>NW_024037067.1:2091370-2596883 GCF_015706575.1 Patiria miniata
CGCTGACCGAGAGCGCAGCGTGTCTTACCGCATGGCGCGAGCCCGGTCGGTGCCTACGGTGGACGGCCCCAACTTGGTCTCTGTGTGCAGTGATATCGTTTTTGCCGGCGTGCGGTTTATATACCGTTCACCGTTTTTTGAAGGTCTAATCATGGAGAAAGGAATCCTTCCATAGTCTAATTGTTCATCCTTTTCATTTCATCTTCGATCCAAACTATGTATAGCTTTATAAATATTATTCTGCTGTTATTTAAGATTTTAAGGGGGTGTTTTACAATAACTATTGTTATCACTATGCCGTCTGGTTTATAAACCTTTGGTCGCATTATGCAATTTAATAAATATTCATTTCTTTGTCAGCCATTATCCAATGAGAGAAGACTATTTACCATAGCGCATACTAATTATCATATTGAGTATACACGGTTGTGTCAAGGCTATCCTCCGCCTCGACTTACTGTACGGCTGTTTGCGGAAGTGTGTGGGGCGTAGATACATGTGCATAAAGCACTCGCAAGGGTCGTTGAGGCTAACGGTATACTGTGTCGCGGCGCACACGGTAACAAGCTCGTATGGGAACAAGCTGATAGCCTTGGTCAAGGCTAGCGACCATCGTACCGGCTGCACTGATGTACTAATCTGACTACTACGTTTGACTTGGCTACGGCTAGCTTTGGCAGACACCTCGTGCGTTTGCCCATGATTTATTATACGCATAATGGTCACTAGCCGTAGCCACATAATCATTATTGCCACTGGTTACCATCAGTAAAAAGACGTGCATTGAATGCATGGTTTGCAGGGCAACCGGTACCCGTATGCACTGTTGATATACATGTATCTGGAACTTGACTGGCAAGGCACCATTCTAGCATATGTACATACGTTGTATGCTATGTCATGTATGTGGGAAGCATGCGTGCCTGATTCGGTTGCGAGAAAGTTTGCTCTTTTTTACGCACAGTTGGAGTTAATTTGAGTCATGTCTGCCAATTCGGCAATCATACTGTATGCATACAAGGACCATAAAGAGTACATTGATGCCAAAACTGGAGGCAAAAAAACATGTCGCAGTTTGTGTTTTTTGACCAAAAAGAACCAGCATCATAGTGAGGTACTTTAGTGAAAAAATCGTGACACGGTGGACAAAAGCACCATTTTTTCACCAAAGCATCTCCATGGTATACCTTTTCGAAAAAAAGACGGACGCAAAAAATTGGATGATGAGAAGGGCATGTATGACGTCATTATGACGTCATCAGCTAATTATTACATGAAATATATATAAATTGATAATATCTTCTGAACTACAAACATCACAACAACAAAAGTCGCATCAAATGAAAGGGACCAACAAGATCTTTCATTTGAGTGGTATGCCAGGAGCGTTGAATGTAGTAAAGGGTGGTTTTGGGGGCCAAAAAGCACCTTTTTTGTCAAAAAAACCTGATTTTTTGCTAAAATCATGTATTTTTGTTTGGCACCTTGTATGTGTTATTGTGAGATTTTGTTTTTAAGTCAGAGAAAAAGGTTCCAATTCTATGCCAAAAGAAATTTGGCAATTGATTATTATTATTTGTAATTGATTATTAGTATCTTAAATGCTTACACTTGTTCCTTAGATAGGTGGAAAAACTGCAGTTACCGTAAGGAAAGTTATCACCACTTTAGGGTATGGGCCAAAATGGGACTTAAGATTTCTTGTATTACCTTGATAAGGGCCAAAAATAGTTCTGCTTCCCATTACATGGCATTTGAAAACAGGGTTGGTAGGTAAGGATTTTTTGGTTTGTGTACAATCATATATGGAGGCGTCTGCGTGTAGTCAAGGGTGAAAGGGAGAAATTGATTGTTTTGGGTTCTTTTTTTTCTCATTTTTCCCATAAAACAAATTAGGGTAGGGGCTGTCAGAATAGGGTAGGTAGGGAAACCGGAAGCAGAACAGTTTACTATCATTTTTTTTGGCCTAATACCAGCAAATAGATGGTATGCATTACTTTTATCAATGCATGTCCAGTTTGAGGAGACTTTTGAATCAAGACCTCCAACTAATCATGCATAGGCCTACGTTCTTTTTATATATCGAAAGTTAAAAAGCTTAAACTGTTGTGCAATAGCCCAAAAATAAAAGCTTACCACTTTGTATTCATTATGTTCAAATTGACTATCTGATTGTTGAAACCAATGCATTTAGTGGTGAGACTCCTTTTTGCGTCTCAAAGTGCCTGAAAATGTAAAATTGTCGTGGAATTGCCCATAAACAATCAGAATAAGTCAGGAGTAAGCCTAATTCATTTGGGGTCAAATCGGTTAGGATGTGCTGGGGTGAAATGGAGAAATGAGCAGCCCTATCTCCACTGAAGTACTCCATTGCATAGCACAGCGTCTCAACATTATCATCTTCCAATAACATTCTAAGGACCAGTTCTACGAGGAACTCAACACCACCATCAGAGGTATCCTTGTCATAGAACAACTGTACCTCCTTGGCGAATTCAACGCCCGAGTGGGATCTGACCACAACTCCTGGCCCAGCTGCATCGCTCACGTTGGCGTTGGCGAGCTTACTGAGAATGGGCAGAGGCTGCAGAAGCACCTCAGATCCCGTCAATGGCTTCAGTTTCATCTCATCATCACAGGAAGACCCTCACGAAACTGCGTTCTCATCACACGCAGCGCTGACTGTTATACAGACCACTCCCAAATAAACAGATCCACCGCTCAAGGCAAAAAAAGACGCCCATACTTCAAACATCGCCAGGACGTCAATCCCAGATCTGTACAACACGAGGAATTTCCCTCCTCGGTATCGTTAAGAAGGCCTTCGCCCTTGTAGTGCTGAACAGATCGCAGCTGCTAGCTGAGCGCATATACCCTGAGAGGCAGTGCGGATTCAGAGCTGAAAGATTAAAGATCGACATTATCTTCTCCATTGTCTTCGACTTACGGCACTTCGTGGAGAAGTGCCGAGAGCAGCGACGACCGATGTACTGACCGCCGACCTAGCCGATGAAGCCCTTTGACCTTCGTCAGTAGAAAAGGCCTCTTCAGGCTACTGCAGAAGATTGGATGTCTCCAAGTCATCAAAAACATTCAACTCCATTACCTTATCAGCATCGGACATATGATGTGCACAACAGCTTAGCACCGCCGAACACTGGATGTGATCTGTCCGGATCATCTCTAGCAACATGTCTGCAACGAGGTTAACACAAACTCGAGTGCAAATACCTTACCAGTTCGTTGATGCGTCAAAAATACTGAGACAATTGGAGAAACCAACCCTCCCAATGAAGGCATATAATGTTTCCGGAATCATCAGCCATGGTTCGATATACCTTATGGGTATACCAGCAGAATGACTGGCAACGTGAGAAGGACCAGCTATCAATGGGCTCCCTACTATACGAGCCGCACGTACCCTACGAGCTGCACCCTACACTTGGTCAAAATCTACACTGGCACACTGACCCCAAAGCCTCAGGCCCCCACAGGAACCAAAGGGTTGACCACTACCACTCCGGTGAGAGACATACAAGACCTGAAGGACCGGCTCCCAACGCAGTGTGATACTTTCGACGACTTAGATATGCGCTCTCCTACGCCTCAAGCCAGATACTCAGTTCCACACAAATCCGCCACATAGGTGCAGCTTTCATGTCAAACCAAAACCGCAGGCCGAGCTGAAAAAGACTGAGAAAGGCTGGGTCATACAAAAAGTCTCCCATCACACGGACGGGTGCAGCTCTATCACAGCAACTGCCAAAAATGACGGCCCGTTCAGGATGTGTCCGGATCCCAAGCAGCTAAACACATAATGTTTTCTAAAGATCCCCACTCTTGAGGAGCTCAAGCCAGAATTTGCACTGGAAAGGTTCTCCTCCAAGCTAGACGTCAAAAGCAGGGTATTGGTCTGCTCATCTAGGGCAGTCTGAAAAACTGACAACATACATGTACAATTAGGTAGTTAACAGCTTTCGTCGCCCATTCATCGGCTTATCAGTAAGCCAAGATAATAGTCCCAAAAAATATTGATGGCAAAATAAGCTAGATGGCTTGATGCGTTGGAACAATCACCGCGACGACATTGCAGTATTCGGTCTCCCTTGAAGAGCATGACGAACGGTCGAATGTCTCATCACCCTGATGGAAACTGCTGGTTCCTTAGCATAGTCAACAATGTCTCACACTACACCCCAAATTGCACAGACAAAGTTGCTCCCTTCAGCGATCTTCTTCGAAAAGATGTACCATTTCTCTGGGAAGAGGACCATCAAGCTTCTTTTACAACCCTTGAACACTCCATCTCAACTCAGTCCTGGCTACGATTCTCCGACACACTGGTATAGAAACCATCCTCAAGGTAGATGCATCTGAAAGAGGATTGGGCAACACCCAGGAAGGTAAATCCATCGCATTTTCCTCAAAGATCCTATAGATCCTCTTCCCAGAGCATATTCTCGAATATCGAGAGGGAAGCTGTGACACTGCTGCAACTTCATTCGGCTCCAACTTCATTGTTGTCACTGACCATTAAAACCATTGGTTACGATCTGGCGCAAAATCCTAGCCAATACACCACACCGCTTGCAGCGTCTTAAGCTACAAGGATACAACTTCGACGATGTCTACAGACCTGGTGCTATGATGGTGATCGCAGATGCACCCGGCAGATTGCCCAACCCCTCCAAGCTCGACAACGAGACATGTGATGAATCTGTAACTTAGATACACTGGGATGGGCACCAGACTGTAACTTATGTTACATTTTTTTGTCCGCCTATCTTTGGAATAAGTTTAAACATTTAAGATACCAATAATCAATTACGAAAACTCTCTTGGCATAGTATTTGAACCATTCTCTCTGACTTAAGAACCAAAACTCACAATACCACTTACGGTTTGCATGTTAAAACAAGGTGCCAAAATGATAACCCCAAATCCTTGATTTGAGCACCAATTTTGTTTTTTTTTTACCAAAAAAGGGATTTTTGGCAAAAAAACACCCTGTACTACATTTCATCCCACTGACATACCACTCAAATGAAAGATCTTGTTGTTCCCTTTAATATGATACCACATTTGTTGTTGTGATGCTTGTCGTTCTGAAGATATTATCAATTTATATGTTTTTCATGTAATAATTAGCTGATGACGTCATAATGACGTCATACATGCCCTTCCCATCATCCAATTTTTTGCATCCGTCTTTTTTTCGAAAAGGTATACCATGGAGATGCTTTGGTGAAAAAATGGTGCTTTTGTCCACCGTGTCACGATCCTTGGTATTTTTGTCACTAAGGTACCTCACTATCAGCGATAAGGCAGGGACAACGTCTGCCTTCATCAAATATGTGCGGCGTCATCACCCTATGTAGGCCTAGCTAGGTTTTCTTCCTTGCGTGGTTGTTATTGTTATTGTCTAATGTCTATGACATGTTTGTTTCAATTTCTTTAAAAGTCTAATAAAGCTAAATTACCGGTAGTGTCCAAAACTGTCCAAACAACACAAATCTGTGTTTCATGATTGATTTTCAATATGCATTTGTTTTTATGTGCATTTTGGCCCAATTTAAAAGGAAGATACAACATTTGCAAACATCAAAACACGAAATTATCAAATTATCACGAAATACCTAACTGGATTGTTAGGGACTGACAGTCTAAATCATCCTGTAAAGTTGTGGCTCCTGGTGTGCTGACATTTCCAAGAAAAACTGTATTTTTCCAACGCTGGTTGGCCGACCAGTGTTGGAGAAAACTGGCTTTTTTCAAAAAGTAATCCTAATTTTTCATATTTAGTTCGTCTGCATTTTCTTTGCAATTGATTACACACATGTGAAGACTACAAGCCTGCTAGACTGATTCTCTGATTTGACAATTCCCCAAAGTCTATTAATTGCTCCCTTTCATCTTTAGTAGGGTCAGGGAACCAGACTACAAGAATATGATTTTTTTTCCCCTTTTTTTCTAGCATCTACGAACCCAAAACGTGAAACAAGTCAGTGTAACAATATTTGCTGTAACATACTAATCCTCCAAATCCATTTATTTCTGAAAATTGCAGCAAAAGCAAATGTTGTACATTCCCTTTAACACTGGAAGTACTATTGTTATTAAAGAGGTTGTGGAATGCTGAAAGTCGTTTTGTTTTTTATATTTTTTTTATCGTAGAGTTGACCCATATATATATCATAATGACAAAGCCCCATTCTTTTGTAGTGTGCGTTTATATGTTTATAAAACTGAAATTCATCAAGTAATTTGTTGGTCGGCGAGCGCATAATTGAAATCAACAGTCGTCGGGTTCTTCGTAAAATGAGAAAAATCGTGACATAATAAACAGGACTTGTTTATACTACGCTGCATCCGGAGTCCTGTTTATTATGTCACGATTTACTATGTTTTGTTTGCTGCCCCCAACGACGCTTTTTACACAAATTGCACGTTCAGGTCGAAACAGGACCTGAAAAACAGCTCTCAAAAAAGTACCTTTTGTACTCATTTCATGACAGACACATTGGTCGTTTTTATTTCATCACACCTTAGGCTACATATACCCAAAAAATGACGGAAATGTCTTCGAGCATTCCACAACCTCTTTAAAGTTGTAGTTGGTTCAGTAATGTGAGCCTTCATTCAATTTCATATTCCTTTCTTGATTTATTCAATTCTTTATTTAATTTTTGTCTGTTTTGTTTTGTTTGTGCATAGGCCCTTAATACAATAACATAACTTATACAAAGATGATTTACATGTGTTTATTTATAAATCCGGTCTTGGTCTTGGTCTCAGACTGTCGGTCTCGGTCTTGGACTGCTTTTTTCGGCCTGGTCTTGGTCTTGGTCTTGGACTGCTTTTTTCGGCCTGGTCTTGGTCTTGGTCTCGGACTGTCGGTCTCAGTCTTGGTCTTGGTCTCAGACTTCCTGGTCTTGACTACAACACTGGTGGTGATCTGTCAGGATATTTCTTATATTTGTTTAATCTGAAATCATTTTAAATGGACTCCTGATGGCATACTTTTGGCAGAACTGTATTTTCCTATTGAATAGCAGGGAGTACTCGGCTGGGAGTGTTCTTTCTTATGCAGATGAGGAAGTGTTCTGCTTGAGTGGAGCTGTGCAGCAGCAAGGCGTGCAGGCAGCCATTGACGGTTTTCACCACAGCCGATACAGACGTCCTTACTTTTCTCCAAGAAAAAGCAGTTGCGAGGTTCCGAGGACACCTTTCCAGAAGTGGTGTTTAATTATCACACACAGACAAAATACACTTAAGGTCTTTTAACTTTTTGTGATGAAAGTCACAAGAAGGTGAGGTAAGAGTAAACAATGCGATATTATATAATCGATGTTGGTCGAGACTCACGGTGAGTTAGAAAAATTGTTAGTACGTTGTAAGTTCACGGACTCCGTCGGCTGCTCATCGAAGAACCGTGCTCCCCATATATATGTGTATTTAACATGTTTTCTTACAGTGAGGGATGACAGGCGCAATAGGAAATAATTTATTTCCGTTTGAGCTTGCGAATTAGGAAATAAGAATATTACATATTGGATATCATTTCCTGTGCACCCTTTTAAATTAAAGTATCTTATGGGCAATACCATGATAATGTGAACATGGCTGAAAAATGGAAAGTTTATGAAAATCTTAAAAATATAGGTACCATAACCCCAAATGTGGTATCAAATTAAAGGGGACAACAAGAACTTTGATTTAAATGATGTGCCAGTGAGATGGAATATGGTTAAGTTTATTTGTTTCTCAAAAAAATGGTATTTCACCTGTAAAGTATGGATTTTAGGTAGTCATTTTGGAACCTTGTTTTTACATGCAAAATGCAAGTGTTATTGTGAGGTTTTTTTAGTGAAAGAGAAAAAGGTTTATTATCTATGCCTAAAGAGTTTTTCGGATTATAAGTTTCTTAAATGTTTAAACCTGTACCAAAGATGGACGGACTGTAATGTGAGTGACCGCAACGTGCGTTGCCACAATATATACCTCTCTCAGATTTTATAATTGATTATTTTTTGATAATTGTAATGGTAGAATATGACTTGTAATCTAATGATGTAAGGGCACTAAATCTAAAAAAAAGAAGTTTTCCATCAGTGCACAGTATGAGTAAAACCCTCAAATGTAAGGTATTTAATTTTTCCATGTCCTTTTTGTGTAACGTGACTTGCCAATAAAAAAACTCATTGCCAAACCAATAGAAGTTCATTTTGTTGGCGTTTAGTCACTTAATTTCTGTGAAAAAAGTCCACCCTAACTGCTTTGGCTTATAGAATAACAGCACAGAGTTGACAGAAGACCCGCTCCAAATGCAACGTGAGCTACCGTGGAATTGCCCTTATGCAATTGTGACGATGTTTTTTTTAAAACAAATTCAGTGACCCTGAATGGAAGTGTGATTTTTTCTTTACAATTCAGTGACCCACTCAGAATGGGTAAAAGGAGGTACATGTACGGCTGTCTTTTCAAGAGACCATGATGCAAAAACAACTCAGCGCTGAAAGCTAGCATTTGTGTGCTTGCAAGATGAGGTTATGTTTAAAACATGTTTTATTTTGATTTGAGGCACTCAACTGAAAACCTCTGCGAAATTCAGGCTTAGCAAGGAATGACCATGTTGTATATTCTGCTAGTATTTGCAAAAATGTTCTTAGTCAAATGGTACCTCGCATTACTTGAGCTAATGGCATAACCAAAACAAGTGGATTTAAGAAATAATTGTGCATATTCAATCCATATTTCTGCAAAAAGAGTTGTATATATGTGATGATGTTGATGATGATGTTGGGAAAGAAAATGGCAATATATGCTTTAAAATCACAATATTGAGTAAGTACAAATGTACAGTTGTCTCATTCTGCCTTTATATTCTATAGTTACAAAATCAATTACTGACCTTTCAAAGCAACTTTTCCAGTCTTGGATATACTTCCACAGCGCAGCAAACTCGCTAAAATTTATTGTTCCATTTCTAGAATAAGAAAAGAAAATGCTTAAATATGAAAAGAAACACTTTTAATTCTGAGAAGATGACTAATGTAAAGATATATGTATATATAATCAAAAGGCTCATGAATCTCACCAAATAATGTATGTGCGAATATAGGAGAGTTTGAGTGTTTTCAACAATTTTTACCACAATACCCTTCTCATGACATAGCCAGCTGGGGTTTAGGGCGGTATTTAAACCCCCCCTCCCCTATTTTTTAAAGAGTGCCCTTTGTACATAAGTACCCCTTTTCACCAGCGGCCCCCCCTCTCAATATATTGTAAAGAGTGGCACTTTTTTTTTTTTACACAAGTGCCCTTTTTCACCAGTCGCCTTCTTAACGAGTGCCCTTTAGGAATGTCGCGTGAACATTGGCAATTGTGCCGCCCTGAAAAGTGCCACATTTTGTCCAATAGTGCCCACGATCGTCTTGTTTGAACAACACCCCCATAGAAAGATGGTGTCCAGCACCACCCCCCCCCCCCCTTTTCTGCCAGGTGACCAGTGGAAAACAAAATTGTCTACCTTTCAGCAAGAATAGGGCAAGTATCCTTTTCACGTCTACCACCCCCCTATAAATATGACCTTACTACGCCACTGCTTCTAGTGGGAAACAAAAAATCTTCAGTCTGTTAATATGCAGTGTGGCAGTTCAGATTCTCATTCCCTGTTGGCCTGTATGTTGTATGTACACAATTCATGCTAGAAGACAACTCAATACGTAGACACAATTGTATGAAGGGACGTTATTGCATACAAATATTCCAGGCTTGCTTTGGGGGTATTTTTCCACACTCCCCCCCCCCCCAAAAAAAAACACCACACATATGAAGAAAAAAAACCTGTATAGCACCTCTAAATTTACAAACAAAATCAACTGTACACCCATAATAGACCTTATTCACATGGAAGTCATCTTCAATCCTGTTCCCTGAATCTTTATGATAAACTATAAACTGCTGAATGGGATGGTGCCAGACAATTTTATGATTGGCCTGCGTTCCAAGCCTCACTTTAAAAAAAATGTTTTAGTGTGGTTATTAACATTATTTTTTAATATTTTTTAAATAGTTTTTTCCAATTCAAATTTGCTAGACATTTAATCAACATTGTTTCTAACATAATATAAAAATTAATTTTTATAAATACATGTAAAAACAAGAATTGAATCTACCTTAGAATATGAATCAGCAAAATACACAATGGAACGTTAGGTGTAGGGTGAAGCACAGCTTTTGTTCCCCAACCTTTGGACAGAAAATTACAATACATGTAACGAATAGGGACAAACCACAAGGACAAACAAGAACATAACAAGCAGGAGTAAGATAATAATTTTCAAATATTGTAAGAGTTGAGGAATTGAGTTTTTAGCTTTTTTACGAATATAGGTAAAGTTGGAGATGTTTTAAACAAGGCTATTTTTTAACATTGAAGTTCTATTGGAACAAACATAAAGATTTTTCTTTGAAACACTTCTAGTATATGAATATTCATACATGAGTTTACCCACATTCAGATATTAAAGGTCATTAAACGGTAAGAGCTTGACGTTGACAAATAGGGGATTAGTGTTGTCATGATAATTGGCATTACATATAATACGAATAGCTCTTTTTGTAACAAGTTAATCACACTGAGAAGAGCAACTACCCCATGTGAGACTGGTGGGACTGGGATGGACCACGGTTTGTACGAAAATTGCCCATGCCCGTCTTTCCATATACATGGCAAAGTTCCGGACTTTGCTTGTGACATCATCAGAGATGTAGATGGATGATCCCTTGTACTGATTCCTTTTCAGTAGCTTGGCTGCATTTCTCAAGACGTATTGCCGATCAGCATTTTATTTACCAAAAGTCTTCACACAAACATCAGCTATTCTGGATGGCGAGCCAATGTGCTACAACAGTTCAATATATGAGTACAATGTAAACTTAAGCAAGATTTTATCATTTCTGTGGCCTTTAATTTAAACCTCCTACTGATAGAGCTGTCACAAGCTGTCCAAAAACAAACCCGATTCCTCTCCCATAGCTTTTGTACAGACTGGTCACCAACTGCCAGAACCCCTGGGGTATGACAGACAGGGTGTCATTGAATACTGCCATAACTTGTACTGCAATTCTATAGACCTTATGCGTAGCAGCCATTGCCCTCTAATGCCTTTGTTTTGCTGTGATATGCATGAGTGAACATTTTGTGCCTTCATTGTTACTGAATTAAATCAATCATTGCCAGGCACTCAGCTGTACTTAAACCCACCATATTACTGTCAGTCAAGGCATGGTACTTTCAGTTGACAAAATTGCCACAGTCTGTCAATTCTACCAATATGAGCCCAATTTGCAAAACTGTTTAAAAAGTATCACTTGATAGATTTGACAGATAGTCCTTTTGGCACTGAGAGAGGGAGGGTTAAAGAGATTATTTGTTAATTGATACTATGTTGTACTTTTAATATCTAAACTGGCTAAAAGCATAGGACTAGGACATGCTGCAACTCAACCAGAATAAGACAGAGTTCTTTGTATTTGCCAATAATCGCATACTTCCCTCTATCACCAACATTGAGTTAAGATTAGAAGATCTCCTTATTCACACTTCCACATCTATTAAAGATTTAGGCATCATCCTGGATTGTTCATTGAACATGTCTAATCATGTCAGCTATATTTGTAGAATTGTCAATGTTCACATTCGGAACCTATGCCACATCCGCCGATTTCTCACACAAGAAGCCTGCCATCATGCTGTCAGAAGTATGGTCCTCTCCCGCCTTGACTACGCCAATTCTACTTTGTTTGGAGTGCGTGAACTTGACCTGAAACGCCTACAACGCCTGCAAAATAAGGCAGCGCGGCTAGTCTGGGCATGTGGATGGGACCAGCCTTCTGGTAGCCTGCTGGCAGAGCTGCATTGGCTTCATGTTAAACAAAGACTTCATTTCAAAATGTTCACACTCATTTACAAAATTCTTAATGCTCAAGCTCCCTCTTACCTTGCTGATTTAATACACTTACATAACGATACTGTCCCTGATGTACACAGGCATCGACTCCGCTCATCCTCAGACTTGACCCGGCTTTCCATTCCTAGATCTAAAAGGAAGGCCGGGGACAGTGCCTTTGCAGTCGCAGCGCCCCGCCTGTGCAACATGCTCCCCACAAGTCTGAGAGAAGCTGCTTTGTTGCCTGTCTTTAAATGCCTCCTCAAGACATTTCTTTTCCCAGAACCTTCCTGATATGCTTGTTTACTTTGTTAGTTTGTAATTGTTAGTTTGCTTTTTGTATTGTGTACATTTTCACATCTCTCCCCTCTTTGTTATTGTAAGGCGCTCTGTTCTTCGTATAGCGCGATATCAATATTTTGTATTATTATTATTAGGACTATGGGCCTTATTCATGAGTCAGCCATGTTGAATTGAAAGTGAGGTAAAATCTTAAGAGAAATGAAAGCAAGTACATTACTAACTAATTAAAGTCTGCTTAAATGACTAATTTAACATTTGTAATTAAACATTCCCTAATGTTTTAAGCCAGATTAAAAACAAAATGAAAGCAAAATAAGGATGCATAAAAAGTCTGGCGCCATCCCATTCAACAGTTAACAATTTATGAAATACATTTAGGGAACTCGACAAAAATGGCTACCTCGTGAATAAGGTCCATTGAAGTACTCACTAATCTTTGCAGTACAAATACCACTCCAAACCCAGTGCATACGAACCTGACAAAAGCATTTCTCCTTCAACTGTTACAACTACAAATTATGTAACAAGTACAAGATATAATTCATTAAAATAATCACTGAGTTGACCAACCTGTCTTTATCAAACATGCCAATCATCAACCTGCATGTTTCTTCATTAAAGTGGGACCAGTTGCCATTGACCAGGGCTTGTCTTAGTTCTGTTGCAGATATAGACCCACTATGGTCAGCATCAACAGCCTGATGAAATATAAAAATCATGAACAGCAAAATAAACAAAGGGCTTCAAATCAGACCAACCAGACCCACCCCGAACTCAACCAACTCCTAACCAAACAAACCCCCAAAAACCTAGCAATTTATCATGCAGAGGTATGATGGGAAGAATAGTCCAATTCTGTGGGAACAAATGTACATGTACGTATGGTGCCCATAGTATGGCAAAATCAATCTCCTGCACAGTCTCAGCAAAACAACTTGTAGTCTAATTTGAATGAATGAGAGAATGGGATTAGCATTGATCAATTGATTTGATTTAGGTTTGACATTTATTATTTTAAATTCAATGTACCATTCAGAAGAAAAGCAATTTGAGAGTTTTCATTAAAAGACAAACCAGACAAACAAACAAAAGAAAGAAGAGAAAGGCTCCAATTCTAAGATGTGATCAGAATAGAGCTTGAACAAACAAAACAAATGTATCAGTATACAAATGAAACATGCTTTGAGGGTTGGTAATCAATACTAGCTCCCACAGGTTTATTAGCTCCCAGAGCTGGCCGAGGGAACTAGTCAGTCAACTTCCAATACCAAGTGGAAGTCGACTTTCAACCCGTAATATTTTAAAGCCATGTTTTAAAACATGGTTTAAGGGTTTGTGGTTGAAAAATTTGACTTGTGACTTGACTTGACTTGACTTGTGAAAAAAAATGACTTGGGTACAACACTGGCGATAGTCTACTTCGCCTGCAAATTTAATCTGTGCGTTAAACCTTGCATGCGCACTTAGTCAGCAGTAAAACCAGTGGATAAAACGTGATGGTGAATGGACCACTTAGAACTCGGCTTTCGATCATGTGTTGCTTTTCTTAAAGTACCTGGCAGCTGTAATAAACTTTATATTTTTCATTTCTCCTTATAAGATTCACCTGATCAGCTAAGGAATGAGATCCGGAATGGGACCGTTCGAGAACCGGGCGAGCTCGGCCCGCCCAGTAAGCTGCCGCCCGCTTCGAACACTGTACCCGCCCGGTTACTCAAGCGTGGGGCTCGGTTGACTGCTGGAGTGGGCCCCTGGGTCACAACAATAGTTGCTATCAACAGATTAGTGGTTATTGTTCGAGGATTACAGCGCCCAACTCAGGTTGGGTTGGTGTGGAATTTTATTCTTTTCTATCTTCATAGAATGCAAGTATTTTGTTTTTGCATGAAATCATTTGACAAATAAACTTGATACAACTGCCTAGTTTGCAAAGTTCTATATATAAACAATGGTTAAAAAGCTAGATGATCAAGTTGTGATTTTTTTTTCTTTGAATTTTCGAAATACGATGTTCGATAATTATATTCTCGGAATTGATCAAATGTACGAAATACCTCATTCTGTATTATTTGAAATAAAGTATTCCCCATATGACGAATATGAATTGTTTTGCGTGTGGTAATAACGTGATGTTTTTGAATTTTAGACTACAACACCGCACTTGCCCCTTATTCACGTTAATTCATACGCATTTTAAACAGAAAAGTCTGATACCCGTTTGAGAATAGAAGCGGGTGGGGTGGGCTTGGCCCCCGATCGGTATGAAGTGGCCCACTCGGTAGCCCCGATCAGTATGAATAGTGGGCACTCTTTTATTCAAGCGTGACGCTCGAGAAGCGGGTGGGAATGACTTATTCAAGCGTGAGCTTGGTTGACTGGAGTGGCTCTCTTGGTCGTTATCAACGGATTAGTGGTAGTTATTGTTCAAGGATTACAGCGCCTGGCCAACTATGGTTTGCCCTGGCTATGATTATATGAAAAATAAATAAATGCACGTAGATAGAACAAACTGGGGAATTCTGATCTTAATACTGAACAAAATACCAACCCCGTTTGCTTTAAAAGTCAGATTCAGGGATTCATCGGTGCTAGTCCATATACATTTGTATACATTTAAGGGGAGAAAAACGTACCGCGTAACTAATTGAAACTCATGTTCACTGATCACTCAAGCTTTTCAAATAGGACTGCGAGTGCAATGGGTCACCAACAATAGCAGTCCACGGGAGGGATTACCGGCGGCGCGCACTTTGATTTGCCGGGTCTTTGTTACCCGGCAGTGAGGATTATCGCCTTGCAAATTGCTTCTTTTGTTAGGTTCAGGAGAGGGCCCACCAGTCAGACTTGTACTTCGTTCTCTTAATCCGAGCCCGCCCACTTTGGAAGGGAGTCCCAATCCCTTTCTCGGAGCGGGCGGGGCTTAGCCCAGACCGTCTGGGAACTGGGCGGTGAGGGACCCCACGCCTAAGGTAGGAGTTGCCAAAATCACATGATATCCTCTTTTTGTTTTGGTTTATCGTTTGGTTTTTATTTAGTATTCATAAATACCTGGTCAAGATATAATTGGTCAAGAGCCTGTCACGTGGGTGGTTTTATTATTATTTATTGGTAGTCTGTCGTGTCCGACGATAAATTTGTCTATGTGCCTCTCATTTGGAAGTGGTGTGGACTCTCATATGACTGTGGAGTCCCAGTCTTGATCTGCATAGGCATCCGCAGTGAGAGCAGAGAAACTGGCCTGGCGCTGTGGGTACTGCTGCTGCAGCTGCCTTCCTCCTCTCCCGGGCCTCCATGACACTATTTCGGCGGCTTTTTTCAAAGCTGTCGGTTGCTTGTTTTGTCACAGCACGCCATCCTGCCGGGTCCTGTGCACGCTCCTCTAGCTGCTTCGGGGGTATTCCAGCATGGACGATGTTGGCCTTGACACTGTCTTTGAAGCGCTTCTTAGGCCTTCCCCAGTTTCTTTTGCCTAAGCAGAGTTCGCCATAGAGGATCTGCTTGGGGATTCTGGAGTCATCCATTTGGATAACATGCCCTGTCCATCGAAGCTGGGCTTTTAAGATCATAACTTTGATGCTTGTAGTCTCTGCCCTGTCCAGGACCTCCAGGTTCGTGATCCTATCCTGCCACCGGATGCCGAGGATTGACCTCAGCCTGCGTACGTGGAAGCGTTCCAGCTGTTTGATGTGCCTCCTGTACAAGGTCCAGGTCTCACATCCATAAAGGAGGCTGGTGAGGGCAACTGTCTTGTACACCTTCAGTTTGGTGGTCTGCCGGATGTTGTGCTGTTTCAACACACAAGATCTCAGTCTGCCGAGAGCTTGGCTTGCCTTGCAGATCCTCGCGTTGATCTCTTTGTCAAGGGAGCCATCGCTGGAAATGACACTGCCGAGGTATTTGAAGTCATCTACAGTCTTCAGTTCTGTTCCCTCGATGGAGATGGAGGGGCGGGAAGCCACAGATAACAGGGTGGACTGGAACAGGACCTCTGTTTTGCCAAGGCTGATGGTGAGGCCAAACAGGCGGGATGCCTCAGCAAATTTGTCAACAATCAGCTGAAGGGCGGGCTCGTTATGTTAGAGGGCCTCTAATATGATCCCCTCAATGTCTTTGTTTTTGCTGTCAGGCAACGTAGGTCAAAGAGCGACCCATCCAGTCTGTACTTCATGTATACACCGTCCTTGATGTCTCGGACAGCGTGGCTGAGGACACAGGTGAAAAAGAGATTGAAGAACACAGGAGCGAGAACGCACCCTTGCTTCACGCCATTAGAGATTTCAAACTTCTCAGACGCCTCTCCGCCAGAAAGTACTAGGCCAGTCATGTTGTCATAAAACAGGCGGATCAAGCTCACAAATTTCCTCGGACAGCCAAATTTTCCAAGGATTATCAACAAGGCCTCTCTGTTGACAGTATCGAAAGCCTTGGTCAGGTCGATGAAGACTGCATACAGGTCCATATTCTGTTCCTTGCATTTTTCTTGCACCTGATGGACTGCGAAAATCATGTCAATAGTACTGCGGCCTGGGCGGAAGCCACACTGTGCCTCTGGCAGGTTCTCCTCTGAGATGGCGGTGACCAGGCGATTGAGGATGATGCGTGCCAAGACCTTCCCAGCGATAGATAGGAGAGATATGCCTCGGAAGTTGCCACAGTCAGATTTGCTGCCTTTGTTCTTGAAGAGGGAGACAATAGTGGCATCCCTGAACTCCTGGGGCATGTCCTCTTCCTCTCAGATGCCAAGGAGAATACTATGGAAGGTTTCAAGCGCCACTGGCCCCACTGTCTTGAAGATTTCTGCGGGAATCCCATCCATCCCAGGAGCTTTTCCCGAGCTGGTCTGGCTGATGGCTTTCTTGACCTCTTGCAGGGTGGGAGGGAAGTTGGGGCATTGATTGTGGGCCTCTGGGGGATCTGGTTCAGGGCATCTGCACTGACAGTGGATGGTCTGTTGAGGAGGGTGCTGAAGTGTTCCCTCCACCTCTTGTTGATGGCGCTCTTCTCCTTCAGCAGTGTTCCGTTTGCTGACAGGAGAGGGGTGGTGCTTGGTTTGGATGGTCCATACACTGCCTTGATGGAGCTGAAGAACATCTTAGAGTTCTTGGTGTCGGCGTAGAGCTGGACTTCATCTGCCTTTTTCTCCAACCACTCATCCTGCATACAGCGGAGCGCAGCTTGAGCTTGACTCTGGAGCTGCTTGAAGCAGTTCCTTTTGGAGGTGGAGGACATGTCGTTCTGCCACGCCATGAATGCTTTCCGCTTGTCGTCAAGGAGCTGGGCGATGGCCTTATCATTCTCATCAAACCAGTCCTGGTGGACTCTCTTCTTTGGTCCGAGTGTTGACTGGGCTGTCTCCTTCATCATCGTTCTGAACTGGTCCCACTGTTGTGTTGCGCTTCCAGTCAGAGGTCCATGGGAGGTCAGCTTGTCGTCCAGACTGGTCGCAAAGTGGTCGCGCAGATCAGGATGTCTCAGCTAATCCGTGTTGAAGGACGGCCTGACGAGCTTGGGCTTCTTCTGATGGTTGGGGGCGATGTGCAGCGTGAGGATCGACCTAACCAGGCGGAGGTCGGTCCAGCACCCGGCTCCTCGCATGGCCCTTGTGGTTCTGAAGTCTCGGGCGTCCCGCCTGCGGCAGATAGCATAGTCAATCAGGTGCCACTGTTTAGACCTCGGATGCATCCAAGTTGTTTTGTACTTGTCTGCTTGCCTGAAGAGGGTGTTTGTGATGGTCAGGTCGTTCTTTGCACAGAGGCTCAGGAGCAGCATGCCGTTGGTGTTCGTTTTCTTAATGCCATGTGGGCCCAGCACGCCTTTCCAATTTCTGTAGTCAGTGCCGACTCTGGCATTAAAGTCGCCCAGCAGGATGAGTTTGTCTCCAGAGGGGGTGGCCTTCACAAGGTGATCGAGATCCTTGTAGGTTTCCTTCACTTCTTCGCTGCTGGTTAGTGTGGGGGCGTAGACGCTGATGACTGTGACATGACGAGAGGGGTTGAGAGAAAAACGGAATTTCATCAGCCGCTCGTTGATGGAGGTAGGGAGATCTGGTAGCTGGCTAAGAAGTGTCGTCTTAATGGCTAGTCCCACCCTGTGGATTCTGTTCTCGTCTTGGGCCTTGCCTTTCCAGAAAAAAGTGTAGCCGCCCTTGGGTTCAGCAACAGATCCTTCTTCTGCAAGCCTAGTTTCACTGAGCGCAGCGACGTCTATGCTGCACCGTGCCAGTTCTCTTGCTATGAGGGCTGTTCTCCTCTCAGGTCTTGTGGCGGTCTCTTTGTCAATTAGTGTTGGGACGTTCCATGCTCCAAATATCTTTTTATTTTTCTTCCGTTTTCGACCGCTGGATGGGTAAAAACTGCCAACCGCGGCTAGCTGGCCAGTTTGAGTTGGGACAAGCAATGTTTGAGACACCTTTTTTAGTCTCCTCCCTCCTGTGAGGGTGAGCAGTGCTATCCTAAAAAGGGCTGCTCAGTCGCCTGGGAGAACGCCGAACTCCTCTGTTGTCCCAGAGTCAGAGAAAGAGCGACTATTGTCGACAGGCCGCCTGTGTGCAGGGTTGGAACTTACAACTCCCAGTGGTCACCTCCACCTGTTGCATTCGCCCCTTCCCCATCGCCACAGGGCTTTGAAAATAGAGAAGTTAAGGAGAGTTGCACATAGTAACCTGTGCGGGAAGCGTTTATAGTGGGAAAGTCGATGCACAGGGGCAAATCCCACACTCTCGGCCTAGGAAGCCGGTTCCGGTGGTACAAAAGAGCGGTCATGACTGGAGACTTCTTTGGCTGCAGTGGATGGCCACGACGACTATAGTGTCTTGCCGTGCCCTGAGCGCTCCACAACGCTTTGCTGTCGTCGCCTTCATGACCGTGGGATCTCTGTTGATCTCATCTACTCGCTCTGCCGCATCCAGTCTTTACTTGCTGGGATAGACATGTCCCACATGTATGGGTAGTCACATTAAGCCCTAATTTGTGGTTTCACACCTGGTTTAGCCATCAAAGCTGTTGTCCCAGAAGTGACCGCTGTCGCATGCTGACAGCTATGGGGAGCCACAAGTGAGACCTAAGTGAACAGATGTAAACAGATGGTAGACTGCCGAACAAGGCTAATGAGTTCTACGTACCCAGGTTTGTGATCAGAGTTGTCCTTCTCCTAGGCAGATTGCCGATCTAGGCTAACAAGTTCTACCTACCCGGGTTTGTGGTCAGAGTTGTCCTCCTAGGTGAACTGCCAACCAAAGCTAACGAGCTCCACCTACCCGGAGTAACCTGGTTATAGTGCCAGGAACACGCTTGCACCCTCTGTCATTTAGTAGAAACAGGGTTGGCACGAGAAGCCAGACAGTAGGATTTGATTAGGAGAGGCTAATGTTGAGACGCAGTGCTTTAAGATGGGATACTTCAGTGGGGATGGAGCTGCTCAGTTCTCCATTCCACCCCAGCACATCCTAACCCGTTGAACCCCTGGGTGGTTTTAAACGGTTGGGTGCTTTTAAACGGTTGATAAAACACCAACTGCTTTTAAAACACTTTTTTCCCGGCGTCACATGAATTTGGACTCCTCAGAAATCTGGTCCCTTTTACCCTTTTATTGGTTGAACGTTCACAATATTCACTTAGGCATGCGCAATACTACCAGTGAGTCCATATTTCATAGAGTCCTAAATTCACACTGCACCGGCACCGCCGGGTTCTGGGCCATGCGCACGCCAATCCCCATATAAGGAGATTTTTAGTACAACTCACAAGAGGCACACCCCATTAACGTAGCTAGAGGGGTGTTTCACAAAACATGAATTAAAAGTCCTCAAACTGGCTTTAAAGGGAAGATACAACATTTGCAAATATCAAAAAATGAAATGATCAAATTATCACGAAATATCTTACTTGATTGTTAAGGAATGCAGTCTAATGCATCCTGTAAAGTTGTGGCTCCTGGTGTGCTGACATTTTCAAGAAAAACTTTATGTTTCAGGCTGACCAGCATTGGAGAAAACTGGCTTTTTTTTTTAAATGCTCCTAGTTTTTCATATTTAGTTTGTCTGCATTTTCTTTGCAATTGATTACACACCTGTGAAGACTACAAGCCTGCTAGACTGATTCTTTGATCGTACAATTCCCCAAAGTCTATAAATTGCTCCGTTTCATCTTAATTGGGGTCTGGGAACCAGACTACAAGAATATGATTGGTTTTCTTGCTTTTTCCAGCATCTACGAACCCAAAACGTGACACAAGTCAGTGTAACAATATTTGCTATAACATACTAATCCTCCAAATCCATTTATTTCTGAAAATTGCAGCAAAAGCAAATGTTGTACATTCCCTTTAAACGTGCTTGTAAAAAAACAGGCCAAACACATTATTTATTCCCTCACATGTATTAGCCAAATTTTCTGAATCATGATGTAACCATGTTATAGTATTATTTTATATGACTGTGTTTACTATTTGCATAATTTCCCTTTTCTAATCTTTTAAAATGTTTCATCTTTTCTACTGGTGACTTGTGTTCCAGTAGACCTTTGATCTTTTCCTACTTTTGTTAAAGCCTGTCTTTGATCTTGCCCACTTCCTGGAAGAATAGAGGATGTCTTTTGTGTCCTCTGCCTTTTATTACTGACTGGTGCCCCAGTTGTGTACTCCTCCAGGAGCTGAGCAGGATGTAGGGACACTTAATCCCTGGTTGTTGATCACACCTTGCAGAAGCTGTGAAAACCACAAACTCTGCTGAGTGTTCATCTGCCTGGTTACTAAATGACCAATCGGCATTAGAGTCTTGTGTGACAATTTGAAGTTTGACCAATGAGAGCCTGGCTAGTCATGTGTTCAGGGCATGGTCTTGGTGCTAGCTGCCCCAAAATTTTAGCAGAGCTTGGCATTCCTGATTCTGCCACCGTGCTGACTGCATGCCTACCATTTTCACCAGCCATTTTGCATCATTTTGTTGTTCGATTGGAGGATCCTGATTCCAAGTTCCCTCCTTTTTGCACGAATGTTGGCTCTCTGTTTTAGGTAAGTTGAGTAATTATTTATCATGTTTATATTATCATAGTCATTACCTTTTCACTGTGACTTTTGTAAGTTGTGAAGAGAATCGCTTAAATTGATTTTTCTATGAAGTCTGGACTTCACACATTTTAGTAAGGCTAGACAAATTCATGAGAGAGAGACTAACCATTTTGTATATTATTACCAAGGTTAATGATGTTCTGAGAGATTCTTAAAGGATATTCAATTGGAGAGTTTTGCATCTTTTATTGCTACCTTTAGAGAAGTGTTTTAGCAAATTTGTGCAGTGAATTGGATCCGTGCATTTTCTATTTTATCTTTGAAGTTACATGTAGTGGTTTGAGGTCAAACCAAAAATGAGTAATGCTCCAGATTTTATTCAGCATTGTGTACATATTTTTGTATTTTTATGGAGTCATGATTTACCACCCATCGTATCTGTGATATTTCTGTGGTAAACTGACTAAAGTCCTACAGTCTGGACTGATTAGCTATTTTGTTGAAGTTCTATTCCACGGTTGCGACTTACGGTACTTGTTTAAGTACTTTAACAAATATTTGACTATTTTCTTGTGATTTGATTTACCCAAACTCAAAGACACAAACTGATGTCTTGTGATAGAGTTTTGGGTTACACAAGAAAAGATGCACACTTGTGTAATATAAATTGTAGGTTCTAGTTTTTGGGTGTTTGCATATTATTTTGTTGTGGACCGAAACTTAGAGATCTACATTTGTGGTTATCTCATGATCAAGTTTTGGAAGTTAGTCTTCCCGTACATAAACAGTTCGATTAAGAGGTGGAGTTCCTTTATTTTTTATTTGTGTCTCATGTACGAGACTGAGAAAAGTAATCCTTTGATCGTGCCTGGTTTTAAAGTCGTTCAAAGTGAATACTTTAGATTATTGTCTAAGAAGTACTAGGTGACAAGTTGATTTCTTTGATATTTTTCTATGATGAAGATACATGTTAATTAACATGTAGGTTGATATTCAAATTTAAAGTTTCGCACATGATGTGTGATCACGGAAGTGTGTTGTTTACATGTAGAAAAGTCAGCCATTTTGGTCTGACTTCGTAGTGTTAGATAATATTAGTAATGTGGCATGGACCACCATGTAACTCTCTGTTTTAGGCTAAAAAGACTGGACCATGTCACTTCAAGGGAGACCTAGACGGGACTGTCTGAATGTTCCCCGATCTGCCCGCCTGACACCCTCTTACGTGCTCCAGTGAGTCGGAGACCCGTCACTATCAATGACGTCCAAGACCAAGACGTCCGAGCAACCCAGCTCCACCCAAGATCCTTGATATCCGAGTGACCAAGTCTTCCAAGAAAACCCAGCTCTACCATAGACACAACAACCAGCACTGCCCTAGACACAGCCACATCATCTATCAAGACTCCGCAAGTATATCTTTGTTTTACTGTACCGACAAATGACGAGAGTTGTCATTTCTACTTCATCTTCAACTGAACCCTTCGTCTACTAGTCTACTTACATCGTTCTTCAATTATCTTCAAGTTCTTCTACACACTATGATGGACTCCGAACTACCGCGGATGGACGAATCGCGAGTCTAACCATTTTATAGTTTGGCGCCTTTTTTTTCTGAGCTCTAGCTTTGTATTTTAAATCTTACAGGATCCTGTGTTTTCTGTGAATTATACTTAACCTCACTGCATTTTCATTTGTATGGCCATTGCTTGAGACCACTTTATTTCTGGCAATAAAACATATTTCATTGTGTACGTAAATCCTAAATTGTGTGAAGTCAAGAGTTTTTTCAAAAGGGAGTTAAATTAATACAAGATTTGGTTCCTGTTATTTTGAAATTGAACCACGGGTTACAATGAAATAAACCACAAGGTGACACTGACTAGGGGAACCTTGTCAGATTTCCTTTGAGGTTCATCTCAATAAAATCTAATAACCATTTCCCAGGTTTACAGCATTACTAATGTTGTAAGCATTGACTTTGGGTGTGAACCCTGGCCACAAGGCAAAAACACATTTATACTGTGGTTTCTAACTAGTGCCCCTTGAACAAAATATTAACACATAGACAAAGTGGGAGTCAGTCAACATAAAGGGTTGTTATATCATGTGCTTGGATACTGCACTTTGATTGGTCTAGAACAGCCACGTGTCTAGTCTGTAATGTCATACACTGCGTTCCATATAAATGGACGTCATTCACTGGGCTGCTTAACAATTGTTGACTGTCGTGATGTGGGATATGCCGCTTTTAACACCCGAAAGGCGCATAGGAGGTGTGGGCAACTACTGAATTTCAGTAGTCGCGGCAACTATCAATAAAAAGTCGCAACTAGTTGACTAGTCGCTTCTATAATAACATTGTTTAAGGCCAAAAAAAAAAGTCTCCGGTTTCTGGTCTGTGCGCGCGTCGCCGTAGCCATGCGTGTCGGCAAAATTGAAAAGTTTTTTTTCAATGAAAGATGATGTCTCAAAACCGCCAAACTCACTGGTTTGCCTGGAATCCTGCTGCTTCACAATTTTAACGTGTTTTAGATGGGGTTATGATCGAGAATAAGCTTTATGTGGTCTCTCTGGTCTCCCATATATTTTACACTAAATTTAGTCAGGCACCATTTGCAGACGGTGTTGTAATTTTGTAATTGTGCGTTTAGAAGCCAGACTGAGGGAGTGATGGTCGTGTATCTGGAACTTGTAAATGCTTTTTAATTAGCACAATATGTAAGGGAGCAGACTGATGACCAGTTTGGTAGCTCGTGCACGATGTCGATGTCGCTGTATGGTCTGACGTTACCGTTTTCTCTGATTTTTGTCTTGACTTTCCAAATTCCACGAAGAATGTTCGTGTCTGTCGAGATGGTAAGTGGGTGCAAAATTCTTAAGTCTTATAGCCTTACTGAGGTCACCTCAAGCTCCACTCTGAAGGATATTTTTGAGAGTTTTAAGGGGATCGAAGCGTCATCTGCAACATCAGCCGACATTTAAAGGAAAAAAAAGTAGTGCCGAGTGTAGTCGCACGTAGTAGTCGCGAACATAAGTCGCTGAATAACAACTAGTCAACGATTGTCATGACTACCTATACCATTTGGTATTGGTGACTAGGTGACTAGGTGCACTAGTCTCCCAAGCCTAGCGCATAGCACCTGAGGCGAATCCAAGAAGGCTATGCGCCCCGCAAGATGCGCATAGCACCCTCGGCTTCGCCTCAGGTGCATATCCCACATCACAGCAGTCAACAATTGTTTTGTTGCAATACTGCCCAACACCCCTAAATATAGGGGCCAACCGGGCCGGGTTCGATGCGCTTGATGAAATAGCGGAGAGAGTGTTGAGTTATTTGCTGGCTTAGGTAGTTGTGTACTGCTTCTTTGAAGTTATTCTTGGATTGTAGTGATGGTTTCTGGAAAAGCGTTCCAATTGACGATCGTGCGGGCGATGAAGGCAAATTTATAACAGTTTTCATTGGTAGTGATGGGTATGAAGCTGTTGGAAGCTGGTGATGTGTGTCTTACATGTACATTGTACATGTAGATTCCTTTCGACCAGACGCAGGATGTTTTGCACTGGTACGGCGAGGCGACCTGCGATCGCTTGTTGGAAGTTTGTGAGACGACATACTGTTCTTCTCTGTTGTAGATCTTCCCAGTTTAAGTCCTTTTCCATTGCTGTGACACTACTTTTACGTCCATAGTCCCCTGTGACGAATCTAGCGGCCCTGTTTTGAATTGCTTCCAGTTGGTCTATGAGCTTTTTGGTATGGGGTGCCATACTGAGGAACAGCAGTCCAGTATTGGTCTGACCAGGGTTTTATATGAGATTTCTTTGATATGTAGCCCGTGATTCTGTGGAATGGCGCCCTCTGGGGTTGCGCGGCAAAAGTGTGCTTGTGCATTGTTCGCCATTTTGTCTGCGCGTTTTTCAACGTGTTCTCTGAAAAGTACGAGAGATTTGTTCGAAAAAGTGCTTTAAGAGTGACTTATTCAGTCTGTGGCTCTCAGGTGAGTGTCATAAAAGGGATATAATATCATACTGGAATATGAGGGAGGTTAAATTCATGCTTACAATCATGTATTCACAGGAAGGGATTTTCATATAAATCTTGTGTCGTGTATGTGTGCTCCAACTACATGTACATGTGTAAATGAAATATGTCATGGTACGGGTTTTCGCATAAAATAATCGGGAACTGTTAATATTTACCAGTGGAGAAATAGATTTATTATTTACTCTCAAACTGATCCAAAGTGGATTATTTCCGTTTATAAAACCTGTGACTTGATGATAATTTCCCATTATAAAACTTGGGACTTTCTGGAACTGTTTTTGGGGGATAAACATGCATTGTGCTATGTTTCTGTTTATGCAGGCAGGCACTAGATTTTATCCAATAATACACATGTGATAAGCACTTTCTAATTATGTAACAAGATGTTATGCCTAAATTGATATTTGTATTTTTTTTTACATGCAATTTGTTTGTGCATGTTGATTGACATGTTGTGTATGTTTATTGTTGTTTAAAAACAAATGAAACATCCAACAAACACATGGTGTTTACTGCTTTAGACCAATGTAGTTTGGCATCTTAAATTTCAAGTCAAATGTCTTTCCTTGAGCACTTAGATTTGTATGTTCTATTAATTGTAATCTCTCAGAATACGAGGAGGAAGTTCTCCTAAGTCATAAGACCTGGGGTAGCAGTGTCCGTGTCCCTATCAGCAGAGACGAGCTGAGAGGCTGTTGTCGACGGCGGCCAACCCGAGTACTGGCTTCACACTGTGCGGCGAGTTCAGCAGACACTGAGTTACCATGGTTACAGGTCAGCATTAGATGACTGTCGTGTGATTGTGGATGAAGAGGATTCATCAATTGTCTCCAGCCTGTCCAGAGCTACGGTGGAGTGAGACCAAAATTGACACCCGTCAACTGAACTCTCAGAAGTTCCACGAACTATTGGGATCGACTCAGTCTTGAACTGAGGACTGCCAGACGTAACCGGTCCCGAACAGTTACTTTAATATTAGTGTACACACACACCGAGTGAGTTCCCGGGAACAAACAACTACATGTACATGTATAGGGCCTGGTCGACCATATCCTGTTTTTTTTTGGAAACATTGTATTGCATTTTTATTGTACTGTTGTTGTGAGAGTTGTTCTAAGAAATAACTAAGAATAAAGATTGATTGTTTGAGATCATTCCATACTTCTAGTTTTATTGATTCATTCCACATTTAATAACTGACAACTCTAGCCCACAGGGTCCTTGGCTTACAGATATGTTTGGGACAGGCGTGTATTAAGTTCCATCTTACATAACCCAGAGTTTGATTGGCGTTACCTGACATTCTGTCAATGTGCGAGTTCCAGGACATATCATGAATGACTTATGTCTAACCCTAGGTAAGTCTGATTAGTTGTTTCTTGTAAAATAGTGTTATTTAGTGAATATGTGAATTGTAATAGTGATCTGGCATGAGTGACGTGTAACACATGACATTTCTGCGCATTGAAGGCCATCTGCCACTTGTTCTGCCATGATGTAAGCGTGTCCAAATCCCTTTGTAGTCTGTCAGCATCCTCAGGTCCGGCTATGGTCGAATACGGAATACAGTCGGCTCCCGTTATAGCGAAAACCACGGGACCGGCCAAAATGTTCGTTGTATCCGAATTTCGTAATATCCGATACAATGTTTCCCGTCCATTGTTCACCTGGAATTGGCCCTATTGTGCACGCTTGTGAACGTACGTAATGTACCCAATGACTTTTTCTGTTTGAAAGCAATTAAGAACATGCACTCTATGATGTGATTTGTCAAATAAAAAATAATGTTTAAAATGTATCATTGTGTCAAGTGAAAAAAGAATGTTTAATGTACGAAACGAAAATAAAATAAACATTACGAAAATGTGACGTTTTATTGCTTGATCATCGATGAGGAAGAAGTCAACGGCGGATGACCTGGATCACTTCGATGTTCAAAGTAAGTAATCTCTCCAGCACAAATTGTGTCATGGAGAGACATTTAAATTGTATTGTCCTTTCGTCTTGCAGATTTCAATGTGACAATGTGATAAGCGTTTTCAAGCACACGGCCGAGAAACCTTTGTCATTTACGTTCCAGATTTTCCGGTCCGTCCGTGATCTGAGTAGATTTTACAAATTGGTAGAGCGCCCTCATGAGTCAGTGTCCTAATGAATGATGATGTCATAATCTTACATCGTGATTGGATATTAACGTCTGACGATTTCAACGTCACGCAAGCGGACGAGCTCATTGGCGTGCACCAGTTCATTTATTCATAGCTTTGCATATGTATGCATTATGTCCAGCGTTGATGGTGATCAGTTTCTTATCGTCCCAGCAGGTTCCTTTTTGTAAAAGTTACGAAATAGCTTAACGTATTTTGTGCTGGTGCTCAAATGAATAAGTTTTTTAATGAGACAATTTTGGCAGAGTTTTGATTATAATTTCATAAATAATTTAAGAAAATATTTTTTTTGGGAGGGGGGAGTAATTTACGGGAGGTCGTGAATAATTTTGAATGAAATTACGTTTTGGAGAATTTTGGGATAGTCTAGGATTGTTTATTTTATTTTGGATTTGTAATGGGGTGCTTTGTAATTTTTGTTTAACCTTACATTTTTTTTTTTAAATCAAATCAAATCTGTGCCGGGGAGGGAGAGGGTAAATTATGTTTTATTTAATTTCCAATTTTGTATAAGGGGTTCTATTTGGGGGAGGGGGATTATTTTTATTTGCTCTGGGTAATAGGGTGGGGGTTCGTTATTTTTATTTGAGTCGGGATTCAAATCTCTTTTTTGAAAATGTGGTGGCTCTGAAAAGAGCCGTTTGGTTTGCTTTATCTGGAAGGTGATGTTACACCTTGAAGAAGTCCGTTATCTTCCGCTGTGACATCTTGTCTTGCTGCCTACTGGAGAGGTACTGCAGGATTGCAGCGGCGTGATCGTAGACATCGTCGTCCATGTCGGGCTGGCTGCAGAGATAGTCCCGAACCTGGTGCATTAGGCTCAGGCAGTCGGTGACATTTCTTGGCCGTTGTTCCTCCGTTGGCGCCTCCTCCTTGTCTTTTGGTTCTTCTTCAACTGCACCAGCTCTCTCGGCCGTCACGCTCTCCGCTATCTGCTCTTCGGTGGGTTCTTCCGTACAGTCTATGACGGAATCGGACTGTACGTACTGGTTGAAGGACGCAGGAAGCTCGATGTGCTGGGCCAATCTGCTCCAGATGTTGTCTGGCCGATCTTGACTGGCTTGGGCTTAATCTTGCTCGGGCACTTGACCTTCGGGATCTTGATCTTGACCTTCGGGATCTTGACTTGCAGTGACGAACCCCGCCTTGGCAAAACAGCAGGCGATACAATCCGCCTTGACATTTCGCCATGCCAAGTCGGTCATGTCGATGGCCTCCTTCACGTTGACTGCTTTAGGGGTGACACCGGAATCATAGCTCTGAAGCAGATGTTGCAGAAGCTGACGGCGGTAGTTCACCTTGAAGTTCATGATGACACCCTGGTCCATGGGCTGTAGGTGTGACGTGGTGTTGGGAGGGAGGAACACGAGGATGACGGCTTCAAGGTTCTGGACATGCGGATGGGCCGCACAGTTGTCGACGAACATCAAAACTTTGCGTTGCCGTCTAGCAAACCAACGGTCAAGACGACAGATCCACTCGGTGAACAGCTCCGAAACCATCCAGGCCTTGCGGTTCGCACGGTACATCACCGGGAGGTAGTTGACATTCTTGAAGCAACGTGGGTTTTGAAATTTCCCGATGACGACCGGCTTCAGCTTCTCGGACCCGTCCATGTTAGCGCAAAGCAGGACGGTGACCCGGTCCTTGCTCTGCTTGCCGCCGTGACACTGTTCGCCCTTGAAAGCCATGGTCTTGTCAGGAGTCAGGCGGAAGAACAGGCCAGTTTCATCTGCATTGAAGATGTCCTTGGGCTCGAAACCACGAAGAAGACCAGGGAGGGTGACCTTCACCCAGTCGTCAACTACGCCATGGTCCACGCATGATGCCATGGCGCTCCTTGAACCGGGACAGCCAGCCAGCACTTGCGGAAAATGTGTTGTGGCCCAACAACTTCGCCAACTGGTCGGCCTTTTCACGGAGAAGGGGACCGCTGATAGGCAAATTCTTGGACCGGTTGCCTTTGAACCAACGAAGGAGGGCCTCCTCGACATCCTCAAACGTCGCATTCCGGAATCGCTGCCGTGAAGGTTCGAACTTCGAAAGTTCGAACTTTGCCTTGATGTCTTGCTTGTTCTTCAGGACTGTCGACAAGGTGCTTGGAACGATTCCAAACTCCCGTGCGATGTCTCCCTTCTTGCGTCCTGCTTCAGTAGCTTTGATGATTTCCATTTTTGTTGAGAGGGACAGCCCCTTACGCTTAACCTTGATCGAAGTCATGATGATAACAGTAGTCAGCTCAGAAGTATCAGTAGTCAGCTCAGAAGTACGATAATCGTAATGATCACTTGTCATATTCTACACCCCTTATATCCAATATCTGCCCGACTCGATGACAAAAGACATCGTAATTACGCTTGACCAATCTGAGCTTTTGTTTCCCTTTCATTAATGCAAGCCGACAGAATTAGGTACATATTGGAAAAGCCCATTCACAAATGTCACGTCTTGGATGAATGTCACAATGGCGATGTGCAAGTGGTGCGGGTGACTGGCACTCGTCATCGGAACACTTTGATGATGGGCCTTTGTTGTTAACCGGCAGAATTAGGTACAAATTGGGAAAGCCCATTCACAAAGGTCGAAGTACGTCTTTGATTAATGGCACAATGGCGATGTGCAAGTGGCTCGGGTGACTGGCACGCGTCTTTGCAACACTGCCATGACAGGCCTAACTGCAGCGCGAGATTAACTTGACTGTGCGCCGGCAAACCGATTAGCACCTCCATTTGAATACATCTACGTCGGCAACATGAAACTACTCACACAAGACGGACACCTGCTGATTACTAATACATTGTACTGCTTTCAAATTGAACGAAAAAAGCCGTGCGCCAGATTACCTTTCGTTATAAATGGGTCGCTGACAATGCATTTTTACGCAACCGGGTCGCCAAAACCTTTCGCTTTAACAGGAATTTCGTACTGTCCGTTTTCGTCTTAAGCGAAATTTTCCCCATAGACATGTGCACAATTTTGCCGGGACCAAAGGTATTTGTTTGTAATAACCGGAATTTCGTTCTAGCCGTTTTCGCTATAACGGGAGCCGACTGTACAATGATCAGCAAACAAGCAGACAGTCAATTCAATGCCGTGTGGGAGATCATTAATGAACAGTAGAAAATCCAATGGTCCTGAATGGACCCTGTGGCACACTTGGCTCTACGTCCACCCATTTGGAGAATTCACCGTCCACTGCAACACGTTGTTTTTGTTGGGTCAGGAAACTTTCAATCCATTTATGGATTTTTGCTCTTATCCCATACTGCTGTAACTTCAGAAGTAATCTCCTGTGGGGAACCTTGTCAAAGGCCTTTTGGAAGTCCATTATGATTATGTCCACTTTATGTTTTCTGTCCAGGTTTTGGACTATATCTTGTATTGTTGATAGAAGTTGAGTTTCACAGGAATGACCCTTACGAAAACCGTGTTGTTGACATAGTATACTATGTGAGTCCAAATGGTTCATGATATTAGATTGGAGAATGTGTTCTATGATTTTACTGCACACTGCAGTTAGGTTGACAGATCTATAATTTGCTGGCTGAGTTTTGTCTCCTTTTTTGAAGATAGGCGTTACGTTTGCACATAACCAATGCTTGGGAACGACCCCAGTATCAAGGCATAGTTGGAATAAGATGGTTAAAGCCAGACTGATTTCCTCTGCTGTCATCCGCAGGACCCATGGGGATATTTCGTGCCAATAAGTCAAACGATAAATGGTTGTAACTTACTACTTTAATGTATGTGAGAAATAAATTAATTCAGATGTGTGGTCTAGCGGTAGGGCTAAGGGTTCATGATCATGAGATTGTGGGTTCAAGCCCCGCCGTGGCCATGCGTGCTGTGCCCTTGAGTAATGCGCTTTACCTCAATTACTCCTCTCAACCCAAGTGTTAAATGGGTACCGGCATTTTTCAATGCTGGGAAGGTACATGTAACAGACTCGCTGTGGAGGAGGTGTGGCGATCCCCCCACAGCTACATTTCATGGACTCGAGTCTGGCCCAATCGCTTTGAAAGAGAGCTGGGCACTCTGTTCCTGTGAACACAGGTTCGTCCCCATTTACCTTTACTTTTAGTGTGGTGTAACCCTTGATTACTGCAGGCTTTCCTGCTGGACACTAGACTGGGCAGTTGCGCATTGCATGCAGTTCTCAGTTGCAAGTGCGTGTGGAGGTTCTACACGTGCGCATTGTGAGGTTAACCACTGTATACATGCATGCACTTTTACAGACAGGACACATGACTGTTCTTGAGCAATGAAATTACAGTATCCAAGCATACGATATTGCATGTGTTGCGCGTGCATATGGGACCTGGCCGCACGTGTGCGAGTAGGGCTTGCCTGTGTACTCATGATTGAGAACTGCAACCCCTCAGTCTCATGTCTGGCAGGAAATCCTGCAGTTATCAAAGGTTACAAAGCAGTGATTTAACTTATTCTTGCATAGTGATGTGGGATATGGCGTATTTAACCCCCTCGGGGCGCATATAGCACGCTCGGCTTTGCCTCGGGTACATATCCCACATCACAGCAGTCAACAATTGTTAAATGGATAGTTCAGTAGGTAAATCAGCCCTCCTTCTTTGCTCAACAACTATTTTATGATGCTAAAAGCAGATTTATAAACTTCTAAATGATATACATGTACCAATAGTACCAATAAATGTATGATGCATACCTGAAACCAATGCCACAGTGTTGGATCTGCTCCTGGTGGCATACCAGGCTGTTGATATCCAGGCTGTTGATATCCAGGCTGTTGACCAGTGGCTGCAGGATATTGCTGAGGGTTATACTGAGGGGGAGGAGCTCCATACCCGTGTTGAGGGGCTCCATAACTCATCTGATGGGGTGGTGGTTGGGATGGGTGATAGCCCTGCATTGGGGGGCGTTGCCCATGGGCTTGCTACAGTGTAAGCATCATATCATCATTATCAACAACTGTCAAGATTTCATTAGTGAGTTTGAAATGCCAGAAATGTTATCATAAATTGTCTCAATTACAATGTTTTATTCAAGCAAAACAAAACAACCGCTACGAAAACTCTAGGAGATACCCAGACTGGGACCTTAAGTGTTCAAAACGATGCAAAAGAAGATCAGGCCAACTTTACTCACTCTTTAGCCAACAAATTTTTCCAAAACTGTCACTGGGCAAAGAAAAGTTCCTCAGTATTTCACCAACCGAGTTTGAAGACTCAATACATTTTTAGAGGAGACTTTTCTTCAATATTTGGCTGTGGCTTGCACATGAGAGGGAAGTCAAGTGATTTCAAAATGAGGCTAAAGGCTAAACTTCTACATGTCCATCCATGGTCCAACTGTTTGACAAGACTGACTTCTTCATTCCTTGTCATTAGTCTAGTGCCTAACTATGGAGAAATGTGTAAAAATGTGACCTAGTACTCGACATCCTAATGGGTTTTTTTTTGGCACAGTCAGCTGACAGTTTTTGATTGCAGTACTGAAGAGTTGTTGGACTGGCTGTTTCAGATGCCAGTCTGTTTTCTTGCATTGCATGTTTACAATACCTTCAGTTTTGGGACTCTCATACACAGTATTGAGAGTCCCAAATTTTCGGACAAGGAGATATTTGTGCAATGAAAAAGTGATGATAAACATAAGTAATTTGTACTGTTTGCATAGATTTTGTGGTTCCCCCCTCCCCCAAACTGACACTTATGTGTAGGATCTAGACTTGGGTAAGACTATTACCAACACACCCATTACATTTTAAAACAAACAATTATCCATTTCACATTGAAATGTCGCCAGCTTTAGATCCAGTATACAAAGTTTCTATGAGACCGCAAAGTGGACCAGTTGTCATTTTTACTTGAATACAACTGAGACTGACCGCATCATTGTCTACAAGTACTACTCACATAGTTTGGATTGTACGCTGGCTGTTGACCTCCCCACGACATTTGCTTCACTGTAAACCTTCCAACAAGCACAGAAAGAACTGCAGACAAGTAAATTGAAAGAATGCTATGTGAATCACAGTAAATCCCATCACACACATCACGCACTTCATGTTAGAACTCATTTGGGTTTAAACCACTAACTCAAAGTCAGACTCAGAGCTCTGTGAAGATATGCATTGAAGGAGGGAAATTGCCTACAATCCGACCACTAAATGTGTTCAACTAGACAAATGCTAGCCCCATAGGCCCAGTGGCGTCACCAGACTTTTCAGTCTGGGGGGGCACAGGGGGGGCACCAGCATTTGATGGGGGGCACTTAGGTGGATACGGATCGCCATCCTGGGGGAGGGGTCTAAGGGGAGGGGGTGCCCCCCTCCCCTTTGGAAACTTTTCGCATACGGAGGATGGGCTAGATGCAAAATGGTGCCACATTTGATACTAAATTCGATCTGAAGATATCTCCAGAAATTGCTATTTAACCAACTCAGATGATGGGAGTTGAATTATGAATATAACAAATTATATAAATATTTTTTTACCAACCCAAATCTTAGATGGGGGGGGCACTCGGGGGGGGGGCACTAGGTTTTCCAGGGGGGGCACGTGCCCCCCCTGGCCCCCCCTTGGCGACGCCACTGCATAGGCCTAAATGTGGCCAATTTTCTGGGCGATCGTGAAGTGTAGGGCCCCTGTTTTGTTTTGATCAAATGAAAGTTAAAAATATTTTTTTTATTGCTCAAAAATCACCTTTACAATCAAAAGAAGAATTTTCTCAATTCTAATGACAATTTTTGCAATTTTGAACAGATTCTTGGGGTAGAAATCACGATTTTTCAGCGTGCCGTGCGAGCTTAGCTCACGGTACATCGCGCGGTGATCGCCATCTTTATTTTCGGGTCGCGTGTTGTCGCCGTGCTGTCATCGTCACTTTACCCCCAAATTTCCCTCAAAAAATCAAAACCCTGCCCTCTATCTATGACTTTTTATTGAGAATGTCACCAACTAGTTTGGTAGGTTAGGTCCAACAGTTTTTAAGTGGATTTTGTTCCCTTATAGGAACCGGGCCCGGGCCCTACACTACACGATCGCCATTTTCTGGACTACCTCCGTTATTTACGGAGGTAGTCCAGAAAAAATGCTACATTTATGGGGCTGGACAAATGCCAGATGTCCTCCCATCATGCCCATACTATTACTAGCCGACATAAAAAGTTTGTAATGTTGGACTCAGACTAGCTGGAGTTACCCAGCCCTGAATTTTATCATTGGGTTGTCATCTAGGCCTAGATTGACAACCCAATGATAAAAGTTACCCAGCCCTGAATTTTATCATTGGGTTGTCATCTAGGCCTAGATGACAACCCAATGATAAAAGTTACCCAGCCCTGAATTTTATCATTGGGTTATCATCTAGGCCTAGATGACAACCCAATGATAAAATTTAGGGCTGTAACTCCAGCTACCCCCGAACGGGCAATTGGTATTTTGCGGAACTTGCAGAACGTGCAGAACTCTGCGGAACTCTGCAGAATTGGTAATAAAACGCTAAATTAAGATGAAATACTGGCTTTGAAAGTACAGCAAGGGCCCAATCTCATTAATAAGTCCCAAAATCGTCATAATCTGCCCTTAAATGAATTGAAAATAAAAGATTTCCCACCTGTTTGTGCCGTCGTATAATAATTGTGTGTAGTATTTGCAGAACAGTGCAGAACACATGCTGTACAGGGATACATGCCGTTTACAAACCAAGGGTGCAGCTGAGACTCGGTGCTCTGTGAAGCACGTGTATAAAACAGTTGATAGGGGGATGATGTACCGCTGCAGAACAAATTCTGCAGAAGTAATGTTGTGCCCATTCTTGAAAATCACGCATTCTCGAGAATGGGCATGCACATTCTTGAGAATGTGCAACTGGATCCTTGCTCAATCTTGCAAAAAACATTCTCGAGAATGCGCGACAAGATAACGGTCTTGTCGATGCCGAGCACCGGCTGCGCTTGGCAAGTCTAGCTGAATCCTCGTTCACTGATTCTCAATAATTATACTGTTGCAACGCAAGGCGCTGAAAAGTAGAGTGGATATGATAAGTAAAGGCGTATTAATATGGGGGGGGGGACCGGGAAAATATAAGAGACATAATAATACTAGTGCAAAGAATTCTGATTTTTGGGATAATAAAAGCGGGGGGGGGGAACGTAAGAATGAAGAATGTGAAGAATGAGAATGAATACTGCGACATCCCATAGTGCTAATGCTATTTCCCATTTAAATTGCCACCAATTTATTGTTCACATCCCATCCCACCATAACATCGCAGAGCTGGATTCTATCTAGTCAAAAGAGCAATTTTGGCAGCTTCTGGACATCGTTTTTTTTTTCGTGGCACGCATATGATACATGCAGGGACTTGTAACTTGTCTAGCCTAAACAAAGCACTTCCCAGACTAGTTCCCAGTCCTCCGTTATTACAAAACTTCCCATAGTGGGCAGAAAAAAGCAATAATAACAGGTTTAATTTGATTCAAATTATCGTAGTTATACGAGTACAGAAGCATAGCACATTTTCTTTCCTCTTTATATGAATTGTTTCCCTTTTAACCGCTATACAATTCATTTAACATAATTATGTCGTGCAATGTTTGTTAAGATTGGGCAAAATTCATAAATTGTGCACGTGATATTCCCACCCAATCTTAAGAATGAGCGCTCATTCTTAAGAACGCGTGCTCGTTCTTAAGAATGGGCGCTCATTCTTAAGAATGCGCGCCCATTCTCGAGAATGTGCATGCCCATTCTCGAGAATGCGTGATTTTCAAGAATGGGCACAACAGTAACATTATGGAACGATGGAATGTTTTATTTGTAATGTCGACAAGTGTCTTATATCCTCCACAAGTCCATGGGAAGGCCCTCTGTATTAATAGTTCAATGTTTTACCCAGGCAACGCGATCAATGGGTACGGGCCTCCGAGAGTTTCGCATTTTACACAGGCAGCATCAAAATTAAAAATCATCAGAATGTTTTAATTTTAATCTGGATAAGTGAATTATATTCTCAACAACTCCTCTGATTTCTTTCTTTGGGAAATTCACCCGGGAAGACCTTTTAAAAAGAGAGTTCCGCGTTTTACCCACCCATGTTTTTGGTGCAAATAGGCCTATTGCACGGTTATGTGCAGTATACGCGTACGTACGTGCTCCGATGCTGTATGTAGGAGGGGGCATCTTCATCGCTGCAGAACCAACATTAAAAATCGTCACAATGTTTTAATTTTAATCTGGATAAGTGCATTATATTCTCAACAACTCCTCTGATTTTTTTCTTTCCGAAATTCATCCGGAAAGACCTTTTTAAAATGAGAGTTCCGCGTTTTACCCACCCAGGTTTTTTGTGCAAATAGGCCTATTGCACGGTACGTGCAGTATACGCGTACTGGCTCCGATGCTGTAGGAGGGGGCATCTTTATCGCTGCAGAACCAACATTAAAAATCGTGACAATCTTTTAATTTTAATCTGGATAAGTGAATTATATTCTTAACAACTCCTCAGATTTTTTTCTTTCCGAAATTCACCCGGGAAGACCTTTTAAAATGAGAGTTCCGCGTTTTACCCACCCAGGTTTTTTGTGCAAATAGGCCTATTGCACGGTACGTGCAGTATACGCGTACTGGCTCCGATGCTGTAGGAGGGGGCAACTTTATCGCTGCAGAACCAACATTAAAAATTATCACAATCTTTTAATTTTAATCTGAATAAGTGTATTATATTCTCAACAACTCCTCTGATTTTTTTCTTTCCGAAATTCAACCGGGAAGACCTTTTAAAATGAGAGTTCCGCGTTTTACCCACCCAGGTTTTTTGTGCAAATAGGCCTATTGCACGGTATGTGCAGTATACGTGTACTGGCTCCGATGCTGTAGGAGGGGGCATCTTTATCGCTGCAGAACCAACATTAAAAAACCTCACAATGTTTTATTTTTAATCTGGATAAGTGTATTATATTCTCAACAACTCCTCTGATTTTCTTCCTTGGGAAATTCACCCGGGAAGACCTTTTAAAATGAGAGTTCCGCGTTTTACCCACCCATGTTTTTGGTGCAAATAGGCCTATTGCACGGTATGTGCAGTATACGCGTACGTACGTGCTCCGATGCTGTATGTAGGAGGGGGCATCTTCATCGATGCAGAACCAACATTAAAAATCGTCACAATGTTTTAATTTTAATCTGGATAAGTGCATTATATTCTCAACAACTCCTCTGATTTTTTTCTTCCCAAAATTCATCCGGAAAGACCTTTTAAAATGAGAGTTCCGCGTTTTACCCACCCAGGTTTTTTTTGTGCAAATAGGCCTATTGCACGGTACGTGCAGTATACGCGTACTGGCTCCGATGCTGTAGGAGGGGGCAAATTTATCGCTGCAGAACCAACATTAAAAATGGTCACAATCTTTCAATTTAATCTGGATAAGTGTATTATATTCTCAACAACTCCTCAGATTTTTTTCTTGCCGAAATTCACCAGGGAAGAACTTTTAAAATGAGAGTTCCGCGTTTTACCCACCCAGGTTTTTTGTGCAAATAGGCCTATTGCACGGTATGTGCAGTATACGTGTACTGGCTCCGATGCTGTAGGAGGGGGCATCTTTATCGCTGCAGAACCAACATTAAAAATCGTGACAATCTTTTAATTTTAATCTGGATAAGTGTATTATATTCTCAACAACTCCTCTGATTTTTTTCTGTCGGAACTTCACCCGGGAAGACCTTTTAAAATGAGAGTTCCGCGTTTTACCCACCCAGGTTTTTTGTGCAAATAGGCCTATTGCACGGTATGTGCAGTATACGCGTACGTACGTGCTCCGATGCTGTTGGAGGGGGCATCTTCATCGCTGCAGAACCAACATTAAAAATCGTCACAATGTTTTAATTTTAATCTGGATAAGTGCATTATATTCTCAACAACTCCTCTGATTTTTTTCTTTCCGAAATTTATCCGGAAAGACCTTTTAAAATGAGAGTTCCGCGTTTTACCCACCCAGGTTTTTTTGTGCAAATAGGCCTATTGCACGGTATGTGCAGTATACGTGTACTGGCTCCGATGCTGTAGGAGGGGGCATCTTTATCGCTGCAGAACCAACATTAAAAATCGTCACAATCTTTTAATTTTAATCTGGATAAGTGTATTATTTTCTCAACAACTCCTCTGATTTTTTTCTTTCCGAAATTCATCAGGAAAGACCTTTTAAAATGAGAGTTCCGCGTTTTACCCACCCAGGTTTTTTGTGCAAATAGGCCTATTGCACGGTACGTGCAGTATACGCGTACTGGCTCCGATGCTGTAGGAGGGGGCAACTTTATCGCTGCAGAACCAACATTAAAAATCGTCACAATCTTTTAATTTTAATCTGGATAAGTGTATTATATTCTCAACAACTCCTCAGATTTTTTCTGTCGGACATTCACCCGGGAAGAACTTTTAAAATGAGAGTTCCGCGTTTTACCCACCCATGTTTTTGGTGCAAATATAGGCCTATTGCACGGTATGTGCAGTATACGCGTACGTACGTGCTCCGATGCTGTAGGAGAGGGCATCTTCATCGCTGCAGAACCAACATTAAAAATCGTCACAATGTTTTAATTTTAATCTAGATAAGTGTATTATATTCTCAACAACTCCCCTGATTTTTTTCTTTCGGAAATTCACCCGGAAGAACTTTTAAAATGAGAGTTCCGCGTTTTACCCACCCATGTTTTTGGTGCAAATATAGGCCTATTGCACGGTATGTGCAGTATACGCGTACGTACGTGCTCCGATGCTGTAGGAGAGGGCAACTTTATCGCTGCAGAACCAACATTAAAAATCGTCACAATCTTTTAATTTTAATATGGATAAGTGTATTATATTCTCAACTCCTCAGATTTTTTTCTTTCGGAAATTCACACGGGAAGACCTTTTAAAATGAGAGTTCCGCGGAGGACACTTAATTAATGGCGATAGGAGACCAAACCGACAAAAAATTTCAACAAAGAGGACCCAAAAGAATTGATAATAATACAATAAACGTAAAATCAAACTGCAATTAACCAACTCCAAAGAATAAACTCTTTAATCAAAAGTAAAGACTAAAAAAAGTTACAACCTTAAGCCAGAAACACAAACTAAAAGCAAAGGCCAAAAACAAACTAATTAAGAATGGTGCATATAATGAAGTCTGTAAAGTTACAAAAGAGAAAACATATTAGAAAAAAAGGTAATGAATTATCAGGGACAATAAACAACTTCGAAGATAAAAACGAAGTGGGAGACACTAATCCCCCAACTCTTGGATTAGCACATCATAAAATAACTGAACAGGCTCCCAACTATTTGCACTAGGCCATAGGCCATTGAGCGGTGTGAAACCAAAAAAATGGGAGCACAAGGTACAATATTTAAGAAAATCTTCAACACCTATGAAAATGTACAAGAAAAAGCGTTACAAATCTAGCACTGAAATGAGCTTTCAACCTAGTTTCTTAAGAAAACAAGGCCAAACAAATGTATATCCTTGAACAACACCAAGGTTGAAAACGACTAAGAAACTTCTCAAAAGAATTCAGTCAAAGAGAGAGAATTACATTAAAACAAAACTAAAAACTGCTCATCAAAAGCGGGATAAGGTGAACCATGATCCAAACAAGCACAAAAAATGTGTCTATAGCAAAGCAAGAGACAAAATAAGAAAGTTAAAGCAAAATGTTGCAAAACTATAGACGACAAAAAAATCACGTTAAAAACCAAAACTTCAAAAGAACTGAAACTATAGATTTCATTTTCAATAAATTATTTCACATAATAAATGAAAGAGGAAAACATTTGACAAAGGCAAACTCAACACTGCTTCAAACAGACTAAACGCAAGCAGCACCAATGAAAACTATCAATGTAACGGCGAGAAATGGCTCACTACAAATCTCCCGGTTCAAAATGATAAAGTCGCGATTTAGTTTTTAAGCTTATACAAAGAAGGAAAGGAACCAAGTAAACAAAATAATATACTTCTCCAAAAAAGTAATTTCCTCTCAAGATCTTCAACAAACAACTAACAATTTTGATCCTTAAATAAGAAAAACACTTTTTCAAAAGTACTTTTAAAACAATTGAATCTGGCTCCAAAAAACAGGGGGGGGGAATGAAAACAAAATTGGAGCAGACGCTTGTGACGGGGATGAAAGTGAAGAACAATAATAAGGAGCAGGGCTTATGTGTCTTGCCTTTGGTCTGGTGAATGAACTTTTATGTCAATGAACTGAAAGCTTAACTGCACAGGCAGTTTGTGCTAGAATAAACAATCTTGGAAGGGGGAAACAACTACTATGAAACAAAACACGGGGGAAGAGGGGTGTACTCCTATCAAAAGATGGGCAGCAGATATTCAACTAGGGGAACAAATTTAACTTCTTTTATGCTCCTTTACACACGCTTGCGGTAAACCGCACAATGTGTAAGTGTAGCTTATATGTTCTTTATGGAATGAACGCCCTATAACACGGCAAAAACTTCGCATGTATGAAGTCGAGTATGATACGTTGTCCAATAACATACGCATAGTGCTAGTCATGTATATGACTTGTGGCATGGTGATTATATACATTTTTTCATTGAAGATATATATCATACTTTACTAACAACACCATCTATTACATGAAATAACAATAATTAGTTCACATTATTTCTGCATTTATACACACTAATAATAATATGCCCCTACCCATGGAAACACTTACACATGAAAACTTTACAAAGCGGACTCTGACATGGCAATAGATACGAAGCGGAATTAGCTATATAGTCCTTAAGTGTGACGTCATTTACCATCGCTTACAGCTCGGGGAATACCCGTCCATACTCCAAGCAGCCTGAAATAACGCAGTTAATATCCCCCAGCATAAATGTTATTCCCTTATTTAAGATCGATGTGTGATCGAGTAACTCCCACTATAGATATAGAATTATTCTATATCTATGCTCCCACTTTTTTAAACGTCACACGCGCGTACGAAGACGCAGGGAAATAGTACAAACTTTCACGCGGATGACTTGCTGGAATGGACGAATTAAATGCCGCGGCTACTTGATGAGTATTTATGAGGTATATTACAATGTCACAAATCATGTTCAATGAAGCAGCAGTGGAATCGAACCACTCACATCATTATTCTCTGAGTACAAGCACAACTGCTGCACAACAAAGAAAACTGTGTGTCAACCAGAACTGCTTGGGATGAGTAACCAAGAAAAGTGAGAAACACTTACACAATAATTAATCGAAAAGTAAACATAAACAAGTGAGGAATGGTAACATCATAAATGATTCACTGACCCCACCCCCCCCCAATCAAAATGTTCAAGTTTATACCTTGACCTTTATCTTCGTTTACATCATGTGATGCTTCGCAATAGTTCAGTATGCCTGTCTCAGTAGGCCTGTGCTTGTGCCATTTCGAATAAAAAAATTCAAGTTTATGTTGATTCCACACAGCATAAGCACGACGTCTGACACCGGCATTACTTTTCATTATGTTTCCCTTAAGTTACAATTCTCATGGCTTGAGAGCTCACCAGTACACAAACGGATACACAAACCTGCACAGACACGGGAGGGCAATATGGAAGCATGCAGTGTTCGCAGTTTACCTCATTTGTAATGGTGAGAACTGACATTTCAAAACAATAGAGAAACACAAGAAAAAGGAAACATTTGGGGAACATGCATACTAAACAAAAAAACAATACACAACGATCTTTAATGAGAAAGTTTAAATTTGGTGTATTGTTAATGATGCTAACTGTAGATATACTAGCTCCAATGATATCTTGCAAGAGGCTAGGAGTTTTTATTAGAAGCTTTACTCTACTCAAACAGTAGATGATAATTTTGATGTTCAATCAATTTTTGCCGCTGCTGATAAGACCATCCTTTCAGATACCATGCGAGATAGCATTGAGGGGCCTCTATCCCATGATGAACTTATGCATGTGTTAAAAAAAAAGCAAAGAACGGAAAGTCCCCCGGCTCTGATGGCTTCAGTTTTGAATTTTATAATTGTTTTGCCTCAGAACTCTCCTGGTACCTTTTGCGTTCATTGAATGGTGCTTATACTTCTGGTCAACTTTCGGTCACTCAGAGATATAATTATTACTCTTCTACCAAAAGGGGACAAGCCTGTCAGTACTTGAAGAATTGGCGCCCTATCTCGCTATACGACGCTTCCGCCTGCATTGCAGAGCGAGTTAAATCATGCCTCCCGTATATTATTCATGAAAGACAAAAAGGTTTCATGGCTAATCGTTTTATTGGCGAAAATATTCGGTTGATGTATGATTAACTGAATGTCGCTGACTCCAACAATATTCCGGGTTTATTTCTATCTATTGACTTTGAAAAAGCATTTGACTCTATTTCACATAGTTTTATTTTTAAAGTTCTGGACAATTTCAATTTTAAATTGGTCCATCAGTCCAAAAATGGATCAAGGTACTTTACAACCAAGCCTCCTCCTCAGTTTTAGTCAATGGATTCCTTTCTGAATCATTCCAGATCGGGCGAGGCTGTAGGCAGGGAGATGGATTAAGCCCTTATTTGATCCTTTTGTGTGCAGAAGTTTTATCCATGATGGTATGTAATGACAAAGAATTTAAGGTCATAAAGGTCGAGGGAACGGAATTTCGATTATCCCAGTACGCCGATGATACGGTTTTCTTTTTAAACGGTACCGAGAAGTCAATGCGGGCGGCTTTTAGAATTCTTGGCCTATTTGCTGGTATGTCTGGCTTGAAAATTAACTTTGATAAAACGAATGCCATTTGGGTTGGTTCAATGAAGGATTGTAGGGAGAAGCTTTGCGAAGGGATCAACGTGAACTGGGTCGAGGCCAAGCATACCTTTAAAATTCTTGGTGTTGAGTTCACCACAGATCTTAATTCAATGGTTTTGTTAAATTACAATAAGATTATTCCATCCTTACGTGGTCAAATTTTTAACTGGTCTAAGAGACATTTGACTGAGCAAGGCAGAATTGCTGTTGTGAAATCATTGCTTTTGTCCAACCTTGTGTCAACCATCCCTGATCCCCCCTGTAATATGATCAAGGATTTAAATACTATGTTTTTCAATTTTATTGGGAAAGGACACGATCGTGTAGCTAGAAACCAAATGATCCAAGATTATGGTCAGGGGGGTCTGCGAATGATAGATGTTCGGGCCTATATAGATGCTTAAAAAATCACATGGTTGCGTAGACTTTTCAAAGCAGATTCTTCAGGCTGGTCTATATTGTGTAATTTGGTTTTTGGCGACACTCGTCTGTTTTTATTGGAAGGTGGCTCTGCTAAATTTGCTGGTACACTACACAGAGAATTTTTAACGCTTTTTGGTTGGACGTGTTTACTTCATGGTCTAACTTTACTCGGGTCCACGTGCCCACAAGCAAAGTGGAGGTACTTAAGAGTTCTCTTTGGTTTAATGATAATATTAAGGTTGTTGGGAAGTGTATTTTTTATAAACATTAAGAATGTAAAGGAGTTAGATTTGTTTGTGATCTTATTGACGAGAATGGTAATCTTCTTTCTCTCCACGATTTTAAGAATACTTATAACGTACACACCAACTTTTTAGAGTATGGTGGGGTGTTGAGCGCTATTAAGTCATCGTTCAGGGATATTATGTCGGAACACTCTCATATATAATCTCCCTTTGTTCCGTTCAACCTTGAGGTACTGTTAAAGGACCAAAAGGGATCGCAAAGAATATACAACGTTTTAGTTTCTTCTAAACATGTGAAAAGGAAATTTGTGGACAAGTGGAACGTCAAACTCAATATCGACTATGAAATATCGAAGTGGTCTTCAATTTTCAAAATTTCTTATTTTTGTACTGTTGATATTAAACTAAGATGGTTTCAGTTTAGATTAATCCATCGGATCCTAGGTACTAATTTGTTTTTGTTTAAGATCAATAAGAAGGACACTAATCTGTGTACATTTTGTAATAATGAAGAGGAGACATTAGTCCATCTTTTCTGCACCTGTCCTCATACTATTTCATTCTGGTCCTCAGTATTTTCATGGATAAAGGAGAAGACCAAAGTTTCAATTGCAATGGATAATGAAGTTCTTTTATTCGGTAACACCAATGTTAACAGCAAAATGATTAATTTAATATTGCTGATTTGTACAAAATGAAAATGAATGAGAAACGCCCCTCACTTTTGGTTTTAAAAAGAGACGTGAAGAACTACTATTTGATGGGAAAAACTAATGTTTTACACTAACGGGGTAGGCTTCAAATTCTATCAGAAATGGGACAAATTCTTGATATTAGGCCAAGGTTAATTTATTTTATTAGAATTTAAGTCTGTATTTGCTTTATTTACATTGCTTGTACGTTTATTGCTTGTATGCTAAGAAAGAGAAGAGTGAACAATAAATAAGACTCCCGGGGGGGGGGAAGAAAGTTTAAATTTTGGTATCCCCTACAGTGATTCCCAATTCCAAAATTTATAGGCAATTGTTAAATTTGGCACGCCACCATTCAGGTTCAGGTATGGAAAACACTGACAAAGAATTACTCAAGTTGAGATTTTTTGGTATGGTGGTGAGGTCATATTGAACTTCTAAAAAAGGAATCGTGCACAGTAACTCAACAGCAAAATTGAAATGTAAAAAATGAAAATCAATGTATATACAATTTTAAGTTGATGAACATGCTGGCGCATCAGAGTATGAGTGCTCGGTTGTGTGGTTGATACAGCAGCATCCTTGGTCATACCGGGACTTCTGTGGTACCCTTGGTTGGGTGACTTCCTCAATTGAGTAACAGGACGATATGAGTAATGGTTTTAATGGCGTTGTATTTATACTTGTGCATGCTCAGATCCCACACTGTAAAAAATTGCGTTACTTAACAGTTGTTTTTCTGTTGAAATTTTTGTAAAATTAAAGTAGATTATACTGTTTTCGGTTTTTTCTGTAAATCTACAAATGTGTTCCTGCCTATGTACAGTTTTCTCCATTTCTCTGTTTGGTTAGGGAATATTCGGTGTTCAACTAAAATTCTGTGCAGGCACAATGAACATCAGGTTTTGAACAAGCCTCCCGTTCCGACTCTGTTAGACACAGTCACATCGCTGTCGGTCACTCCCACAGAATCATCTTTTTTTGTACAGGGTTCGGCCGTATCGCGTGATTTTCCCCTGGTAGGCGGTAGCAGTGCAACGTTATTGTGGCGTAATCGCTGAAGGGTACCAGTATGTTGTCAAGGAAGGCGCGCGCGGGAGTCGGACTGTACCAACCTCGTCCCCAGTGCTTACTTTATTTCTAACGTTGTTTCCAACAGTAAACCCTGGATAGGAAAATTTCCTTCCTGCACCTGATTCGATACCGCAATTGGCTAGAAATGGATTTATATCGTGTACTTGGTGTTGTTATTCATAACGTGCAGTACGTGTTTTCGCGATCATTCGTCCACGAGTTCTCGAAAATAGTAATTTCCTTTCCAGTTTGTTAATTTTAATATGAAATGTGATACTGCATGTTGTCTCGTTAAGATCGTAACAGCTTAGTTAAAATATCATGTTTTCGTAACTCATGCCATGCCGTCGCGCTGCAACGAATTGATTCTGTTTTTACCCCAGACACCGCATACAAAAACAAACGCAAATGTAACGCACAGGCAGGCAGCAGACTACTCCTAATTTGCATACGTGTTCACAAATCTTGCACATGCAAATGATCCAATACCAGGGTGAGAGAGCAGGTAGTGGTGGGCGCGTACTGCTCGACACCCTGGGGACGAGGTTGGGACTGTACAACTTCCCGTTGCGTCCGTGCGTATGCGTACCGTGAGTGTGATGTTGTAGAATCTTGGAGCATATTTAATAATCCGTTTCTGCTTACATGTTTGCAATTGTATTGTAAATGACTATTTTTCTCAAGTAGAAGGGCTATATTGAAGCGGTTTCAGTTTGTAAGCCTGATAGTCAACGTCAACATCAGTTGAAAGTTGCCTGCTTGTCATTGCAGCATGACTTGCCGTAAGCCAACGTGCAAGTATCTATATTCAAACCTTCATGAGTTTTATCGATAGCACCGCCATTATATGACGTGTTACAAGTATCTGCATGTGATGTACGTTCATTATACGAGAATACATGTGGACTGAAGCTCACACAGGACCTGTCATTCGCAATCCTCGATACAAACATGAACATTTTGTCGTTTATCGGCCCCCATCAAATAATCACCGTTTAAACAAAAACAACCTTTCCTTCAGCTACAGAGAGTTGTTAAGGAACGAACTTGAAAACAGCGTATGTGCTGTTAGGTTACAAAACAACAACACTTAATCATCTGTTACAAAACAGTAGAATCCCCTGTAATTGAACAAAAAGGTAGAATCTGCTGTTAATGTACAGAGAAAAAAAGAAACAGTAGAATATACTGCGCAAAAACAGTAACTACTGTAATGCCAATTGACAATAGAATCTAATGAACAAAGCGTATGTACGCTTTGTTTATGCTATTAACCCTAAAAGGGCCGGGGCGGTATCCGCCCCCCCCCCCTCGACTTTGTCCGCGATAGCCTTAAAAAAAATTAAAAATCGCGACCCGAGCTTTTATGACTTTTTAGCCTCGAGCCTTGCGCATCTGTTTACACCAAATACATAACAATCGGACCAGGGGTTGTCGCGCAGGGACAATTTTCCCGGCGCTAGGCGCCGTGAAAACTGAATTTTCCAATATACGTCGTGTACACAGACCAGAATTGCCATTCATACATTTGAATAAGTAATTAGCCAGGATTCCAAAACCCTTTGACATTTGGTCATGAAATTTCTTGGGTATGTTCATGAAGAATTGCTCTATGCATGAATCGAGTTTCAAAATTGTTCGTCACTCGAAAGCCGAGATCTTGGGGGGGGGGGGGCGGAATCCCCCGGCTGAAAGATGGTCAAAATAACCCGGCCCCTTTAGGGTTAACTTTACAAAGTATGAAATAGTGCTTGTGGTTAACAAACATCTACAAAAAAATCCGAAGATCTATGTGACACTTTGATTACAAATCAAAAGATCGCCAGGTATTGCCCTAATTCAAAATATATTTAGTTAGTTTTTAAGAGAGAAATACATTTTCCACCAATTTTGTATTGAAATTGAAGTTTATTTCAACTGTGTTCAGATTTAAATAATGTAAAATATTAAAATCAAGCAGAATCTGTGGGTGAAGAGTTATAAAACAAATATTGAATGCTTTATCTCGTGGTGAAGTAAAACTAGCCTCCCTCGGAGATCCATGGACCATTCTATTTTCCCTCGGCTTCGCCTCGGAAAAATAGAATGGTCCATGGATCACCTCGGGAGCAACCTCGTCCCCAGTGCTTACTTTATTTCCAACCGCGTTTCCAATAGTAAACCCTGGATAGGAAACTTTCTTCCTGTATCCTGATTGGATACCGCAATTGGCTAGTAATGGATTTTTATCGTGTACTTGGTGCTATATATTCACAACGTGCAGTACGTGTTTTCGCGATCATTCGTCCACGCCTTCTCAAAAATAGTAATTTCCTTTCCAATTTGCTCAAATTAATATGAAATATGATACTGCATGTTGTCTTGATAAGATCGTAACAGTTTGATTTCAAAAATCGTGTTTTCGTAACTCACGCCGTGCTCGCGCTGCTACGAATTGACTCTGTTTTTACCCCAGACACCGCATACAAAAACAAACGCTAATGTGTAACGCATATCCAGGCACCAGACTGTTCCTCATTTGCATACGTGTGCAAAAATCTTGCACATGCAAATGATCCAATACCAGGGTGAGAGAGCAGGTAGTGGTGGGCGCGTACTGCTCGACACCCTGGGGACGAGGTTGCCTCGGGAGGCTATAGTTTTACTACACCACTCGAAGCATTCAATATTTGTATACTTTATACAACGCCTGAATAAATCCCCGTCATCTGATTGGTGAATTGTAGATCATGTGACATATTATTATTCGGTATAATGCACGGTGCGACCATGCGTTATACCCATGCATTATACCGTTTCACTTTGCGCTTGTTCCATGACAAGCGCAAAATGTATGCTGGTGTGCGCTACAGCGTTGGGTTCAAACATTTTCGTGAAGGGGTAGTTCAACATCTTTAAAATCAAAATAAATTGTAGTTTACAATTTACCAATCAAATGACGAGAATTTATTCTGGTGTTGTATAAAACAAATAACGAATGTTTTACGTTCGTGCGATGGAAAGAATAATTTCATTCGGTGACAGATTGAATGTTCTATTCCACTCGGCTTCGCCTCGTGAAATAGAACATTCAATCTGTCACCTCATGAAATTATTCTTACCATCGCACTCACAAACATTCGTTATTTGTATAATATCTCCCGTCCCAACTATCTACGGCACTCAGAATTGACCTATCGCGGTAAAATCGCGCCAACGCAGGTTGTGAAATATTAGCCCCCAAAAGATGAGAATAAGTGTATGCCGAACGCGCAGAATCAGACACAAACAAACCTTAGTGTACACAATTTCAATAGGGTTGTCTAAGGGCTGCACCATGTTGTTTCCCATCATGCCTTGCGCGATCTGAACGAACCTTTTCCCTCATGAACCTTTACCATCACCGTCTTTACCGACCACTTTACAATCTTGGTGTCCCCTTTGCCAGACATGTGGATGAAAACCATTCTTTACATAAGCATTTAGGCGAAACCTCATTTCCAAAAAATTGTAGATAATAGGAACTCGTTTCTAAAGAAAAAGAAGATTGAGGGTTAATCTGTGAAGACACACCCAACCAACTTCAACGGACCCTGGAGCATGGAACGCTGTCTGATCGCATGCATGTTAATAAACAATTCATGGAAACTTGTCACAAGCTGGGTTATAAATCACCCCCAGGTTGAAATGAGTTCCTGCATGTAAACCGTTCTTTCATTGTCTTTAATGACCAATCCCAGGCAGTGCCACAGACATTCTGTCCCCGTTTTATGGTCATCCAACTATTCCAAACTGACAAGCTTAATAATTAAGTTACACAAGTCCGAGTAGTGTTCATTCGATTTAAACGTACGCAGGATTGGCATTTACGTCTCAGCCAATGAAAAGCTTTGCTTGCCACGCTTCGCCCACCGTGACCGTCTACTGCCTTACTTTTATTATTCAAATTGTTCGCTGCTTGTAGTAATCATGATAACAATGCAAGAGGATTCCAACTCGATCGTTGAGCGGTACAAAAATCTAAATAACAAAAGAGGATCTCTTACAATTAAAGCTGTCTGGCACAATGCCTGCTGAATCTCTCTATCGAAGCAATTTTGCAAGTTCATGTACATTGTACATGATGTGTTTTGAAAAAATGTAGTCGGTAAAGCAAACAGAATACGCACGTAATTAGTTTAGTAGTGCAGGTATATGAATTCAAACTGCAGGGAGTCCTCTCAGCATTTAAGCCCTGTACATATACTGCCTTTTCACGGTCAACCATGTTCCTTTCTGTATGTTATTAATTTCTGTTATTGATAAGTGTACCCCCTGTTCATTTTTTTCTCGACGAATATCTGGCTTTTCTTATTCAACACTCTATTTATGGGTTTTCTCTGCACGGGCATATTTTGTTTGCCTGCACCTTATTGCGCTACAATAGAATCTATTCTGAAGGCTTACGTAGGGTACAGCATACAGTCAGTATTCAGATTAACAATCCACTTGGAACGTAAGGAAAGAAAAAGGCTAAGGCAGGGTACGAGTGCTACAATAGACACTATTATAAGGGCTTACGTAGGGAACAGTCAGTATTCAGATTAACAATACACTTGGAACGTAAGGAAAGAAAAAGGCTAAGGCAGGGTACGAGTGCTACAATAGACACTATTACAAGGGCTTACGTAGGGAACAGTCAGTATTCAGATTAACAATACACTTGGAACGTAAGTAAAGAATAAGGCTAAGGCCGGGTACGAGCGCTACAATAGACACTATTATAAGGGCTTACGTAGGGAACAGTCAGTATTCAGATTAACAATACACTTGGAACGTAAGGAAAGAAAAAGGCTAAGGCAGGGTACGAGCGCTACAATAGACACTATTATAAGGGCTTACGTAGGGAACAGTCAGTATTCAGATTAACAATACACTTGGAACGTAAGGAAAGAAAAAGGCTAAGGCAGGGTACGAGCGCTACAATAGACACTATTATAAGGGCTTACGTAGGGAACAGTCAGTATTCAGATTAACAATACACTTGGAACGTAAGGAAAGAAAAAGGCTAAGGCAGGGTACGAGCGCTACAATAGACACTATTATAAGGGCTTACGTAGGGAACAGTCAGTATTCAGATTAACAATACACTTGGAACGTAAGGAAAGAAAAAGGCTAAGGCAGGGTACGAGTGCCACAATAGACACTATTATAAGGGCTTACGTAGGGAACAGTCAGTATTCAGATTAACAATACACTTGGAACGTAAGGAAAGAATAAAGCTAAGGCCGGGTACAAGCGCTACAGTAGAAATTATGTAGGATTAAAAAGGCTTATATGTAGGGAACATTCAGTATTCAGATTAACAATACACTCGGAACGCAAGGAAATAATAAGGCTAAGGCAGGGTACGAGTGCTACTTAGAAGAACAATAGAAACGGTGCGTAGGATTATAAATGCCTACGCAGGGTACAGTCAGTATTCAGATATATACATTGTATGCCTGTAAAAGCTAAAGGCCACCGTCGAGTACCGTGTGAATATATCAATGATGAGGAGAGGGCACTTGTTTTAAATGCATATCGCCAGGAGTTCATAAACAAAGAAGAGATTTATGGAGTAAATCATACTAGTTTATACAGTAAATCACCTTTGTTTAACGACGCTGAGAAAAAATCAACCTTAACTGAATCTCCAATAAAAAGAAATATTTGTATGTACCGCATTTTTGTCATATTCTTTTCATAACTAAAAACGAATAAAACTGCTGCAAACTGTTTAAAGAGTACATTGACCTGAAACTACAAATCAACAAACTTAGCTGACCCAAGTTTCGGCAAGTCCTTCCAATTTTTATTTATAATTATTTATTTATAATACATGTGATAATTGATAACAAGTCTTTTATTTTGTTAATTTCAGTTTTTATTTATCGGAGATTATACGATAGAGCTTCAAAGAAACAGAGATTTGTTTGTGTTTACTTTTGTTGATAGGAAAATGGTTGACAAACTTTGTCGAAAGATTTCAACATGAGTTTGAGTTGTGCACTACAGTGTCCTATACATGTATACACGTACATGTACAACATTGTCAGTGCATTTCTTCATCACATCATATGTCGCCTATAGGTACAACACTATACAACTCCACTTTATTGTTCCCGATCCTGCCACTTAGAATGTTCTTTTGTTATGTTGATATCGCTCAATGACTTGGAATCCTCTTGCATTGTTATCATGATTAATGCAAGCCGCGAACAATTTGAATAATAAAAGTAAGGCAGTAGACGGTCACGGTGGGCGGTAACTGTGAGTGAAACGTGGCAAGCAAAGCTTTTCATTGGCTGAGACGTAAATGCCCGTCCTGCGTACGTTCAAAACGAATGAACACTATGACGCGCTTTAATGTCAGGTTTGACCCTGCACTATGGAAGTGTAGATAGGACATGGTTAAAAATAAAACTAATTCGTACGTACGAATTACTAAACCGTACGTACGAATTACTAAACCGTACGTACGAAATACTAATTCGTACGTACGAATTACTAATTCGTACTGTGACGGTCTTGTGTCGACGATGCCTTGGATATTGCTCTCTGCCGACCCGACGAGCGGCTGTGGGGAAGGCCAGGGGAACAGGTCCGTTTTGGGGCAGTCTACCGCCAGGCGCTCAGGGAACACACTCACTCGCGCTCTCACGCAAACCTCACGAACACACTCGGGGAAGGGATGAATAGAATAGATCAGACACTCGGGTATTTAGGGCTTCACTGCTTTATTATAACCACTTGAAGACCCAATAAGATGCGTCCTACTTAGGTGCGTCCTACTAAGGTGTGTCCTACTTAGGTGTGTCCTACTTAGGTGTGTCCTGCTCAATGGTAAGAATTGGCCCCTTTCCAATAATCGTCGAGAACTGGAATGCTTCCCGTACCAACCAGATTTCCTAATCCCTGCACTCACCGGAACTAAACCAGTGCTCTTCCTGAGTGAAAGACTGACCACAGCTGTACTACACACGCTTCAGCAACTCCAAGTCTCTGAGCGGGAACTGTGCTACGCTTCGCGCCACAATTAACAGCTAAAGCACACAACGTGAGCAGTGCAATGGGAGAGTGCAATCCATGGACGAGTGAAATGGAAGAGAGTGAGTGCGCGCGCGACACGCGCTTATATACCCGCGCTGGGTACCAACCAGCCACGCTACTCGCGCGCTGTACAACGGACAGAAGTCCGCGTACCAACCAACTAAACTACGGTGAACCTAGCGCGCCAATATTAACTGTTCCACTACAGTACGTACGAATTACTAAACCGTACGTACGAATTAATAAATCGCACGTACGAATTACTCAGTGGCGTAGCCACGGGAGGGGGGGGGGGGGCGTGGGGGCAGTGGCGTAGCCAGGAATTTTTCAGTGGGGGGGGGGGGGGGGGCGCTGGGGGGCTGGAACATTTCATGGGGGGGGTGTCATGTAGATCAATGATAATTTCTTTTAGAAACTCAATATCTCAGTGGGGGGCGACTGGTGGGCGACAAGGTTTCATGGGGGGCTGTCACCCCCACGCCCCCCCCCCCCGTGGCCACGCCACTGCGACAGCCCCCCCCCCATGAAACCTTGTCGCCGCCCCCCCCCCCAAGTCGCCCCCCCCCCCCCACTGAGATTTTGAGTTTCTAAAAAAAATTATCATTGATCTACATGACGCCCCCCCCCCCTCACCTGAAATGTTCCAGCCCCCCCCCCCCGCCCCCCCCCCCCCCCCCCCCCACTGGAAAATTCCACAGCCGCGCCCCAGGTTTGGTCAGTCCCTTGACCTTAAAAACTGATAACAATAAGGAACAGTTATAAAAACTGTAACTCCTAACAAGGTGCTCTGCCACCTTTGGCTAACTTAAATAAAGCTTAGCTTAATAACAGTCAAAAAATGTCTCATCTGGAATCCTTGTACAAAATAATTTGCTGACCTACTCAGGTCCTTATACAAAATAATGGTTCGACCTACTTTAGGTCTTTACACAAAATAATGGTTTGACCTACCTAGGTCCTTATACAAAACTTTCCTTTAGTTTACAAGAAAACAAAACTTTATCAAAACGAAACTTTATATAAAACAGTTCAAAATGCCTCTTCTATTACAAACTTGAACAAGTGTTTAACAAATGTTACCAAAAAAGATCCTCAACAGTTCAACAAACAGTTCAACAAAGCCTCTTTAGGTAGACGTTATCCTTATAGCTTCTAAGGATCCTGTGCAACTCCAGTCAGGAAGTCCACGTCGTAGGTGCGTTGTAGTTTGTCCTTGGTCACTTTGTTGCCTTTATGGTACACCTGTCGTGTAGTAGTCTCCATTACGCGGTTGACTCTACCCGTCATGGCACTGATGAGATCCTCATCCGAATAAGGTGTGCCGACTGAATCACCATCGGTCTTCATCAACCTGCATAGGCGACCTTCTCCCTGTGATGTTGGACTTGGTGAGGTTTGTTGCTCTGTCGACTTCTTTGCCTTTAGGTGTCTCAAGTAAACGACATCATACTCGCGTGTCGTTGAGCCTTGGAGTGTCTTGTCTCCATCTCTGTACAGGTAGGTTTCCTTAACCTCCTTGATCCGGACTGCCTGTCCCGGTAGCAGCCTGTCTAGGTGCAGTGGTGTTGACATGACTGGAATGTTCTCTCCCCCCTTAGTGGTGGTTTCCTGACCATCGCGTCGTTTGGCCTCATCCCTCATCAACTCTATCATCGCTCGCGGCTTCCCTCTCAGCGGCATGCCTGGCTCCTCATGGCTGTGGGGCTCCTCTAAATCCATCATCAGCGGAGGGGTAGGCGACAGTGTGATCTCTGGGAGCTCTCCACTCCCGCTGTCACCTAAGATTGCTGCTATTTCCAGCTCCACAGCAACATCTGGTACTTCAACTACTTCCGGCCCCTTCGCTTCTCCTTTCGCCCCCATCTCTGGTGCTACGTTTAAAGCCGACGGCGTCTGAAGAGTAGAGCTCGGCCTTGGCTCATCAGGCTCATCGCGAACACTGGTACTGCTTCATACCTCCTCCTCCTCCTCAGGTGCACGTGAAACTGTCGATGGCGCCTTCTTCTCTTTGGGACGCTTCCTAGTCACTTCTTCCTCATCTTTCTTGTCCCGGCTACGCTTCTTTGTAGCGGCAGTAGGTCCACTCTCGCTCCGTCCAGCAGAACGCGACTTGACCTCTGGTTGGGAACCTGGTTCACCCCGTTTACCTTTAGGTGACTTTTTGCCTCCTAGGCGATGCCTTTCTGCCTCTCTCCTGGTACGCGCCTCACGCTCCCTGTCCTCATAGGACTCAGCCTTGATCCCATTTACCTCAGCCAGGCAGGACGGATGACAATCTTTATAATGATTCAGCAGATTATCCCGCCGATTGTTCTTGTGTGAACACTGCTGGCACCAATAAAACACTCGTGGCCCATGCTCCACTGTCAGATGTCGGTCCAGACTCCTCCGATGTAGAAACACACTGTGGCATCTCAGACAGTCTATTGTCTTCGCCTCGTCTAGGTCCAGTGGAGTCCTCTTTGCTGGCGAGTCTCGACCCATGTTTATCTCCTGACAAATGATGAAAAGAAATGAATCTCGTTAGTGTCTCATGACTAGTTAAAGAAATGGCTCCGGCATTCTGTAGCACGCTCACACAAGCATTCAGTCAAACGCATGGGTTCCCCTCACGGCCTGGCCTGTATAGGTTCATGCCCCCGGCGTATGTATCTTGCGTCTCTCCATCCATGTCTTGTGATTCTCCGACTAACTCCGCAGGTACATCAAATCGGATGTCTTCTTGATCTCGAGCTTCTGCAACGGTCTCTTCATCTTGTCTCGGCGGTTGACAGGGCGACTCTGCCGTCCATGGTTTTAGCGGCCGACCTTGGTAAGGTTTAAGTCGGTCAAAGTGGACGACCTTTTTCCTACCTCTTGGCTTTTGCTGAATTCTGTACGTGACATCTGATAGCTTTTGCAGTATCAGGTAGGGCCCTTCCCATCGTCGTTGTAACTTTGGCGATAGGCCCTTTGTCTTGCTTGGGTTGTGTAGCCACACGAATTCTCCTGTCTTCAGTTTGGCTCCTATCGTTTTCTGATCGTAGCACTTCTTCTGTCTCCTTGCACTACATTTGAGTACTTCCCTTGCCCGCTCGTGGGCTAACTGCATATGTTCTCTCAATTGAAGAGCATAGTCTGTTTCTTCGCTTACTTCACCATCCTTTGCAGTAACTCGAGTAGTCAAATCGAGTGGCAGGTACAATTCTCTGCCTAACATGAGCATGTTAGGTGTCTCACCGGTTGACTCATGAGGCGTTGAACGGTAGGCGAATGTAGCTAGCATCACCTTCTGGTCCCAATCACGTTGCCGTTTGTGAGGATCAATCATAAGGGAGACCATACTCAACAAAGTCCTGTTAAAACGTTCAATCATCCCGTCGGATTTTGGGTTATATGGGGTTGTTCTCGTCTTCCTAATACCTAGGATGCTACACATCTCGGTGAAGACATTCGATTCGAAATTCCGACCCTGGTCCGAGTGTAACTCTATCGGAACGCCAAATCTGCTCACAAATTCCGATACAAACTTCTGGGCCACAGTCTCTGCTTTCTGATCCGGGATCGGGTATGCTTCGACCCATTTACTGAGGTAGTCTCCTACTACCAGCACGTATCGATTACCTCGCTCTGTCTCAGGGAGCGGTCCAAGTATGTCGAGTGCCACTCGCTGCATCGGGGCGCCTACAGCATACTGCTGCAACGGTGCTCTTCTTGTTCTTGCAGGTGACTTCTTTGTTGCGCACAGGTTGCATTGTCTCACGGAAGACCTTACATCAGCGCTCAACCCGACCCAATAAAACCTAATGTTTTCCTCTGTCCCAAGTGACCTCCGGTCTCACCACCATGGAGTTCCTGTACAATCTCTTCACGGTGTGGCTTGGGTATGATGACTTGATACTTGATTATGTGGCCTTCATCGGATTCCCATCTCCTACATAGGAGTCCGTCTCTAACTTCAAGTTGGTCCCAAAGCAACCAGTACGTCTTCACTGCAGGCGATGCATGCGTCATTTCTGCCCATTCTGGCCTCTCACCAGAACCAAGTTTCGCCTTCAGAATCCAACCTAGTGTCTGATCCTCCTGCTGGGCCTTTCCCAATAACTCCTGTGTCACTGTAGGTTCCATAGCCACGATTCGCACCGTAGGTGAATTTCCTTCTTTTGAAGTCTTCATTGTCTCTTTCTCCTCATGCCCCTCGGCACCTGCTGCCAACTCTTTGCTCTCTCGGCCACATTGAGTACATGGTCGCCTCGAAAGCCCATCTGCGTTCCCGTGGGACCTTCCAGCACGATGAACTATGGTGAAATCATATTCGCTCACCACCTGCAACCAACGGGCGATCTGTCCCTGTGGGTCACGAAAGTTTAACAGTGCTCCATGGTCCGTCCGGATGGTGATTTTTCTCCCGTACACGTAGGAATGAAATTGTTTCAGGAATACAACTACGGCGAGAAGCTCCCTACGTGTTACACAATAATTTCTTTCTGGCTTGCTAAGGACTCTGCTACCATATGCAATAACCCTTTCCTGACCATCGACGACCTGTGAAAGGACAGCGCCTATACCGACGTTGCTCGCATCTGTGTCGAGTACATAATGTTCCTCTGGACTGGGATACGCTAAGATAGGTGCTTCCTGTAGAAGTTTCTTCAGCATTTGAAACGCATTCTCGGTCTGGTTGTCCCATTCGAACTGTCTCCCCTTTTCTGTCAGGCGGTGCAGTGGCCGAGCTATGTCGGCGAACCCTTTCACAAAACGCCTGTAGTATGACGCTAGACCTAAAAAGCTCTGCACCTCAGTAACTGTTGTAGGTGTAGGCCACTCACGCACTGCCCTGATCTTCTCTGGATCTGTCGCTATGCCTTGACTAGACACAATGTGTCCAAGGTACAAGACCTGCCTCCGAAACAGTTCACACTTCTTCGGCTTTAACTTCAAACCAGCATCGCGTAGGTGTTGGAACACCACCTTCAAGCGTCTCAGTTCATCCTCCACTGTCTTGGCAAATATGATAACGTCGTCGAGGTACACCAGTAGAATGTCCCACTGTAGGCCTGCAAGCACTCGCTCCATCAGCCTCTCAAAGGTCGAGGGCGCATTGCAGAGGCCGAACAGTAGAGACCTCCCCGTACGACAAATGCCGACTTCTGCCGCGCCTCGTCGTCCAACTCCACCTGCCAATATCCTGCAGCTAGGTCCAAAGTGGAGAACCACTTCGCGCCTTCCAAGGTATCCAATGAGTCGTCGATGCGCGGTATCGGATACGCATCCTTTATCGTCAGGGAATTTAGGCGGCGGTAATCTATACAAAACCTCCTCGTCCCGTCCTTTTTCTTTACAAGTACAACATTTGCGGCCCAAGGACTGTCACATGGCTCGATTCTTCCATCTTCAAGAAGACTTTTCACCTGTCGGGTTATTTCTTCTTGCTCCACGGTCGGATATCTTCTGGGCCTTTGCTTTACAGGCACTGCATCACCGGTATTGATGTGGTGCTTGACCCAGTCTGTACGGCCTATGTCCCGATCTCCCTTAGAGAAGACGTCTTGGTAGTCCCTCAATAACTTCGCGATATCACTATGGTGCTCCTGATCAACCTCAGTCTTACACCGATTAAACAGATCAACAAGGTGCTCGGGCACATCTAGTCGGGCCGCTTTTTGTGACTCCACATCTCGTGTGCTTTCAATCTCCTTCTCACCTACAGGTGTGAGGTAACCCGCCATAGTTCCCCTATGAACTACACACTCTCTCTTGCCTGGATTGAAAACTCTAACCGGTAACACCTCTTGATCAGCATCAACTACTGCTCGGGCAACGATCATCCCCTTGTTCGCAATCTCGCTGCGGTCGACTGGCTCTAGAATTCCAAGACCGTTATGCTTCGCTTTTCCACTAACATGTCCCTGCAAGATTGCCTCATGTCCAGGTGGCACTCTGGTCGTCCGTCCAACGACTATCCTCGCACAGAATGCTGCTCCATAATCATCGCTGCATTTCACCCTTTCTCCATTTACTGTGAGCTCAAGTGTCCTAAGTTGAGTGACCAGCATGTTGGTACAAAAAATCCATACCCAGGATTCCATCCATGGAGTGTAAATTTCCGAAGGTCGCGTACACTGGATGTGTCGTTCTTCCAACCTGTAACTCCACCCAGGCGCTACCTAATGTCACTATCCGCGAACCATCAGCATTTTTAATGCACGAACCCTCATTAGAAAGATGAGGCCTATTCTCAGGTGAGATCTTGTGGTAGAGAGTAGATGACAGAAACGTGTCTGTTGCCCCGGTGTCCACCAGAAGCTTCACCTGCTGTCCCCTCACCACTGCTGGTACAAACATGCCCCTTTTCACTCTTTCTGCTGTTGCAATTGAATTGGTAATTGCATGACCCTTGTCTACTGGTTTGTCTCGTGGACAACGGTCTTGTGGCCCTCTTCTCCTCCCAGCTTTCCCTCGGGCCCTGGGGTCAGCTGCGATCCATTTCCCGACCCGTGTCTCTTTGCTGGCGGCCATTTACAGTCACGAGCGAAATGTCCTTTCCTCTCGCAACTGAAGCACACAATGTCCTCTCTAGGTCGTCTCCTGTAGGAGGTACTCGGAACGCCTTCTGTCATGTTTGGCTTGTCGTTCCCTGCACCTGTAGGTCTCCCTTGCACCAGGTTAGCCACCCACGCTTTTGTCTCTTCTTGAGCTCTTTGTATGGCCTCTGCCATCCGTTTCTGGCTATTTCTTACGAAATCTTCCAGCTTTTCCACCGAAGAGTCATTTTGTCCCTCTAGTACTCGTGCTTGCTTTGGGTTGCGATTGGGCCTCTGTTGTTCCACCTTGAGGAAACTCTCTGTCGCCATTGCTGCCCTTATAGCCTCATCGAGTGTCTTTGGCTGTGTCCTGAAGATTCCTTCACGGATGGCCTGGTCCTCTATTGCATCCGAAAAGTGACCTCTCGCTAGGCGATCCTTCCCTTCGTCTGCTATCTCAGGATATGCCAGCGTGGCCAACTCCCTGATTGACTGACCTAGTTCCTCAGTGTTTCCTTTGGTCCCTGTCGTCTGCAACGCAGCTCCATCAAGTGGTTTTCCGACAATTGGCCCGGTCCGAATCTCCTCTCCAGCCTGTCTTTTAATTCTTTATACGTCATCGTTTGACTACCATCCGGACTGTTTGATAGCACCTTCACCGCTATCCCCTGCAAGCTCGCAGCCAAGAAGACTTTAGCTTGTTCGTCCGTCCACCCGTTAGCGAGTTTGCACGCTTCAAAATGCTGCCAAAAATCCCTCCATACAGTCTTGCCGTTGTACCGATCTGGTACGATATTAGGTCGCTTCAACTCTGCAGGCGAACGGCCGTCTCTCTTCACTTCAACCACCGGCTCTCGCCTATCTAGGCTAGACCTGTCCTCGCCTGAAACTTGCTTTTCTGGCTCTGATGCTCTTCCGGCTGCACCTGCTGAGAAATTTCTCTCCATTGACCACCCTTTTTCTGTATCAGCATTACTCTTGATTTCTTGATGGGACACTTCTACCGTTGTTGAAGATGTGACTGGTGTATTTGTAGGTACCAGTAATGAAGACGATAGTGTAGGATACCTGGTTCTGGGTTTTGGCGTAGGTCTGCACCTTGGCATAGGTGTTGACGATGATATCAGGCTACTTGATGCATCTCTTACAGTGTCAAGGTATCTGAAACTCGTTGTTGGTAACTCCACTTGGGCACCTGCCTCTGCATCCACCTGCCGACTTTCAAGTCGCACCCTTCTCGTCTCCAGTTTCTCTAGCTGTTCATGGAGTTGACCCAATTTTGCCCAGAGCTTCTCAGTCTCAACTTCTAGGCGTTGTTGCTCCTCTATCAGTTCCTCTATTAGTACCGGTCTAGGTTGGTTTGCTTGTTTCTTGTCCATGACGTACGCCTATCTGGGTGACTCTGTCCTAGGTAGGTGATTGTTTGCTCGTAGTTCGTGATGGGTTCTGTGTTGTGTAATCCTAGCGCCTATCCCACTTCTGACACCATTTGTGACGGTCTTGTGTCGACGATGCCTTGGATATTGCTCTCTGCCGACCCGACGAGCGGCTGTGGGGAAGGCCAGGGGAACAGGTCCGTTTTGGGGCAGTCTACCGCCAGGAGCTCAGGGAACACACTCACTCGCGCTCTCACGCAAACCTCACGAACACACTCGGGGAAGGGTTAACGTCCAATGAATAGATCAGACACTCGGGTATTTAGGGCCTCACTGCTTTATTATAACCACTTGAAGACCCAATAAGATGCGTCCTACTTACGTGCGTCCTACTAAGGTGTGTCCTACGTAGGTGTGTCCTACTTAGGTGTGTCCTGCTCAATGATAAGAATTGGCCCCTTTCCAATAATCGTCGAGAACTGGAACGCTTCCCGTACCAACCAGATTTCCTAATCCCTGCACTCACCGGAACTAAACCAGTGCTCTTCCTGAGTGAAAGACTGACCACAGCTGTACTACACACGCTTCAGCAACTCCAAGTCTCTGAGCGGGAACTGTGCTACGCTTCGCGCCACAATTAACAGCTAAAGCACACAACGTGAGCAGTGCAATGGGAGAGTGCAATCCATGGACGAGTGAAATGGACGAGTGAAATTGAAGAGAGTGAGTGCGCGCGCGACATGCGCTTATATACCCGCGCTGGGTACCAACCAGCCACGCTACTCGCGCGCTGTACAACGGACAGAAGTCCGCGTACCAACCAACTAAACTACGGTGAACCTAGCGCGCCAATATTAACTGTTCCGCTACAGTACGTACGAATTACTAAACCGTACGTACGAATTAATAAATCGCACGTACGAATTACTCAGTGGCGTACCCACGGGAGGGGGGGGGGCGTGGGGGCAGTGGCGTAGCCAGGAATTTTTCAGTGGGGGGGGGGGGGGGGCGCTGGGGGGCTGGAACATTTCATGGGGGGGTGTCATGTAGATCAATGATAATTTCTTTTAGAAACTCAATATCTCAGTGGGGGGCGACTGGTGGGCGACAAGGTTTCATGGGGGGGCTGTCACCCCCACGCCCCCCCCCCCCCCCCCACTGCGACAGCCCCCCCACCATGAAACCTTGTCCCCCCCCCCCCCCCCCCCCCCCCCCCCCCCCCCCCCCCCCCCACTGAGATTTTGAGTTTCTAAAAAAAATTATCATTGATCTACATGACGCCCCCCCCCCCCTCACCTGAAATGTTCCAGCCCCCCCCCCCCCCCCGGCGCCCCCCCCCCCTCCCCCACTGAAAAATTCCTGGCTACGCCACTGGAATTACTAAATAGTACGTACGAATTACTAAATCGTACGTACGAATTACTAACCGTACGTACGAATTACTAATTATTTCGTACGTACGATTTAGTAATTCGTACGTACGGTTTAGTAATTCGTACGTACGAATTAGATTTATTTTTAACCATGTCCTATCTTCACCGTACTGCACAGTCACTCCTTAGTCTGTCCAATATGGAGCTATATAGGTACGTCCATGGTCTGTTTAAGATAACAGTGCGAAGCTTACCCGCATGAAATGACATGCACACCTCAAAAGTATATAGCAAACGATGTAATTGCTACAGCGTGCAAAATGACCCCAAGAAAGTAAAGACAGTTGACTAGAATCGTAATTTCAGGTCCCCTTCAATTAATCCTAAAAGTGAGCGATTTTGTCTTTCAGGTAAAACACTTGATATAAACGTTAGAGAGAGATCGGACATTAGCGTTTTAATCATGAAAATGCAGCTGAAACCCCCAAACGGCATGAAGGTTAGCATTTGTTTGCTTAGCGACTTGTCATATGAGAGCGACAAAAAGAAGAACCTACATTTCCACAAGAATATGCGAGTTGCCCCCTGACGTTGTGAGCACATTGGCTGCAGATAAGCAGCTGTCGACGTACGTTGTTTGTGATATTTTGGGCGTCTGCAACCCTCCCCAAAAAGGCGCTTTTTCTATTCGAATCTTTTGCGGAAAAGTCAGGTCGGAAACTGACAAAGTAGCGATGACCTTTGCACTAATGTACATGTTAGGCTGCATCAGTGTACAGCTTGTTCTAGGGCTGCGCCCATTAGAAATACGCGGTGACGCGCTGAAAATAGACATTAACATCACTGTACAGTTAAAAAACTTTGCGATCGCTGTAAAGGTTACTTAATTCTTCAGCGGTAAACACGTCACTCACAATGGCACGGAACCGATACTGTTATGTACATGCCCGCAGGGGCGAATTGAGGTCTTTTTTGGGGGGGGGGGGGGTCCTCAGAAAATCAATGTTGAAAATGTAGACATGTTTTTTAGATGGGGGTGGGCTCAACCTCGTCCCCAGTGCTTACTTTATTTCCAACCGCGTTTCCTGAGAGAGCAGGTAGTGGTGGGCGCGTACTGCTCGACACCCTGGGCACGAGGTTGGGGTGGGCTCAGACTATATTTTAAACGGGGGCGCTGTTCAATTGCGAGAATTATTAACACCACATTGATAGTGTACAAATACCCCCGTAACCAGCATGCTCTGACCATGGAGGAATAAGTGCACAGGTGTATCTATACCAGTGTTATTGAGTTTTGATAGCAGAGCAGGGGTGGGGGATCATTATTTTGGGGTGCATTTATATGGAAAGAAATATTTTTCACAGTGCTGGGGGCCGGGGAAAGGTTCAGGCCGGGATGTCCATGGCGCTGCAAGGTAAAACACGGAACTCTAACAACAGAGCGCCTTCCCGTTTCAAGTCTCCAACCAAAGAAATGCGAACTGTTGCGGAGGATATGAGACAATTATCAACATCAAAATTAAAACATTATCATCACTTTTAATAAAAGTGAGGCATCGGTAAACACCCCCCCCCCCTCCAACGGCAAAGTAACTAGTTACACGTACATTTTATTAACGTGCATTAGGCCCGTATATACCCGTCGCGCTGCCTGGGTATTAAAACGCAGAACTGTAAAATATAGCTCTTCCCGTGTTCATTTTCTGACTTGCTAAAACGGGGAACTCTAAAAGCAGAGGGTCTTTCCGGGTTCATTTTTCAACGAAAACATTTCTAGGAGTTGTTGAGGATATAATACATTTATCCAAATTAAACTTAAAACCTTGTGATGATTTTTAATGTTGGTTCTGTTGCAATAAAGATGCCCCCTCCTAGCATCGGAGCCAGTACGCGTATACTGCACATACCGTGCAATAGGCCTATTTGCACAAAAAACATGGGTGGGTAAAACGCGGAACTCTCATTTTAAAAGGTCTTCCCGGGTGAATTTCCGAAAGAAAAAGATCAGAGGAGTTGTTGAGAGTATAATACACTTATCCAGATTAAAAATAAAATATTGTGATGATTTTTAATGTTGATTCTGCAGCGATAAAGATGCCCCCTCCTACAGCATCGGAGCCAGTACGCGTATACTGCACATACCGTGCAATAGGCCTATTTGCACAAAAAAACATGGGTGGGTAAAACGCGGAACTCTCATTTTAAAAGGTCTTCCCGGGTGAATTTCCGATAGAAAAAAATCTGAGGAGTTGTTGAGGATATAATACACTTATCCAGATTAAAATTAAAACATTGTGATGATTTTTAATGTTGGTTCTACAGCGATAAAAATGCCCCCCTCCCACAGCATCGGACCCATTACACGTATACTGTACATACCGTGCAATAGGCCTATTTGCACACAAAAAACCTGGGTGGGTAAAACGCGGAACTCTCATTAAAAAATCAGAGGAGTTGTTGAGAATATAATACACTTATCCAGATTAAAATTAAAACATTGTGATGATTTTTAATGTTGGTTCTGCAGCGATAAAGATGCCCCCTCCTACAGCATCGGAGCCAGTACGCGTATACTGCACATACCGTGCAATAGGCCTATTCAATTGCACAAAAAACCTGGGTGGGTAAAACGCGGAACTCTCATTTTAAAAGATCTTCCCGGGTGAATTTCGGAAAGAAAAAAATCAGAGGAGTTGTTGAGAATATAATACACTGATCCAAATTTAAATTAAAACATTGTGAGTACTGTTAATGTTGATTCTGCAGCGATAAAGATGCCCCCTCCTACAGCATCGGAGCCAGTACGCGTATACTGCACATACCGTGCAATAGGCCTATTTGCACAAAAAACCTGGGTGGGTAAAACGCGGAACTCTCATTGTAAAAAGGTCTTCCCGGGTGAATTTTCGACAGAAAAAAATCAGAGGAGTTGTTGAGGATATACTACACTTATCCAGATTAAAATTAAAACATTCTGATGATTTTTAATTTTGATTCTGCCTGTGTAAAACGCGAAACTCTCGGAGGCCCGTACCCATTGATCGTGTTGCCTGGGTAAAACATGGAACTATTAATACAGAGGGCCTTCCCATGAACTTGTGGAGGATATAAGACACTTGTCGACATTGCAAATAAAACATTACGATAATTCCATAATGTTACTTCGGCAGAATTCGTTCTGCAGCGGTACATTATCCCCCTATCAACAGTGCTTCACAGAGCACTGAGTCTCCCTGCACCCTTGGTTTGTAAACGGCATGTATCCCTGTACAGCAAGTGTTCTGCACTGTTCTGCAAATACTCCACACAATTATTATACAACGGCACAAACAGGTGGGAAATCTTTTATTTTCAATTTATTTAAGGGCAGATTATGACGATTTTGGGACTTAATAATGAGATTGGGCCCTTGCTGTACTTTTAAAGCCAGTATTTCATCTTAATTTAGCGTTTTATTACCAATTCTGCAGAGTTCTGCACGTTCTGCAAGTTCCGCAAAATACCCACTGAATTATGAAGTGAGCTGAGCTGATCGATTATTTAGCTGCATTGTTGAGACATGAAACAGCCGTCAACTAACTTGTGGACACAACATTGGAGAATCATATGCGCATCAACCTCGTCCGCGCGACTTGCAAGGCCAAGTTCGGGCAAGGACCATTAGTCGACTAGTGGTTGATTTGTGACGTATCTTACGCCTGCGCACTATAGCGAAGTGCGAACGTCTTTTTTGGAGAATCATATGCGCATCAACCTCGTCCGCGCGACTTGCAAGGCCAAGTTCGGGCAAGGACCATTAGTCGACTAGTGGTTGATTTGTGACGTATCTTACGCCTGCGCACTATAGCGAAGTGCGAACGTCTCTAGTCGAACCCTGGTTAAAATGTCATTGCAAAACGTCTGGATCCTGGCTCCCTGCTGTACGTTATGAACGCGCGCGGCTATGGTTACCAGCGAAGCAACCAACCCCAGTAGGTTGGTTCCAAATAGTCGACTAGCGTAGTTAACCATCGTCGACTAGACAGAGTTCGGGCAAGCGTTAGTCGACCAATGGTCAACGACGGTGACGTCACGTCAGACGCCCTCATTGACAAGCTAATTCAAGAACTGAGCCTCCATGCAAACACATTGAACTGTAAGTTTTCAGACTATTTTGCTGTTTTTTCCAAAATGTTCGCTGTTTGGGAACAATATAAGGGGTCTCATGGAATGTCAAGAATGTATAGATCAATCCAGGATAACTGTCTTTCTCATTTGTAATCTCTTTACCGTTTTTTTTGGGTCTTTTTGTCCTCGCGTGGGTTTGTGACTATCATGACTATGCTACTGTCATGACTGTGATGGTGCTACCAAAGTATGGCGAATCGGTGGAGCGTTGGTATATGGAGGGGTACCCGTAATTCAACGCTCCACTCAGTAGAGCTAGGGCGATCGTTAGCCCTGGTGGACTCCCTTTCCTCCCTACGTTACGGAGGGAGTCCTGAGTATACATGTGCTCACAACCGAACGAAAACATTTCTTACCAATAATTTCAACATTTTTACCTTGTTGGAGAAGCTAATTTTTACGTCGTATATTCTATGTGTCCTTATCTGTTAGTACGCTAGGTTCATGAATTCCATATGCGATGCTGACTGACGTCAATCAGGAAAATAAACTCGAAAGCATCGTTAAACTTGTACGTGTTTAGTCTCTTTTCATCAGTTTCTCACCGCCGAGTCTATTCTAGTCGTACATCATACCATGAACGTCTGTGCAGCGTGTAGTCTGGTTCCCTAGACCGGACAATTATTCTCGACGCTCATATCACATCTGGTCCGAGGGACAGACTATGCCGTATGAATATGCAGTGCGCACGCGTGATTTGCTTAGTAACCACCCTCATACGCACGCGCACTTACTTGAAGGCGCGGTCGCTAATCCAATGACCGAGTGTGTTTTCGCGCCAGTTACCAGAAACACACTTCGGCTTTGGTCATTGGTTGAGCGTTTTCGTGACATCGGTTGGCTGGAGTGACGTCACGGTTCAACCAAAACTAAACAAATGAGGGCGCTAGCGTGCGTGCGCGCTTTCGGATCGTACGCACGTACATTTGTACATAATCATGTACATTGTACATGATGTACGACTCTGTGAATAAACTGATGAAAAGAGACTACAAACACGAACAAGTTTAACGTTGCTTTGGAGTTTATTTTCCTGATTAACGTCAGTCAGCATCGCATATGGAATTCCTGAACCAAGTGGCCAATAGATAAGGATACATAGAGTATGTAGGCGTGAAATAAGCTTCTATAACGAGGTAAAACATACAAAACTCTGGTAAAAATGTTGGGATGGTTTCATGTAGAAAAGTCTTGTCCTGGACGTTAGTCGTATTGCAATGAAGACTTCGTCCAACCTGGGCTAGGGCGATCGTGAAGTATTGTTGATGTACCCTAACGTGGCGCGGCCCCTAACGTGGCGCACTTTGATTTTTCGCCTGTAGCGCCTAGCTACAGCAAAAGTTTTAACTGAAATTTCACAGAAAGTGAAATTTCATCAAGTTCTAAACACTCCCGTTTATAAATCGCGAGTTTATTTACCCGCTACAAAGTTAAAAGAAAAATTTCTTTTGGCGTGATTTTCCGATTTTATTTTCAAGTGCAAAGTGAACCCTTTGAAAATGCCCCGAAAAATAAGAAAATAATTTTCTGACAAACATCTGGCTGGGTATGTAAGTAGAGATAATAATGACTTATCAAAATTTATCAAGTTTACAGAAATTCTTAAATGTTAATTTGGAATTTTCCGAGATTTATTTAAGTGCGCCACGTTAGGGAACACTCCGCCAATTTGTGCCCAATTTCCGGACGCCACCGTTTTTCAATTTCGGCTTAAAATTTTATGAAACCGAAATTGTTCACAGAGGTTAAATAGCAAGCATTAATAAGGTAAAAGTACCAGTTTTTCACTGCATGAATTTGAGGTTTGTCAACAAAGAGGTTTGGCAACACTACACGAGGAAAGTTGGGTAAGCTTCGAAGTGCGCCACGTTAGGGAACACGACTATAAGTATAAGTGTTGGGCCCCTGTTTTGTTTTGATCAAATTAGAGTCAAAAATATTTTTATTGCGCAAAAATCACCTTTACAATCAAAAGCAGACGTTTCTCAATTCTAATGACACCCGTTTTGCAATTTTGAACAGCTTCTTGGGGTAGAAATCACGATTTTCCAATTCCTGCGCAGATTTTGCCTTGCGATTCAGCGCGCCGTGCGTGCTCACAGTACATCGCGCGGTGATCGCCATCTTTATTTTCCGGTCGCGTGTTGCCGCCGCGCTGTCATCGTCATTTTACCCCCAAATTTCCCTCAAAAAATAAAAACCCTGCCCTCTATCTATGACATACCCAGGCGCGGTTCTAGAACCAATATTTTGGGGGGCTAGCACGGTGGATCCAGAATTTTTTCAGGGAGGCGTGCTGAAATGTTGACCGGTTATTTTTTGGCAGTGTATATTTTGCCGGAGACGGCAAACCTTTAGTAAACGTTAGTTTGCCGGATATACACTGAACATGCGCAGTTACTGTTTTTTTGTACTTAAACATTTTCCGGTGAAAAGTTGTAGTCTGGCTCCATGCCAAAATTATCGTTGTTACCTCGTATTCACAAGATGAGATTCAGACCATTTTATAATTTTGGACTTTATTTTCCTTTTAAAAAAAATCCTCCAGAGCCACAAATCTGAAAAAGAAAATGTAATACACTGCAAAAAATGTTTGAGACATGTTAAAATAATAAAAGAAGAATATTCTTATTTATTTGGGGATGACAAAAAAACTTTAAAATGTGGTGCGGTCGGAATCGAACCTGAGTCATCCCGCTTACTAGAGCCTTTGCTTAACCACTACACCAAACGTGCTACACAATTTTGGTGGGAATTTAATACATCTTATAATTCAGCCCTATTTTAAAGAGCACAGTGCCCTCTGTTGATATGGATTGCCGCCGGCAAACCTTTAGTAATCGTTAGTTTGCCGTCATTACCTCCGGCAAAATAGCCACTATCTTATTTTTCATTCACACTATATTAACTAATGCACCCTTGTCACGGCTATTTCTTCTTTAGGGGGAGACCATTCGCATGTACATCACAATCCTTCTTTTTGCTTATGCAAATTTTTTTTTTACGGAATTTATTTTTGGGGGGCTAGATAAAATTTTTGGGGGGCTACAGCCCCCCCTAGCCCCCCCCCCCCCCCCGGGCTACAGCCCCCCTAGCCCCCCCCCCCATAGAACCGCGCCTGGACATACCTGTTTATTGAGAATGTCGCCAACTAGTTTTGTAGGTCTAATAATTTAAAAGTGGATTTTCTTCCCTTATCCTCGAGGAAGGTATAATGACGCACATAAGAGTTTCTGCTGAACTGTTGGACAATTAATGCATAGATTGCTACCTTTCACATTAGGCCTACATTTCTTTTTAGTAATGCATCACCGTGTTTATCAATGATCTTCGATGCCCGAGCTTACCTGGTTTGTTTTGCACAAGCCAAACTAACAATGCACCCATTCAGAGGTCACAAGGAAGTTGGGAATGTATAATAAGATATTTTGCAGGAGGTAATGACGGCAAACTAACGTTTACTAAAGGTTTGCCGGCGGCAATCCATATCAACAGAGGGCGCTGTACTCTTTAAGATAGGGCTGAATTATAAGTAGCCTTGACCAAGGCGTTGGGCTTATCGATTCGCCTATAAAAAAAAATCGCCGGTAAGAAAATCCCTAATCAACTTGGCAAGGCATAATTGCGTGCACATATCGATGCCCATACGCTGCTAGTGAGAAAGTAACTTGTACCATACAGCGAGGCTATGCTTAACTTGCACGTACGTGCATGGCTGTTGTACGAGTACGGGTGTGTACATGTACTGGTACGTGCGTATACCAATGCTGTCGTCAATGGCCAAGTTCGGGCAAGGATCATTAGTCGACTAGTGGTTGATTTGTGACGTACCTTACGCCTGCGCACTAATAGCAAAGTGCGAACGTCTCTAGTCGAACGCTGGTCAAAATGTCATTGCAAAACGTCTGGATCCTGGCTCCCTGCTGTACGTTATGAATGCGCGCGGCTATGGTTACCAGCAAAGCAACCAACCCCAGTAGGTTGGTTCCAAATAGTCGACTAGCGTAGTTAACCATCGTCGACTAGACAGAGTTCGGGCAAGCGTTAGTCGACCAATGGTTAACTATAGTCCTTGCGCGAACTTGCCCTAAGATGAGCGGCACACTCACACGTGACCTAAACAATCAAAAAAAATCTGCTAAATCAGCTAGATCGATCATCCCGATCGCCCTGTGATCCACTCGTGGGCACATGCAGTGTGCGCGATGCATGTGGGTACCATACCGCTTTCAAGCGCCGCTAGTGGGTTCCATTATACAAATATAACATGGTTTGAGGGTGGATAGTCGATATTCGCTCCCCGAGGTATTGGAAGTTGACAAACTAGTTCCCGAGGCGAAGCCGAGGGAACTAGTTTGTCAACTTCCAATACCGAGGGGAGCTAATATCGACTGTCCACCCGAAATAAACCATGTTATATTTGTTTTACTATACCTCATACATATTCAGTTGCCGAATTTTGTTTTATTATTATGCACCTAAAACAAAATTTGGGGAAACTTGTACAGCTCACCAAAAAATTCAACTTCAATTACTAGTTCGGTTCGTTTGCAATATAGTACAGTTACTACAGTTGTAAATACAGTTGTTTGCAATGTGTACAACTTTCTTTTGTACAGGAGACATCTTTACACGGTCTATACATTTTCTCCAGTACGGCATCATTGAGCTCAGTAAATTAACATTTACGCGAACCGTGCAACCATGCAACCATGCATCTCTCCTGTGCGATGTTCGCGCGTGCGTACTGCACTCGTGCGACAGTTCCTCGATTGCTCTGTAAAGCGCATGCGTAGTAGACTGTCGCACGGGTAACCCATGCGACAGTCTACTACGCATGCGTATTTACAATGTGCGTGAATCCTCGCGCGCGCGTTTGGTAAACAGCAAGAATAACATCTGGCACGTGATGGTGAATTGACCAGTGAACGTTCGGCTCTCGATCATGAATATGTATGAGGTATAGTAATGTCGTCTAGTGCCATGTCGTGGAAAACACAACGACTGTTTTATGCTTTACGCGTTTCATGCAAAAAGAAGCCACTCGGTGTCACCTTAGTGGGGATTTCAATAGCCTCGCCGCTAGGGCGTCGCAAGGGGGGGGGGGGGCAAGGGGGGGGGGGAGGGGGAGCCACGACATGGCACCAGACGAAAATGGAACCCACTAGCGGCGCTTGAAAGCGGTATGGTACCCACATGCATCACCCACACTGCATGTGCCCACGAGTGGATAGCCTTGTTCAATGCGGTCTCTCGGCTTTTTGTCGAAGGGAGATAATCGGGCCCTGCACCCACAATCAACGCGGCTTGTCCGTACGAATGGCTAACACAACCAGCAAGCACACACACGTGAGTACGGACTGTACGCATGGTGTAATAAGGCAGTAAATGTAGGCCTACTGTGTTCTGCGTGTGGGTGTACGTACGTGCGTGTGGGGGATATACGCGCCACGTGGCCTGTCATGCACACTGTGTGTGCACTGCACGAATTTAACGGACAAGTCAACGAAATCAATAATGTTCATATTTTAGTTTTTTGGTCGGTGTCAAGTCGATTAGTAGCTTCGTGAAAGACTGCAGAATGGTATGAGGTAGGTAGTAGGAATCTGGGGTGAGATAAAAGAGGTGAAATTTGGACAATTTTGGAGAGGCCGTTTTTTTGGGTCTCTTGCTACCACATGGAAACGAACAGGTTTTTCCTCCAGCGTTACTGGAGTTACTCAAGCTAGACGGGTGTCAGGGTTTGTGTACTTTCATCCAGTTATTTTTTTCCCCCTAATAATATAGGTCAATCAACAGATTAGAGCCTTCATGATGGCAGATTCGTCACAACTGCCACAGACTGCCAGAGATGCAATGATTCTACTGCCTGATGTATGGAATATACTTATTGACCCTTCCAAAAAGGTTGTAGATGACACTTGTCTGGAGAAGCTCTTATCCTGGATGGTTGAGCTTGCTGACTCGCCAGGTACATGTAATGTATAGGAATGTTTGTAAGATGCAATACGTTGATGTTTGCTGCAACACAATGATCCTGACTGGAACCCAGGAAAACACCTCCTTTAAATTTTGAAGTCACCTCTATATCCGTTACTCTGGTGAGATCAATCCAAGCCCATTTGTTTTGGAAACAGTCATTTTCTTTGTACATGTAACTTGCCTTCTGTTTTTTTTTAATTACAATGATTTGTAGATCTATGTACTACAAAGGTTAGGTTAAATGTCATTGAAAAACAGTTGCAACATACCGCATTCCCAGATTTCTATTTTAACTGGGCCAAGTTTCTTATCAATCAATTGTATCAGAAACCGTTGCATTTTAAATAATTTTACTTTAAATGTCTTGATTGTTCTGTCCTTACTGTGTCACTAAAAAGGATATTTTTTTGTTGTACAGATTTTTTTTTTATCAAAAAAGATGAACCATAACTGTGAACAAAACAATTAGCCTAATTCTGTAGTGTTTGATAAAAAATAAAATTAAAAAAAACATAGTTTTTTTTAAAACATTGTATATTCTCGAGCAAAAATGTGACCTTGAAGGCCATGATTGCACCACAGAACATTTGAAATGTTAGATTTTGTGGGCCCAGGAACTCGGGACACCACACCTTAGACATCAGGATTTAGCCCTAAGGCCCCCCCCCCCAAAGTCTTTGATTTCTGGTATGGAGCTTGCCCCAAAAGTGGTGTGGCGACGCGGCTTTTTTTTTTTTTTTTTTTTTTACTTCAAATGTCGGCTGGTGACTGCAAATGGTGCCCGACTAAATTTAGTGCAAAATGTATGGGAGCCCAGAGAGGCCACATAAAGCTTACTCGATCGTAACCCCATGTAAAAAACACATTAAAATTGTGCAGCATCAGTATTCCAGTCAAACCAGTGAGTTTGGCGGTTTTGAGACATCATCTTACATTGGAAAAACTGTTTAATATTGCCGACTCGCATGGCTACGGCGACGTGCGTGCAGACCAGAAACCAGAGCCTTTTTTTGGGGGGGGGGGCCTAAATGGTTGCATCCCCTTTCCTAAACATTCTGGATCTGTCCCCGGCAATATGGGTGAAAAAGTGGATCGTTCCTTTACATTCCCACTGTGTAAGATTTGGTGTGAAGGGGTTTAAAACACAAAACTAAAGGGACTAGTGACTTCTTTTGTACAGTTAGTCGCATATCATGTTTTTATATGCTTAGCTTTAGAAAAAGTGTTTAGTGAATCTTGTAAAATGAGGTGAAACTATGAATTGCAATTAATTTGTTGAGGATTTGAAAATATGTGTTTTTGCTTATTTATTCCATGCAGCAACCTTAAAGAACCTTTTAGATGAGACAAGTGTCATCCTTGGATTCCTGCAGAAGTCACTCAATCCAGACTGCAACTCAACAACCCAAGTCTTCGCATTGAGACTCTCTGCTATTCTACTGAATTCATTGAATGGAATCTCAGTCAAGACACAGCTTCCTTATCATCTTCCCAAAGAAAAGCAAGGATTCCAAGCCGGTAAAAAGTCTGGCTTCAACAGGAATTCTGATGACCTGCAGTGCAAGTACATTGGTGTCATCATTGACTTGGTTGATGAGCATCTCACTGGCTCTTTCAAGTCAGCCAGTTGGCAGAAAGCTTCCATACGAACTGCCTGGTTTGAATCGGCAAGAGCACTTGTCGGCTGTAAATGCCCCTCTGACATCATACAGAGACAAGGTAAGGGTTAAAAGTTCTATGTTCAGCTGAAATGGTACCACCATGTGGAGGGCGCTGAAGGACGCTCATTTATACTGGCACACTTCAGAGTATGTGACTACTTACCCCTGTAGAAGAGTCAGTGCAGTAAACTTGGACATTCTCTTACTTGGACATTGTCGTTCAAGAAATGAGTGTTTTGGAGGCTGCAGATAGTTGTTAGACACACTCACAGCACAGATAAACGGGGGTTCCAAGGGACTAGTCATTTGCAAACAAACAATTATATTGTCATTATTTTGTACATGGGAGCACTGCGTGCATTTATTGCTGCCCACATTTTGAGGTAGTTCATTCCAGTTTTGTGTAACTATATGGTGACAAGCTTGAAGTGAATACTTTTTATAGTTCAATTTTTTAATTAATTTAATTAATTTTTAATTATTGTAATTAATTTTTTAATTACTGTAATTACTTTTTTGCAGATGTGTAATTTTTTTGCAAATGTGGAACTACATCTAATTAATCCATATATTTGTGGAGTTTTGAATGACTTGATGCATTGGCTCAGACAGTAATACATCAAAACATATGTAAACGATTAATTGATGGTTTATTGCTGGTGCATTGAAGGAATATATTTTAAATTTTGTGGATTAAATCACTTTCTTGCTAAAATTAAGGGACATTTTTTTCATACTATTTCCGCCTTGTCCGTCCGTGTGTGTGTGCGTGTGATCTGATACACCGTGCCCTCTGGAGACGTGCACACAATAGGGAACAAAAGATTGTATACGTCTCCACAGGGCAATTTCTATAGATGAATACGTCTCCACACGATTTTCACGAAGTAGATATATGGATTTTACTCAAAAACTAGGAATTTTGAAGGTGGGTTGATTTGTCGCAAATGGAAGAGTTTTAGAAAAGGGATATTAAGTCCAAATTTCAGCCAAGGAAATTAATTGGTTAAAAAATAAGAGCATTTTGAAACTTCACTTTCAAACTCGAAAACTTTACTACACGAGAACAAAGAATTGTCTCCACAAGAATACAAATTTCAGTGTATAAGTGTGTGAGTATGTAAACACCAGCAATCGGGGACGTAGGACAAAAGAATGTGGGCGCAAACAATACGTCCACGATCTCAAACCGTGTACAAAACCAATGAGAGCTGTCGCTAAAAAGTTAAAGAGTACAAACAAAGGAAAGAGGATAAGGGACAATGGGGCGTCCACGATTGCCGGCATTTACACGCATGGGTGTGTGTGTGTGGGTAGGCATTACATTCACTGTTTGGACTTCCGATCAAGAGAGGTCCACATAAACCAGGTAGAGGAGACGTTGTGCCCAAGTCCACACAGTGTTTCCCCTTACTGAAAAACAGGTTTAGAGGCATTTTGGGGTTAGATTTATCGGTGGCAGAATGAAGAGAAACACTAAAGGGGATCATAGAAAAAAAATGGAATGAAAGAGTTTTCACAGTTTGAGAAAATGATTTTTTTTTTCACTGGATTTTCTTAACTACACGAAATCAATGGAATGTCCACACTTGGTATGCAACGTAAACGTGTGTGCTTGCGTGCGTGCCCGTGCATTTGGTTCCACAGCGATATCTGGATTGTATGTCCATGTATGTCTTGAACCTTGATACAATGAAGATAGCTTGTAAGTTTGGACCCATTAGACAAAGGCCAATGTCATTAGGATTAAAACAATAGGAGTCTACTTCACTCTACTTACCTGTAAAGCAATACTACTTATGCATATTCCCCCTACCGGCAGGTATTTTCCACTAAGAGTTATATACAATAGCGCCCTCTGGCGCCCTACCAATAATACCCAGCGGCATGCGTGCCTCGTGAGCGTCCTCTTTTCTTTTAGCAACAGGTCGGGTAGGACGTGTGTAAAATAGCTCCTGTTTTCCTCGTCAATTTACTACCCTTTTTCGCTTAAGAGAAGTTTATAATAAAAGAGTAAATAAAACAACAGTTTGTAGAGTTTCTCATCAACTTCTTGGTTGTATTTATTTGATAGTTATGAAGCTCATGCCATATTTTCAATGGGGAGCGCCAATAAAATCCTAAAATCATTCACACTATATTAACTAATGCACACTTGTCACGGCTACTTCTTCTTTAGGGGGAGAGCGTTCGCATGTACATCACAATCCTTCTTTTTGCTATTGCAATTTCTTTTACGGAATTTATTTTGGGGGGGGCTAGACAAAATTTGGGCCCCCCCTAGCCCCCCCCCCCCCCCCCCCCCCCCCCCCCCCCCCCCGTAGAACCGCGCCTGGTTGCCGGGATGGGCTATTGCTCGAGCTACCGGACAGTCCAGCGCTCGCTCAGCGCCCGTGGGCCCACGGGGCCTGAGGTACTGTCGGCCGGGTACGTTATGAGCTGTGCGGAGCCGGTCGCCCGGGGGGATCCCGGACCGACGGCCCCCATCATCTCGCTCTGAGGGACCACTCTCGTCATCGTTTTTTTTCCGTTGCTCGGGGGTCCCGGTGCCCCAGGTGTCTTCTGACTTGTATTCAAACACACCCTGGGGCCGTTCTTCAAAGAGGAAGAGCAAGAAGAAGAAAGCTGATCGCCGATCACGCCGTTCTTCAGATTCTGATGGTTCCTCTGACTGGTCCCACCGGGGCAAACGCTCCTGACGTGAGGACTCGATCTCGAGGTCTGTTTCCTGCAGGCATTTCAGTCGATTTTACCTACACTATCGGCTATGTCTGCAGGACGCCAAGCGGGCCCTAATGGTGGCCCCCTGGAGTGGCGAGCCACGCCCCACAACCCTCGGTTGTTGGTCTCACCTTACAGTCTCCGACCATCGGTCACGGTTGGGTGACCCGTGAACGAAGGGACATACTGCTCACAGATAGCCGTGCTCCGGGAGTCCTTATCTGCAGTGAATGCTTCATAGTCGTCATTCATTGGTCACGATTGCGTGGCCCAAGCACAACGAGGTACATGTACATGTACAAAAATGAAAAAACACATGTTCATACATGTACATGTTCATGTATACCACACATGGTTGCGCGCTATACCGGAAGCCCAGCCTACGGCGAACGGAACTTCACATTCGCCGGCCGTGGGCCACGGTCGCGTGGTCCAGAGACAACGGGACCTACCGCACACAGTTGGCCGTGCTCCAGGATCCCCGCTAGTGTTTAGTCTTCACCCATCTGCATAATATTATGTACAATGTATGTCTATTATCTCCGAGGGTGTTGCCCAGCCACCACCGCGTGGTTCTGTACAACTAGCCCTCCAGACGGCTCTCAGTCACCGGGGTCATTTTGGCCTTCGCATTCGGCTGATTCATCCGATGATGACGAAGAATCAGACGTGTTACAACGGCTGTCCATCGCGGAAACGGAACTCCGTTTGCCGCAGAGGGACATTACATGGGTACTTAAATTACCCTCCGCCGATGAGCCCTCTCCGCCCAATCACAAATTTTTCAAATCAAGCGCAGGACAGGCTCCACATCTAACCATTTGTTCCCCATACCTCCATTGGATCAAGTGTGAAACACATCGACAACGGACAAAATGGTGTCCATTTCTCAGGCGGGAACGGCTTCATTATTTTTTCTAATCCGGGCGAGTTTATTGCACCGATCCCACCGCGGCATACGCTACCGGGATGAGGACTCGGTTTTTCGGCCCACTGCAATTGTTCTCGGCTTCATTATCGGTCATATACATTTATACATGTACATGTATTGCCTGGCGGGCACGTTAATGAAACGTCCGTCTGAGTTCAGTTGCGAGCCGTGAACTCTGTAGCCCTCTACATTAATCACGGTTGGGTGACTCAAGGACAATGGGACACGCCGCGCAGTGCTTAGCCGTGCAGTGGTGTTTCTTGCTGTACTGAGTTCGCTATGTTTTTCATGTACATGTACATGTACGGTACATGTACATGTGTGCATTACTTGTGTATGTACACTGTCCATTGTCTCCGAGGGAGTTGTTCAACAACTGACTGTGGCCGTGTGCAACTCGTCCCTCAAGATATGTTTTAAGGTTCTCGTTTACGGGGTCTATTCGACTCTTGCATAAGGATGGTTCATCAGATGACTGCTGCTCTTCACAATGAAGCGACTGGGTGTTTTGATACTTCCATAGTTCAGGCATGTTGTGAACCACATTCGAAAGATTGTGCCTGTATTCAAACTGCCTGCTGCTCTTCAAGCAATAATGTGATCATTACCGTTTTCCGTTAGCGAAATTTGGTATTTTTTTGTCACATCTTCCCTCTTCAATGCAGCTAAGCACAAGCTACCAGCAGTAGAGGGACCCCATTATTCAAGCGGCTCTTCGTAAATAATACTCGCAGAAGCTTGAATACACTTTGCAGTAGAATTAAAGTGGGCTCGGCGACACGCGTTCAGCCTCCCTCTTTATCCTCATGAAGTACATTAGGTTTAATGTTTTAATCTTGACTCGACAGTCTTGGTGGACGTATTGACCGCTATTTTCACTGTCAATTTCACGGTCTGCACTCGGTACTCTATAATTTTACACGAGTGCAGACCCTAGCAATCTTGGCCCGCTGGGGTAACATGCTTGATGAACTGTTTCTCCCGTCAAAGGGCATCCGCCAAAGATTCGAGTCCCACCTTTTAAGTTTTTAACGGACAAAGATCTTTACATCCATATTGGTCGATGTCGACTACATGTACTCAGATGGTCAATCTCAGATAGCCATCAACCCCACGGTCAGGCCAGCGCAGGTAAGGAACAAACAGTTGTTTGTTTTCTCAACTGCATACCTCTTGAAGTTTGCCCAGATGATTTTGTGTGGACGTGCTAGCAACATTTTGTGTACGCCATGCCACATAGGATAAGGCCTTCACTGGTAACAACGATTTCGATTCGGCTTCAGTTGTTTTGAAGACTTCCATAAGTGACCTACCTGACTCATGACGACCTCCACCCATCTGTCTCGTAGAAGCTCGTCAGAGAGACTTTGCGGCTGACATCAATACCATCGGGCCAGCACAGTGTTGCGCCCGTCTTGTATTTCCCTTGGGAAGATGTTGATGAGATTTAGTCGACTGTCTAACACATCAGTATGGGGAACGAGCCCTGGCCTGAAGGGTACACAACTGCAACTCATTTTCAGGCCAGAGCACTGAGAATTTCGCGGTTTTCAAACAAAGATTCTCGCTGCAACTTCATGGTGGCTCCATCCAGCCTTTTTTCCGCCTTACTCCTGGCCTCTGCTTGGATAGTAAAGGCGATATGACTGCGCTGTGGAAACAAAGATTGGTGGCATTCACCTATTTGCTTGTATCGGCCCAGGCCTCACTGCATTCAGTGCAGGCCATGACCTGACTTGTGCAGCACCTCCTGTGGTTCGACGTTGCCAACCTCACAAGGGTGGGCCTCTCACAGATTGCAGCCTTCACTAACTGTCATGGCAGACATGTTACCCTGCCAGTTAACTGCCCACCACCCGCATCTAGTGGCGGATTGGTGAGGCCTTGTGTGAGCATCATTCAAGTTCCATTAACATACTTGAGATGCTGGCAGTCTTGGATAAACTGCGATGTTACTTTCTATATTCAGTGTTGTGCCAGATGATCCTGGTTCGATGTGACTTTGACACGGTTGTGGTTTACATCGACGACCAGGTGGGCAGGCAGCCTGCACAACTGTGTACACTCACTTGAGAAATACCCCATTGGGGTTTTCCTCATAGCTTCTTGCTTTCAACGGTCGTTCTCCCAAGCAAGGACAACTAACCACATGTCAATCTGACTTGTTTCATGAACTAGTCACAGATTTCCAGGCTAATGCCTGAGGGTTTCCGACCCCTGCACATGGCACACGAATACGATGGTGATGAAGACGGACAGGCTACTTGTATACACCTTCCTGTCGTCTTCCTCTTATCCCTCGGGTACTTAATCAACTGGAGCAGAAGGATGACAAGGTCCTCTTCTTAACTCCATGTTGACCCCATTGATTGGTTTTCCAGGGCAATAACCATTCCCTTGGCTCACCAGTTGGAGGTACAAATGTTCTTCCGAGCAGAACAATATTCTGTTCCAACACAGCTTGGGTTTCCTTCACCCGACTCCGCAGGAATTTCTCCTGATGTTCTGGATGCTGTAATGCTCTCCTGTTCACATCAGACCTTTCTCAAACAAGCTACGGCTTTTACAGCCTGCACTTGAGGGACTTCTAACACGACAGTAGATTACTTAATGTTATTCAGTCGAACCTCCATGTCAGTTAACTTTAGGGGATGTTTTAACATCCCTGAATTGCAGGACCTCTTCAACACCTTCTTATCCAAAAGTGTTATAGAGATCTTTAGAGTTCTGTGAACCAGTGAACAATTTCACATCTGTTTCATTTGTCCCTACGGTTGCCTTTTTTGTAAGCAGTTGTTACTTCTTGATATACATGTAGTAAAGAAATGTTTTCTGTATAAAAGAGACGGACCACATCTGGTGGGAACCCAGTGTGCCCATCCGATTCCTACGGGAGGATTTTTGTTTTTTAACTAAGACTGTCGGAGTCCTCTTTACCTCTGGACATTTTTGTTCCAGGCATCAAATCATTGTCCATTCCAGACGGAAAATGTTGGTGCCGATCATGACTTTGGCGTCTGATCCCTAAGGAAGGTTTTTGAACTAAGACGGTCGGAGTCCTCTTTGCCTCCGGATGTCTTTGTTCTGGGCATCAAATGATTCTTGTCCGTTTCAGACAGCGAATTTTGGTGCTGATCATGACTTTGATGTCTGCTCCCTAAGGAGGGATTAATACTAAAGACTGTCGGAGCCCTCTGTGCCTCCGGACGTCTTTGTTCCGGGCATCAAATCATTCTTGTCCAGACGGAGAATTTTTGGTGCCAATCATGACTTTAACGTCGTACATTAGCTGCACTGAGATGCTTTGAATTGGTCACTTGCAGTTACAAATGTATTTGTCACGACAACCCTGCCATACCGACAGGCTTCTCGCGACACGTATTTGTCTCGACAACCCTGCCATACAAGCAGGCTTCTCGCGACATGTTTTTTGTCATGACGACCCTGCCATACAGGCAGGCCTTTCATGACATGTATTTATCATGGTAACCCAACCATACCTGCAGGCCTTTCATGACAAGATTGCCTGAAGGTTGGCTACGGTCATCCATGAAACCACGGACGTATCAACGGCGGAATCCGTGTGATCGGTCCGCATGAGCAAAATAAAAGGCAGAGCATGGGAGAGCAGTGTTGAGGGCGACTGACTGAGCCCCACCATGTTCTCAAGACATGTTCAGACCGGAGACCTCCCCACCATTGGTGTCTCCTAACTCTGATTCTTTATTGAGCTCTGTACATGTACATGTACATGTGCATATAATAGTGTCTATATGTACCATGTCATGATGTTTTGCCTTTCATGATAATTTTTTTTTTTTTTTTTTTTGGGTGCCCCACCGAACTCTTATGTGTAGGTATCGGTGAGCTGTAATTCATTCCCAAAATCGGGGACCGCGTCTCTGTCAGCATGTTGAGGCTACCATTATGACTAATGTCTTTATCATGCCGACCTTTTTGGGCTGCCTTGTCCACCCACATGTGGAGCGACGGGCCCCTGTGAAAGCACAGTAGCATCTCGCATGACCCACCGCCTTGACGGTGCTAGTCTATGCATAAGTAGTATTGCTCTACAGGTAAGTAGAGTGAAGTAGACACCCCTCCCCCCCCCCCCCCAACAGAAGTGTGGTTGGGGTCTACGAACGAATACTTACCTGTAGAGCATCCCTCCCCCAGCCCACTCTTCTCGATGCCTTGAGTACATTCTGTATTCCGACTTAGCGCTCGAGAAAAGAGGACGCTCACGAGGCACGCATGCCGCGGGGTATTATGGGTAGGGCGCCAGAGGGCGCTATTGTATATAACTCTTAGCGGAAAATGCCTGCCGGTAGGGGGAATATGCATAAGTAGTATTGCTCTACAGGTAAGTATTCGTTCGTAGACCCCAACAACACTTCTGTGGGGGGGGGGGGATTTTATTTTACATGTATTTGATTGGTTTTTTTTTTTACCAAACCAGTATACATGTGCAAATGTAGTCACTCACTAAAATATTAGGGGGCCTGTTCACTGTTTATACATGTTTTTTGTATAATCAATGTGGCTTCTCCACCCTTTTTTCTTGGACAGTCATATTTTTAATTGAAACAACAGAAAACAAACACATGTACATGTGCATGTATTACTAAAACTTGAGACTTGCACCGTAGTACATGTATATATATGCAGGTCTGTAGGTTGTTCTTAGGATTTTGAGTCACTTTCAGACCCCATAGGCCAACTGTTCTCATTATTAAAAACCAAAGAAATGATGTCATGATGATAACTCAAGCTTATTCAAATAACCATATTTTCTTTTGATTATTTAAAAATTCTTATTATTTCCGCCTTGTAAATGCTCAAAGGATTATGTTAAAGGATTTGCCTTTGAAAAATGTCTTGCTTAAGACTGCAAATATCCAGTCAGTTTGCTTAAATCACATACAATGGCTACCCAACAGAAAAGCAAAAAACAAAAATTCTTTATGGGATCATAGGCATCAATACATGACATACGTGTATATAACCTAAAGAAAACAATAACGATGTCAATGAACGTTCCATGTGACCCAGGTAAGTTGATGTTAATATAGTGGTGTTATGTCATGGAAATAAGCATGGTTGCGGGGCATTTGTTTTTTTTTAACACTTTTCTTGTTTATCTTTTAAAGTCACTTTGGGTCACATTATGAGGAACAAAAAACTATGGTCTGCATGGTCAAAATGAATTTCTGATAATGACGGTTAGCAGTAAAAAGTTGTTGGTTTTGATTCTTTGGTTTAATGTAATTTTATTTGTTTCAGGTATCTTGGATATAACTTTTCAATCTTTGGAAGACAATTGCTTGTTTGTTATTTCTGCTGCACAACAGTTCTTGGCTGATTTGATAACAGCAATGTACACCTGTAGCAATCGACTACCTTCATCTCTTGACTCCATGATGCAAAGTACAGATACAAACACCAGTTGTCAACACAATTTGGAAATGTCAAACAGTCAACAAGCAGCGTTGGCTCGGGATTATACAGAGGAATATCAAGAACCTCTGTGTAAAAGAAGCAGACTTGATCATGGTGATGACAAGCCAATCAAGAAGCCAATTTGTGACTGCCAAAGCTACCTTAAAACATGTCTGAAAAGGATGACAGATATTATGACTCCAGTGAAACCAGTTCAACCAAGATTGGGTACAAACAACTGTCTAATTAAACTGAGGACTGCAATCATGGGAGTATGGATCAGACTACTGGAGTCACAGCCGCTCATTGCCCAGGCTATCTTAACAGACATTTCTATAGTAGCAATCATATCAGAACTTCTGCAGCATAGATCCCATACATCATTTGATATGTGCACCACCATTGCTGAATTCATGTCATTGTTTCTGCAAGCACTTCATGATAGGTAAGATTTTGAAAACATTTATGGAGTACGGGCATTATCTTTGTTGAAAGGAGGTTTAGCTTAATGTGAGCTAAAACTGATTCAACGTTGCTGGCCAAAGGGGATCATCACATTATCTTGGCCAGATGGCCCTTACTTGTTGGTTCCAGTTCTGTTGCAGAACTTGGGTCTATTTACGAAATTGAAAAAAAAACATTTATAACTTGCAGTTCCGTTTATTTCTATCTTTAGAAATGCATGTAGTGATATACATGTAGGAAGTAAGCTTGTGGCTGTTATGATTGGGCTTCCTGTGAAACTAATGAATATTCATCACTTCAAAGCTTCTATTCAGCTAGCATCAGACCTCTACAGTAACACACAGTTGTCAAAGGTGAAAGGGTAAGTTTGCATATATCTGTTGGGTCACATTCATTACATAATTAACCCTAACTCCTGGGGCTCTTTTACTAGAAAGTATCCTGAATCCGCCAAAATCCACCAATTTTGTCATGCAAAAAATGCTGGTATCCTGAATCCATCAGAATCCCCCAGTGTAGATACTGGAGGTATCCTGAATCTGCCAGAATCCACCAGCAAAAGTCTTGATGGATTCTGGCGGATTCAGGATACCATGGTGGCATAAAAAAAAGTACAGCATGTTTTTCCATAGAGTCTTCAAAATCCATCACCTTAATTTCTGGTGGATTTTGACGGATTCAGGATACCACGCTCGCATGAAAATTTTGATGTGTGTTGTTGCATAGGATCCATCAAAATACACCAATGAATGGTGACCCCAGCATGGAGTACAGAAGTGAATACGTCTTGCGCACACAATTTGTGTGAAAGACATTAGCGCGTGTTTCAGCCCGTAAATCGGCAGCGCGTCCACATGTGTCTCATTCACTGTGCGATAAATCTCCGCCATTTTGGTTGTCTCTCGTAGGCGCGCAAAAAATTAACGTAAAGTAATGGAGCTTTCCTCCAGCACGTGACCTAGCTCAACGCGCGCGAAGCTAGAAATGCGCACCGAGTATTTACGCGATGCGCACACATAATCATTAGCGATGCACATGGTGCTCTTTATGCGTAAACGGTATTGCATTCGTCACGTTTTCGCTCATTATTTGTATCTTTCCTCCAGCACGTGACCCTACATGCAAGTCCACCCAGTACATGTGTGTACATGTTTGTACAGTATGTGACAGACTTGGCAGGGCTAGTGCCAGCAGTATTTACTTGACCACAAAAATTGCAAAAGAGTTAAAACTGTTGAGATCCTGAATCCATCAAAGTCCCCCAATAGCTCAAAATGGAGGTATCCTGAATCCATCAAAATCCGCCAGTTCCGCTAGGCTTCGAATCCTGAGTCCATCAAAATTCCCAAGTTTGTTCAATATGGAGGTATCCTGAATCCGCCGAAATCCCCCGAAACAGGGGGGTGGATTTTGATGGATTTAGGTACGTTAGGGTTAAGGAGCAAAATGTACTACCATAGGAGAGCCTTCTAAACACTACTCAAATTCAAACTGAACGAACATGTGCTTTCCCCATCCACCACCTGCATGTATACTCGTTCAGTGTGCCAAAGCACAATGGAGTGTGTCTTTGCTAAGGACTCCACTTCTAATCAAACACTAAGGTGCACAGAACCCAAGTCTCAAGCCACTTCTGTTATAACAATTCTATCTCCAGTCATATTACATCTTAACTTAGAGCAATTTTAATCAACAATTTGGCTATGTGGTGGTTGATCCATCATATAAGATTTGTCTGTACATCACCTATCAACTGACGGAAGCTCTTGTGCAATCTTGTCCTCATGGAGTTGAGCAGTTCACTCCCACTAACTGCCGTCGGACACTAACCCTGGTATAGATCATTTGCATATTCAGACTTCTTAGACATTTTAATTAGATGCGGAAAAGCCGAGTGTTTTACCATAATGCGGCTGTTGTTTAGGATCCATTCAACACACTAACAAGTACCATGCAAATCTCCTTTCCCTTGTTACTTAGGATCAAGTCCGAATCAAATCAGAATTTGTTTAAAAGTTGAATGAGCTGTCAATTAAATGAGTGTTTTAACAGTGAGTGCTGGCAAAGTGCCTGTAGATCTAAGGCATAGTGGAAGCGTACATTGCTCACAACCATGGGTTATACAGGGCCATCCCTCCCTGAGTTCAACAGACTGAACTGGCTTAGGCTTGTGCAGCTTTTGATGTCCAATCTTATCATGCAGGTTTGCTGTTCACTCACACCCGCTAGCCAATCCATAATGTCTTTGAGCTCTCGTTGGAAGGGTCAACAATTTAGCATGTGCATGGAACCTGTTCATGGCATGTCTGTGCATGGCCCTTGGCAGTAAGCTACCTAAGTGCTTTGTGGCATCTGTGTTCCCTTCCCGAATTTGTTTGAGAGAGATAAAAGTCACTAGCACATTGGGTACCAGTGAAGGGATGCTGGTTCCAAATAGTTGACTAGAAGGTAAATGTAAGTTAGTCCTAAGTGTAGTCTAGACTAGATCACTCATGTAGGGTAACTTCAGCAGAGTTACTCTATATTAGTGATTTCTTGCTCCTTTGCAGACAAAGTTCCCAGTTCCAACTGTCTAATGAAGATGGTGCATCTTTATTGAGACTTGTGATGCTTCCTGTAGACTGCTTACACATCCCAAGTGAGTGTCATCCAACCATCCCAGGATCATCTTCACTGTTCAGTATCTACAAAGAATATCTGCTTAAGGAAATGATGCAACATAAATGTCAGTGTCTAACACTTCTGTGTCATTCATTGTCTGCCATGCAAAGATTGATTGATAGGGTAAGTATCAAGACCTGGGGTACATCCCTGTCTTAACCCTTACTCTCTGAGGGTAGTTTACTGCATGTCAGTTGGTTATGCCAATGCCCTCCAACTGCAGTTAATTGGAGGATAAACTATCTTGACTGTGTAGGCTCCAATTGGCAGGAGTTGGAGGCCCTGGAGGGTGCCTGATACTGACCAGCTGGGGGCACTCACTTTGTTATCAGAGGACTCTCATTGTTCTCTGTGGCATGTATTGGAGTGCCTGTCCAGTTACCCTTGAAATGACATGGCAGATATTGGAGGGCCATGCAAAAAACATAGGAGATTTTCTTGAGGCACATATTGGCATGCGTTGGAGGGTCTAGTAGGGTAAGGGTTAATATGTAAATAAACAAGACTCATGCTTGCCAATGTTGGCAACACATTTGCAAGTGGGACCGGATGTTAGCAACCAGTTTCTGAGGTGATGACTAACATTTTCCCAAATGACCAACTCCTACACTGTGAGAGTCGTGCTTAGGTTGAGCTGAAGTTTCCCTTTCTACAAAATTTAACTTCTGATCAAAATAATTTTTTTGAGAATTTGGGATGCTGCTATGCACACAGTAAGACTTGTGGCGCTGAGTGCCATCATGTTTTCAACAGTTTCTCAGTGTCACGTATTTCTCAGTGTGGGCAGCACAGTCTTTGAAGTCAGATTTTGTCCAGTTTACTCGGTTGAAAGCAAATTAACATTTGCTGTTAGAAAAAAAATGACATTAATGTTTCTCAGAATTTGTTATATTACTCAACTTTTTTGCTTGTAAATTGGAATATGAAAATCATCCTATTTACTCTTGAAAATTAACAAACAGATTGAACATTTCCATGAGACTTCTGGTAAAGAAATTAATACACTTTGTAAGGTGATAACATACCATGAGGTGATTTCCCCTTTGAAAAGCCTGGGTCCCTTTTTATACCAGGATTTAATTCGATGTTTATTTTTGACTAAGCCCAGTGTAACATTATCTGGTTAATCCCTTAAGGCAATTAGTTACACCACAGGAGGCCTCTGAAATGTGCAAAACTAAGGCCATGTTCAGACACCGTGTTAGCTAAAACGGTAAAAGTTAAAACGGTCGCTCACCACTGGGGGCCCGTCGTAAAAAATAAAACTACCGATCGTCCAGACATCGTTTTAAGTGTAGCAAGTTCAACTCGAAGTAGTTTATCTCAATTTCTAATGTCGCGTAGAACTAGAACATCCGCCTCGGCAAAAAACGCGCGCTAAAAAGAGCCTTCACTCTTCCATTTGTACAGTTCGCTACACGTGGTCTGAGCCCCTCACCGTGTGATGTGTGTTGCCATGTCGTGTTTGACATCGCAGCCTCTGCCGGTCATGTAGCATGGCATGCCGGTAAACATGACGACAGTCACTTGTCCGCCGCGGCGATTTCCCCATTTTTTGGAAGTATCGTACATCGGCCTTACATATACACCATTTGTGTTTACATTTTGGGGGCTATTTTCTGTACCTTTCGTGGTGCAAAAAGACATAAAAAATGTTCTGAAAAGTTGTTTGAAAACCAGTGTTCGAAACAAGACGTCATTGAACAGATTTCACTCAAGGTTTACTGCATCAACTTGCCCGCACAACATGTCAGTCACGTGAAAATACACGTGATGTTAACGTTGCAATATTGACCAATCAACGCCAAGGTTTTCCTGGTAGTTAAATATATTAGTGTATTATGATAATTATGCTCCGGTTAGCGGTTGTTGCGTTGGCATCTACACGTTTGTCATCGCATCGTGAGTCGAGTGCGAGTGAGCACGATGTGAAACTCGGACCATGTGGTCAGAAAACTTGCGGAAATTGGACTTGAAATTTGATTTTTTTTTAACAGTAGGAGAATTAGGACATTGTTTGCTTAATAGAAAAGCGCGTCATGGAGAAGGCGTTACGTAACTCCGGGTCACTGCGCTGGCTAAAACGGGGAGTGTTTTAGCTAAAACCGTTCAGACATCGTACTGGGAGATAAACTCGTTCTGGTTATTCACTAAACCCTCCCTTCGAGGGGGTTTAAGTTGTCGTTTTATCTTCGAGTTTAACACGATTCTGTCTAAATAAAAAAGCGTTCAGACATCGTTTAGCAAGAAAGTTACGTACACTGAATCGAGTTCAACCGGTGTTTTAAGGGAATTTAAAACGGTGTCTGAACGACCCCTAAATCAAGCCAACTTTACTCACTCTTTAGCCAGCAAATTTCTCCAAAAATTCCATTGGCAAAGAAAAGTCCTCAGTTTTTCACAACCAAGTTTGCAGACTCAATTCAAGTTTTAAAGGAGACTTTTCTGCAATATTTTGCACATGAGAGGGAAGTCAAGTGATTTCGAAATGAGGCTAAAGACTAGACTGGTACATGTCCAACCATGGTCCAACTATTTGAAAAGATGACTGACCTCTTCATTCAGTGTCATTAGTCTGGTGACTGATATTAAATTTATGAAAAATCCATGTGCGTTTAGGCCTCTGAGGAATGAATCAGGCATGCCTAACAAGTCGTTCAGTCAAGCGGTACTAATTGTTCCCTGCTGGTGGTAGGCATTCATCAGGTGCTAAACTGCCTTAAGGAGATAAATCTTGAGATAAGAGAGATCAGTAAGCCAGGTTCAGTCTTGATCAAAAACCAGAATATAACCGGCCAGCTCCAGTGTTTTGTTTAAAGAGGATTCCTGACATGATTCCCTTATTACTTGCATATTGTTTCTGCAGGGATTGTATCATGTCATAAGCCAGCACACCAACCTTGTGGACCAAACAACTTACATACTGAGTTTGACCCTAGGTCATAGGTCACATCAAGTCATCACTGATTCACTGATGAGGTGTCATTTACGGGGATCTATCAAAGTTACAAAGGCTGCATTAGGTGTAGCAATGACAACAGTGGCATCAACAACTGAGGGTAAGCACCATTTAAAAGATATCTAGGTATAATAATATGTGTTGTTATATCATGTCTTGGCTACTGTTACTTCATTGGTCTAGAATGGCTACAAAAAAAATCCATTTTATAAACATGACTGTTCAATGACTGTTCACTTCATATATACCAGTGATGTAGGTCTCGAGGCAGGTCTCGGTATCCAGACCGGTCTCGAGACCGATTTTCGTTAATCTCGACAATTTTAAGGTCTTGACTCAAAGAACTCGGTCTCGACCTCGACCTCGGAGCAAAAGTCTCGAGATCTATTGGGGTCTCGAGCATACGAGACCTTATTGTTCAGTTGGGGAAACCACAAAAAAACCAAATAAATTTATATGATCTGACCATATCTACCTTACTTTCGAAAGATTCGATAGACGGTGGTATCGATTCGGAGGAACAAAATCAAATAGTCTGGTACCCACATGTCACCGCATTTCTAGTAACGCAATCTCCCTTGCGGTACTTGGGTACAATGGACTGTACCGCATGTGCTATGCGTGCGTACCACATTGAGTTGATCAAGCGCAACATGTCAGCACACTCTGCTGTGATAAAGTTTGGTTTTAAAGATCACACTAAATTCCACGACCGGAAGGCAAACAATTTGAAGCGCTCTGCGATCTGCAGATTTTGCAAGAGTAAGCTCACAGAGAGGGCTGGCACAAATTTGGCTTTTACGAGGCACCTCAGACGAGTTTATAAGGCAAAGTAAGTCCGAGTCGCTGCGGCTGGGCCACCGCACATGTCGCGTCCTGCTGCACAAATGTGGACACGAAGGAGTAGGACTAGGAGGCCACATTCTTTCGTTTTGATATGGATACCAACTTTACCACAGTATGAAAAACACCAAGCATGACTTTATCATTCTTCACTTCAGTAATGTTTATTTTCATGGTGTTTTAATTTTTAATTTTTAATGCCTGTGGAAAGTGGCCTAATTTAATAGGCCTAAAATAAAAATACAAAATAAATTTGGAGAAATGCAAAATATGTGAAACACAATCATGTGTCTGCTAGTTTTCTTTTCAAACAGTCTGACAAATGGTTGAAATTTAAAATTCAAAGTGGGTAACACTGTGACAACATTTGAATTCATTTAGCATTCAGAAAAAAAGTTTTTACACCATGTTGTTTATAATAAATATATATTTCTCATTACTATTTGCTAATTAGTCTATGGTCTCGGTCTCGACTTTGAACCCTGAGGTCTTGGTCTCGGTCCTCAGGTCTCTGTCTCGGTCTCGGTCTCGAGCTTTCAGATCTCGACTACAACACTGATATATACGGCATTGGATACGAATTATCTCAGATACGGTGTTATACTTTGCCTTGCGAGCACATGTAGGATGCATGTATAGGGCGGACCATGCGCCTCACAACAGAGAACTGAAACCTCTCAGTCTCATGTCTGGTAGGAAAGCTCAAAGTAATCAAAAGGTTTCGCTGCAGTTATCTTTTTGACTTGGGCCAAACAAAAAAAATGGTGTGTTTACGGTAACCCGACCGACCTTGAATTTTTTCGGCCAAATTGCTGACCTCAAACTTTTTATTGCCATTTTGAAGGTTGATATTGATCATTTTTAATGAACAAATTTCAAAAATTTCAAGTACTTTTAATTATTTTCCATGAACATAGACCATTTTCCACACTTGAAACTGACCATGATTTGACACAAACTTACCTGTGTTAAACGTGCGAAAATCGCGACGATCTCAAAACTTGAATTCTCAAATTACATGAAGTACGATTATTTTTGCACAAAAGCATCGGGGTGAACTGGTGCGCCTGGCCGACGGACGGCATGGTTCTCCCCACGTACAAACGTGGGTACTGCGAATCGGCCTGACAAAAATGCCGATCACATTTTTCAGCCGCTGATATGCACAATATAATTATTATTCACGCCATTAAAATGCACAATATTATCGTTACATACGCCATTATTTCATCTTGACATGCAAAATCTTGACAAAAATCCTGTTTTTCTGATGCATGTGTGATCAAAATGCACACAATGACGGGTTCTGTCGACTGCCAGCTGACAGGCATGCAGCGCATACAGCATGGTACATTGGTTCCCTTTGCGTGCTAACGGAATCAATATTATATAGGAAGGACCGGAACCAGTGACTACTGCCTATACAAACGTCGTACCACGATGATGTTGTGCCGTCGCCCGAAGTTGGATCGTAAAATACCAAACAAACATCGGTGGAGAAAGAGAATTTCTGCAAATTAATTCACAGAACGTGATCTTTATTTTCTGTGTATGTGTTTTCCATTAAAATGACGAGATTGCAAAGCTCGAACTTGTGGCGTAACATCGTAGCGTGTTTCTGCAGTAGTGCAAGATTTTCGGCCACGTGGGATGGGCGGTACACAGTGCAGTAATGCACACTGATACTGCGCCGTGTGCATGGCGCGATGTACGGCTGGCCAGACTGAATGTCGGCGGCACCAGCGGCCGTGATGTATGTTAAGCATATAGTGGAATCACCCACCTTTAAAAATATTTTTTATTAGGTGAGGCAAGTTTTAATCACTTTTGATGGCCAGTCTTGATAATTTTCGTGGCGCAAATGAAAATAATCCAGGCACAAAATAAACATGATTCCTTGCTCTATGATGCCCCATTAATCAGCACCCCCCAAAAATTGGCGAAATAATTTTTCCGACCTATTGATGCTATTTTAAAAGGCATGTAATCGGAAGTAAAATGATTTTTTTTCACTTTAATTTCTTAATTTGAAACTTACTTGTAAATGTAATTTTGATTTTTTTTCTTTGATTACAAAAAAAGGGGCCTACAAGATCTTCTCTCAAAACTTTTCGGGGCCCTTAAAAAGCGGGCCCCGAACCCCATGCCATGGCTTCGCAGGTTGTTGAATCACAGCAAAACTTCCCCCACAGGTTTGAAAAAATCCTGGAGAGAACGAATTAATTTGGAATGAAATGTATCGATTGAGTATCTTGAATGCTTGAATAATGTTTTTATACAAATATTGTGCGAAAGAACACGCATGAGCCTGCAGAACTGAAATAAAAAAAAATTAAAAAAATAAAAAATTCTTTCCCTACCTACCTACCTGGATTTTTTTCAGACCGTTACCGTAAACACACCATTTTTTTTGTTTGGCCTTATTGGCACGTTAAACCATGGTAGTTAAAATCAGTTAATGCCAAGGGAGCAGTACTTTTAAAATACTTCCCCAAAACCATTTTGCATTAAAAATTAGATATATAGCCGGCTTTGATATTTAGCATTGTAGAGTGATTAACCAGTTCGTGCCGGATGACGTGTATACACGCAAAAGGTTTTGCGGTATTCGCAACGGATGACGGATAAACACACGCAGGGAGCAAAAATGGAAATATCTGTCAGCGACCTGCTCACAGCGAGCAAGGCCAGAAATATGAGTGCGCTGCCCAAGGGTGATGGCTTCAACCCGCCTGGGTTGGGGTCGAGTGAAAAATAATGCGCCCTGTTCCAATCTTGCCGAAATAATGCAGGCCCAAACTGGTTAAGTAAGTAGCAGAAGTTAACTTTTGTTATTTTTCTGATGTGTTGGGATCCTTTACCATTGAAAGAAGTGAATTTTACCCACAATGAGATTGTTTTATCATTCTGTGCAGATGCGTGTAACTCCAAGTTGCCAGAAGCATCTTTGATGACCTTGTTTCTTCAGCTGATTGCGGTTTTAAAAAATCCAGAGTCAGACCCTACTGTGAGTTGGTGATATGTAGGCTCTGGTTAATAAGTGAGGTACCTTAGTGAAAAAATCGTAACACAGTGGACAAAAGTACAATTTTTTCACCAAAGCATCTCCATGGTATACCTTTTCGAAAAATAGACGGACGCAAAAAATTGGATGATGGGAAGGGAATGTATGACGTCATTATGACGTCATCAGCTAATTATTACATTAAATATATATAAATTGATAATATCTTCTGAACTACAAACATCACAACCACAAAAGTCGCATCAAATGAAAGGGAATAACAAGATCTTTCATTTAAGTGGTATGTCAGGGGCGTGGAATGTAGTAAAGGGTGGTTTTTGGGGCCAAAAAGCACTTTTTTGGTCAAAAAACCTGATTTTTGGCTAAAATCATGTATTTTTGTTTGGCACCTTGTTTAACATGCAAACCGTATTTGTTTTTGTGAGATTTTGTTTTTAAGTCAGAGAAAAAGGTTCAAATTCTATGCCAAAAGAGTTTTTGCAATTGATTATTATTTTTTTATAATTGATTATTAGTATCTTAAATGCTAACACTTGTTCCTTAGATAGGTGGAAAAACTGCAGTTACCGTAAGGAAAGTTATCACCATTTTAGGGTATGGGCCAAAATGGGACTTAAGATTTCCTGTATTACCTTGATAAGGCCCAAAAAATAGTTCTGCTTCCCATTACATGGCATTTGAAAACAGGGTTGGTAGGTAAGGATTTTTTGTTTGTGTACAATCATATATGGAGGCGTCTGCGTGTAGTCAAGGGTGAAAGGGAGAAATTGATTGTTTTGGGTTCTTTTTTTTCTCATTTTTCCCATAAAACAAATTAGGGTAGGGGCTGTCGGAATAGGGTAGGTAGGGAAACCAGAAGCAGAACAGTTTACTATCATTTTTTTTTTGGCCTAATACATAGTTTAGTTACCAGCAAATAGATGGTGTGCATTACTTTTATCAATGCATGCCCAGTTTGAGGAGACTTTTGAATCAAGACCTCCAACAAATCATGCATAGGCCTACGTTCTTTTTATATATTGAAAGTAAAAAAGCTTAAACTGTTGTGCAACAGCCCACAAATAAAAGCTTACCACTTTGTATTCATTATGTTGAAATTGATTTTTGAAACCAATGCATTTAGTGGTGAGACTCCTTTTTACGTCTCAAAGTGCCTGAAAATGTAAAGTTGTCGTGGAATCGCCCATAAACAATCAGAATAAGTCAGGAGTAAGCCTAATCCATTTGGGGTCAAATCGGTTAGGATGTGCTGGGATGAAATGGAGAAATGAGCAGCCCTATCTCCACTGAAATACTCCATTGCATAGCACAGCGTCTCAACATTAGCCTCTTCCAATAAAATTCTAAGGACCAGTTCTACGAGGAACTCAACACCACCATCAGAGGTATCCCTGTCGTAGAACAACTGTACCTCCTTGGCGAATTCAACGCCCGAGTGGGATCTGACCACAACTCCTGGCCCAGCTGCATCGCTCACGTTGGCGTTGGCAAGCTAACTGAGAATGGGCAGAGGCTGCAGAAGCACCTCAGATCCCGTCACTGGCTTCAGCTTCATCTCATCATCACAGGAAGACCCTCACGAAATTGCGTTCTCATCACACGCAGCGCTGACTGTAATACAGACCACTCCCAAATAAACAGATCCACCACTCAAGGCAAAAAAGACGCCCATACTTCAAACATCGCCAGGACGTCAATCCCAGATCTGTGCAACACGAGGAATCTCCCTCCTCGGTATCGTTAAGAAGGCCTTCGCCCTTGTAGTGCTGAACAGATCGCAGCTGCTAGCTGAGTGCATATACCCTGAGAGGCAGTGCGGTTTCAGAGCTGAAAGATTAAAGATCGACATTATCTTCTCCATTGTCTTCGACTTACGGCAGCTCCAGGAGAAGTGCCGAGAGCAGCGACGACCGATGTACTGACCGCCGACCTAGCCGATGAAACCCTTTGACCTTCGTCAGTAGAAAAGGCCTCTTCAGGCTACTGCAGAAGATTGGATGTCTCCAAGTCATCAAAACATTCAACTCCATTACCTTATCAGCATCGGACATATGATGTGTACAACAGCTGAGCACCGCCGAACACTGGATGTGATCTGTCCGGATCATCTCTAGCAACATGTCTGCAACGAGGTTAACACAAACTCGAGTGTAAATACCTTACCAGTTCGTTGATGCGTCAAAAATACGGAGACAATTGGAGAAACCAACCCTCCCAATAAAGGCATATAATGTTTCCGGAATCATCTGCCATGGTTCGATACACCTTATGGGTATACCAGCAGAATGACTGGCAACGTGAGAAGTTCCAAGTGGTCAATGTGCCAGGACCAGCTATCAATGGGTTCCCTACTATACGAGCCGCACCCTACGAGCCGCACCCTACACTTGGTCAAAACCTACACTGGCACACTGCCCCCAAAGCCTCAGGCCCCCACAGGAACCAAAGGGCTGACCACTACCACTCCGGTGAGAGACATACAAGACCTGAAGGACCGGCTCCCAATGCAGTTTGATACTTTCGACGACTTAGATACGCGCTCTCCTACACCTCAAGCCAGATACTCAGTCCCACATAAATCCGCCACATAGGTGCAGCTTTCATGCAAAACCAAAACTGTAGGCCGAGCTGAAAAAGACTGAGAAAGGCTGGGTCATACGGAAAGTCTCCCATCACACGGACGGGTGCAGCTCTATCACAGCAACTGCCAAAAAAGACGGCCCGTTCCGGATGTGTCCAGATCCCAAGCAGCTAAACACATAATGTTTTCTAAAGATCCCCACTCTTGAGGAGCTCAAGCCAGAATTTGCACTGGAAAGGTTCTCCTCCAAGCTAGACGTCAAAAGCAGGGTATTGTCTGCTCATCTAGGGCAGTCTGAAAAACTGACAACATACAATTTGGTTGTTAACAGCTTTCGTTGCCCATTCATCGGCTTCAGTAAGCCAAGATAATGGTCCCAAAAAATATTGATGGCAAAATAAGCTAGATGCCTTGATGCGTTGGAACAATCACCGTGACGACATTGCAGTATTCGGTCTCCCTTGAAGAGCATGACGAGCGGCCGAATGTCTCATCGCCCTGATGGAAACTGCTGGTTCCTTAGCATAGTCAACAATGTCTCACACTACACCCCAAATTGCACAGACAAAGTTGCTCCCTTCAGCGATCTTCTTCGAAAAGATGTACCATTTCTCTGGGAAGAGGACCATCAAGCTTCTTTTACAACCCTGAACTCAGTCCAGGCTACGATTCTCTGACAAACAGGTATAGAAACAATCCTCAAAGTAGATGCATCTGAAAGAGGATTGGGCAACACCCAGGAAGGTAAACCCATCGCATTTTCCTCAAAGAGCCTATAGATCCTCTTCCCAGAGCATATTCTTGAATATCGAGAGGGAAGCTGTGACACTGCTGCAATTTCATTCGGCTCCAACTTCATTGTTGTCACTGACCATTAAAACCATTGGTTACTATCTGGCGCAAAATCCTAGCCAGTACACCACACCGCTTGCAGCGTCTTAAGCTACAAGGATACAACTTCGACGATGTCTACAAACCTGGTGCTATGATGGTGATCGCAGATGCACCCGGCAGATTGCCCAACCCCTCCAAGCTCGACAACGAGACATGTGATGAATCTGTAACTGAGATCCACTGGGATAGGCACCCGACTGTAACTTATGTTACATTTTTTTTGTCCGCCTATCTTTGGAATAAGTTTAAACATTTAACATACCAATAATCAATTACGAAAACTCTTTTGGCATAGTATTTGAACCATTCTCTCTGACTTAAGAACCAAAACTCACAATACCACTTACAATTTGCATGTTAAAACAAGGTGCCAAAATGATCCATGATTTAAGCACCAATTTTGTTTTGTTTTACCAAAAAGGGTTATTTTGGCAAAAAACCCACCCTGTACTACATTCCATCCCACTGATGTACCACTCAAATGAAAGATCTTGTTGTTCCCTTTAATTTGATACCACATTTGTTGTTGTGATGCTTGTCGTTCTGAAGATATTATCAATGTATATGTTTTTCAAGTGTAAGCATTTAAGATACTAATAATCAATTACAAAAAATTATAATCAATTGCAAAAACTCTTTTGGCATAGAATTTGAACCTTTTTCTCTGACTTAAAAACAAAATCTCACAATAACACATACGATTTGCATGTTAAACAAGGTGCCAAACAAAAATACATGATTTTAGCCAAAAATCGGGGTTTTTTTACAAAAAAAAGTGCTTTTTGGCCCCAAAAACCACCCTTTACTACATTCCACGCCCCTGACATACCACTTAAATGAAAGATCTTGTTGTTCCCTTTCATTTGATGCGACTTTTGTTGTTGTGATGCTAGTAGTTCAGAAGATATTATCAATTTATATATATTTCATGTAATAATTAGCTGTGCCCTTCCCATCATCCAATTTTTTGCGTCCGTCTTTTTTTCGAAAAAGGTATACCATGGAGATGCTTTGGTGAAAAAATGGTGCTTTTGTCCACCGTGTCACGATCCTTGGCATTTTTGTCACTAAGGTACCTCACTATAAAAGGGTATTTCTCTTGCCCTTGTAATAACCTGTTTAGGAACAAACTGGAAGTGCTTGCATGCTTTGTCGTTGAACCCTTTAGCGTTGGCTTTTGTGATTTTAAACTACCATACGCCTAGTGTATTTCCAAAATGAGACCAAATTTGTGACATCTAAGAATTTCGATTCACAAGTTACAATTGTACAAGGTACATGAAGTGTAGCAAGGTGACCCTATGGGTAAATTCTCATAAATTTGATATCAAAACGTGCGCCAGTCTTGAAGCCAGAAAGTAATGAAAGCTCATGGTAAGAAACATGCGTTTGGAAAAAAATATTGTTAAAAAAGTGGAGGGGGAGGGCAGAATCCCCCCCCCCCCCCCCCACCGACCCTTTTAGGGTAAACTGTTGCAGAAACATTTTACTGCCTATAGCAGGGGAAAAAGGTTAACCTTAAGTGTATTTCATAGTTTAGACGTTTCGTCAATCAAAACATGTATGGACATCCCTGTTGTTGCATGACTATTTTAAACAATTTGTTTTCATTGAGTGACCTTGCTCTTTCATGTGCTTCTTGTGTACAGTGTTTATGGAATGGATGAAGGCTGTGTTTACTGAAAGTCACTTCCAAGCATCTCCACGGAAATAGGCTTTGTTAGTCACATTTAAAAAAACCATTGTCCAATGCTGTCAACTGTGGCAAATTCCAATGCAGAAACAGATCATCTTATTTATATTTATTTCACTGGATGAAATATATCAAAGAACAATCAACAGTTTGATTGTAATTGTTTCCCCAGGTTGTCTCCAAGTGCTTTGATGTTCTTGGCCTGTTGCTTCCTACGTGTTTTGTGAAGCTAAAGCATACGGAACTTACAATAACTCTAGCAGAAACTGTGACAAAGAGGATGTGTGACCCGCAATGGGCAGTCCGAGATTCAGTCATAAGTTTCCTGCAAAGACTGCTGAGGTCTCCAACTGGTATGAATGTTATAATCAAGTTTATTTATAATGTAGAGAGTACTTTATGCTACACTATAGTACTAACTGCCATGCACATAATTACTTTCATTTCCCCAGCCTTAACAAGAAAGGTCCCCAATCTGTAACTTATCTAGAGCCACCATTTCCCCCACCTCAAATGACACAGACTGCTGAACCAGCTCAGCAAGTTTGATATCACCCTCCTCCATGGCTACTTGGTAGAATCCAGACGTCAGATCCATGACACTGAAGTACTTTGCATTTCCGAGGGCCTGAAAGGATTCATTGATACGTGACAGTGGGAAGGCACTCTTTGCTGCCCACCTGTTCAGCCGCCTGTAGTCTACACACAAGCGAATTGGTCTTTCTTACGCACAACCACAATTGGGGAGGCCCAAGGACTGGAGCTCTCTCGAATGATCCCCTTCTCAAGCAATTTTTGTATGTGTGCCCTCACTTCTTGGTACTGTGATGGCGGGAGTGAGCGGTATCTCTGTCTAATGGGGGAGTGTCGCCGGTATCGATTTGATGTCTGATAGTCTCAGTGTAGCCTATGTCTTTACCGCCCTTGGAGAACACACCGTCATATTTTTGGAGTAGCTCCTCAAATCTGGCAGCTTCATCAAGTGCACAAGTCTGTCTCCCAACTCCAGAGTGTGCAGCAATGATGGCGTTGAAACACTGTTAGATGCAGACAGAAAAGCGGAATGTGCTGAACTCTGTCTTTCGCTGTGTTCATCGGCTTCACATTCCAGAGTTATGGGCTCCCCGTTGTATAGAGTGCCAATGCAGGTATGCCCTGGTGAGAGAACATCTTGATCTGTGTCGTTAGCGACGGGGATTAAGAACTTGCCCCCACGGACATTGACTGATGATCTGTTAAGTTGAATACTACTAGGTAGGTTAGATGCCTCACCGGGTTCCAACACTGCGTCATATGCCATATTTTCTGGACTGGGGCAAGCTGAGGCCTGGAGAATAATCATCTGTTTGGCGGGTACTATTACTGCTGGACCTCAAAGGAGATCTGCTCTGCTGATTTGGTTTTGATTTGATGTAAACTCTTCACGTTTAGTCACCATACGCATGGCTCTCTCCCACACTTGACTGTTGTCACGTGGTCTAGATTTCTGCAGATGTATCTGTCCCTGAGGGGTTACTAGCTTGTTCAAACACTCTTTGAGTACATTCATTCCAAGAATACCTGGTGTTGAGTCGGATGCCCCGAGAGTCCTCAATGACTAGTACCATCCTGGACAGAATCAGTCAGTGTCACGCACACAGCCCTGTTTGACCTCAGTTTCTTGTCCCGAGGTCGCGCACGCGTGGCCCAAAAGCGTACGCGAGATTTTGCGAGATGTATTTGGGACTACAGAAAACACAAAAAGTACCTGGATACGTGCACTGTTTGGCCAAGATGGCTAAATAAGTGAAAAGTTGAAATCGTGTGCTTTATTTTGATACAAAAAATGTACTGCTTTTGACAAATATAAAGTGTTATTACGGCATGTCAAACAAAATCATATTTTATATCAACAAAAGCGAGGGCCGATAGTTTTTAGGTGTACATTCAATTCTTAAAAACAGCCAAAAGAAATGGCAAGGCTTAGTAGATAGAGGAAAGTACAATGTATACGCTTCTTTTTCATGTGAAACACGTGCAGGAGACTTGCAATTACATGTACGCGTGTAAACGAACGTAAGTAGGCCAACGGCCTGAAAAGCACGTGCGAACGTGCAATGAATGACTTATGAATATTAAGCAGGCCATCTCAAGCTCGACCAATCAGTGGGTCACAAGGTCATACCATGTTTGCGTTCCTTGCTCTGTGCTTTGACGATGCATGCAATGGCGACGATCTTTTCGCGTTGTGAAAAATGGAAGTTGTTGGAAACATTAGGTGTACATCAAATTCTTAAGATATTAAGGACATCACGTTCATGAGATTTTTTGTAGATGAAGGTTCATTCTTTCCTTTGAGTACATTAACATTTCGGAGACTTTCGTCGTTGTCAAAAAAACCGGAAATTTCATGACATAAATTTTAGTCGACTTGTCCGTGATATAATATCGTCAAAATTCATCGAAATCATTTTTTTTTTTAGAAAAAAAATACCTCGATAGATGTATTTAGTAGGTCTTTAACTACCTGAGACAGCTTTGTTTGTCTTGATCGGTTGCAGTTTGCCATGAAAATTGCGAATTTTCGGAAGCCCTTCTTACGGCCATCGTTCGCTGGCCTCGCGTTGCGTCAGTTGTCTGGACGAGAAAATAGAGCAGCTACGCGTGACACGGCAACTGACTGGAATGTTGTTTCCAAACACTGTGATGTCAGTCTCGAAGAAGCCTGTGTATGGTATAGCAGTGCCATTTGCCGACAGAAGCTGGAAATACTTGGGTACGCTACTCAATTGGAAACCCCGCACCTTCAAATGTTTATCATAGTAATCACTCTTAATTGAAGTGACCATCGAACCTGTATCTAGAAGGCAAGGCACCTGTTGCCCGCTAAACGATGTATCTTCAATAAAACACTCAGCTGCTGCCTTGCCTGTAAATTCCTTTGCTCCACAGTCTAGAGAGCCTTCTTCCCCCCCCCCCCACCTCCCCTCGCTGTCTGGCTCAAAACAGTAGAGGGAGCTAGTTTCCCGTCATGTTATTAGATGTGCCTTGAGTGGTGTGGTGGTTGGCAGTTGGTGGGCCTGAGTGAGTTGATAGTTGTTCTGGGGTCCATGACGAGGGGCTAGGCAGTCCCGGGAGAAGTGACCCGGTTTGCCACAGTTGTAGCACATTAGGGTCATCTGTGTACCTGTCTGAAAGTTTGGTGTGTTGTTTTGCCAGCCAATGGCTGCTCCGTGGGACGCGCTTGTGGCGTTGAATGGGTGGACAGATGTGTAATGGGGCTGTTGACTGGGGTAATGAGGAGACATCACCTGAGGGGGCATGGCTGAAGGGAATCCAGCTTGGTTAGTACAATTTTCATCTGATCTTCCAACCTTTTTAAAGGGTCGTCCTCCCTCGTCTGTATGGCTGATGTGGTTCCTCTCTGCCTGGCCACATCATGATGTGCTTGCTCCCATTCTGCCCTCTTTACAGCCAAATCTTTAAGATCGCTGATCAATGGACTACAGTCCAGTAGATCTCTGCAGGAGTGGTGAAGCCCCTCGGCCTCGATTCCATCAACAAACTGCTCTTGTATCGTCATCTCTGGGTTCTTGTATAAGCTTGGATCCTTCTTCTTAAGGCGGTGAAACAGTTTTTCAAGATCAATGCCGAATTGTCGGACCAACTCTCCATGTTGTTGACGGCGCTCAAGAAATTTACATTGGAGTTCACCACATGTGAGGGATTCCCCATATGATGATTGGAGATAGACCAGGGCCTCTTTTACATTCTTGCCTCCAGAAAGTAAGGATCTAACCTCGATCTTCGGGCCTGTTCGAAGTTCGTAGAAATTGACCCCTCTGATCCTCGCGAACATTGTATTGATCAAATGCCTTTGTAATCACTGTCACAAACTCATCTGCTGGGACTGATTTCCCACTGGATTCATCTCGCCCCTCAAAAACTGGGATTCTCCGTTCTGGTGTCATCACCACCTGCATTGACGTGGCGACTAGAGTTGCAGGTTTGGCCAGTGACTCTTCTCAAACTACCACCTTGTATATTCGATCATCCCAATCTCCATCTGGGGGCAAGGTCATGTTGTTGACCCTTTGTAGGATTATGTCGTCCTCACCGTCAGTGTAAGAAAGGCCCGTAGCACCTTCAAAATGACCCTCCAGTGCGTGGACAGGAAGTTTACCCTTAACCAGCGCAAACCGCAGATTCTTCTGGTCACCGTGTTGTAATTTAATAGTGGACGTCATGTCTGTTCTCAGTCTGCTTTCTGAAGAGAGACCTGCAGAATATTATGTTCAGATTTTTGACCACAATCAGCCTCCGATCGCTTTAAATTGATGTTATATATTGCAAGCCAAGTCAATCCCACTTCTGACTCTTGTGGAGGGGGTTGGCGTTGTGCCAAGTATTGATTATAAGACACTTGACACCAAGGGGTTCAGATTGACAACAATTGTTTAATTGTGGCTGCAAATGTAAGGTCGATAGGGCCAAAAAAAAAAATATTAGTTGGTCTCTGGTCAGCGCGCTTGTCGATTTTGATCATCCGCGTCAACCTTTCTTTTTTTTTCAAATTTTTCGTGGTACAGCGCCCTCTATTGCCGCATTGCCTCAAATTTTTGTTGGCGGCCAGTTGACTTCGTATACCCACCAGGGTGATAGATCCGGTACGAGGTTGATGTTGAACGAACGAATGATAGTAGACCATGGGTACGAGGCTGCTGCCAACTGATCAACAACAATGGCGGCTACCGGGCTAGTCAACTACACACGTTTTCGACCCGATGACGTGAGGTGATTGTGAATAGCGTGTCTAAATACATGAAATATGCCACTTATTTCCGTGTCCTTCATTTGTGGAGTGAAAACTCTTAGACCGTTCGATATTGTGTCATGTGACGGTACCGGGTACGGTATACTGTGCACATATCTGTGTAAGATGGGACTCTGTACAGTGGCGAGAGATTTTTTTTTAGAGGTCAAGCACGCTGGATGGAAGGTGACTGCGTGCGATGGTCGGATCATCCCCAAGCTATCCCCCTTACAGAACAAATAAGTGACTGTGCGGAGGCACCAAAAAAAAGCAAAATAATACCCACCTTGTCTGTGCAATCCAAGCTTGAAAAATCAACAACAATCAAACAAAAAAACGCAGCGCCGCATCAATTTCGGAACTTTGGTCTGACCAGAGACCGACTATTTTTTTTGGGGGGGGGGGGCCTAAGGCAGCGATCAGCGACGGAGGTGGAAATGTGGCATCACCACACTCTGACACATGGTGGCGCCCTCCAATCTACCGCTACGGACTTACGTTAACGTCTGCAGATGGTCCGGCAACAACACCATCTCCACATAAGTACACACTATTATTTATTATTCATAAATACCTAAGCCAGTTTACCCATTCCCATTGGTCGAGAGCCCGTCACGTGGCCGGTCTTAAATGGATGATAAAGACATATGGCTGGCTGGTCTTTTCCAGTGAGATGTGAAATTTGGACTCCTATGAAATCAAGTGCCTTTTACCGTTTAAATGGTTGAAGGTTCACAATCCTCATGTAGGCATGCGGGCAGTACTACAGTGAATCAGTATTTCATAGTCCGAAATTCACACTACACCAGCCCAACTGTATTTTGCGCGACGTCGTACAGTACGTGCGACACGCGCCAATCTCTTTATAAGGTAAGGAGTTGTAGAGGGACGTTCCATATTATAGTCAGAGGGCTGTTTCATAAAACATGAAGTAAAATTGTTGAACAAAATGGTTGGCAACGTCTAGTTTTTGACTTGTTTTGAATTTTTGGACCCAAAAATTTTGTTTTTTGACCGAAAAGGTATTTATGAATGGGAATAAATATGTGCTTGGTGGGTATTAAACACTATGTTTAAAACCTCCCAAGTACACATTTATTCCCTTATTAAGAATGCATATAGCATCCAAGGTGCCATCTATGCAGTCATCAATGTTTGGATATTGTGCAAATTGAATAAAAGTTTGCAATGTAGTATTTTTGTTACTGTGAGCTTTCCTATTGGATATGAAATGCTGTTGTGGGATGCATGCTACACATCTGATGTTCTGCACCTTTGTGATAATAATGACGTGTAAGATAATATTTAAGTGATGTAAAAATCATTTAATTGATGTCAGATGTAATGTCATTCCTGCCACATACAGGGTGGATCCAAAAAATGAAACCAAGATATTATTGCTAATTGAAACAGAAGTAGGGCACATGTGAATCAAAGGGACATGTGAATCAAAGGGATCCTCTGCTAGGGTTGAATCTCCTCTTGAAAATGACACCCTGATCATGTCCTTACATTCACGGTTGACTGAGCAGTGACCAATTTTATGAAAGGGTCTATTGAGAGAATTGCGCCACTTTTCATGGTGAAATCTCCCCCCCCCCCCCGCCTTAATTGGCAACCATAGCCTTTCACTCTGTGACAAATGACACAAAAACCACAATTGAAAGTGGCGCAATTCTCTCAATAGACCCTTTCATAAAATTGGTCACTGCTCAGTCAACCGTGAATGTAAGGACATGATCAGGGTGTCATTTTCAAGAGGAGATTCAACCCTGACAGAGGATATCTCCCTTTGATTCACATGTGCCCTACTTCTGTTCCAATTAGCAATAATATAGATTTCCCGGCCAAGTTAGCAGATTTGGCAGCCAAATTGGCGACCAATCACCCATTTTTGCACGAATTTGAATGCACGTGCAATCAATTTCACATTAAAAGCATGCGATTTCACATTTTAATCATGCAATTTCAACAATAGGGCATTCAAATGCAAATTGCACAAACGAGCATCCAAATTCGCCGGAGCTTCCAGCTGTGTAAGTTTGGTCATTCGAATTCACCATTAAGCAATCATATGTGGAAATGTCGTTAAGTCGTTTGTTATTTGTTAGAATAAGATAAAGCGCTTTTGTTCCAGTTTGGAAATATAAATATAAAAACCTGTCTCCCACAAGACTCGCCACTACTCTGATCACCATGCAAACTGTTGGATTGAAGCACTTGAAATATCAATATGCCAGCTCATGGGCATTACATGAGAATTTCAATTGTAGATCGTGCTCGTTTGATGCTCAAGACTATCTTGAACTTGCAGACAATCTTTGCATGAACAGATATCTACTGCCAGGTCAATTGTAGTAACGTATCAGAGACCTGGCAGACGGGAAAACCTGCCTAGAGGAGGGGCCAAAAACACAAAACTGGACCACGACATGAAGCAGAAATAATGAAAAGGTGAAAGAAATGAAAAGCCTCGCATCGTATACCTTCGTTGACTTTTATTTTGAATGAAAAAAGTGCTAAATAGAATGCGCGGAAATGAAAACGAAAACAAGAATCTCATGCAAACCAAATCAACTGCTAGATTGAATGACCACTTGAACCGAATGACAAAACTTCAATTTAGGATGTGTTAAACATGAAAATGTCAGGTCTTCAAACTAATTTGAACGCCTGAAATCTAATACGAACCACGGGAATGACAGCAGGGCGCTACTTCGCTTCAAATTGGCCGCTATCAAGATGAATTTGAATGCTATTTTTGCGAAATTGGCCGGGAAAACCTATATCTCAGGGTTTTTTTTTTTTATCCACCCTTTATAATAACATCAGTCTTTATGAATAGACTCCATAAACTGAAGCATGGGATTTTGTTCATGTAAGGTCCACAGCATTGTATTTCAAACCTAAAACTGAAAATTGAAAACAGTATGCCGGTATTCTGTACTGACAATGTCACATGTATATTTTCACAGATGAATTATGTAGCTGGTTCAAGTGTCACAGGTTGCATGTACGGATTCTGGAATGCATTCAGGATGGAGAAAGCTTTGTCAGGGCAACTGCAATGAATGCACTGGTTGATATCTCAAAACAAGAAGACCTGTGGAAGGATTTGTTGCAAACCACTGGAAAGTCCGAGGTAGGTTTGGATTGGTTTGTCTGCTTTAGACTCTGTATGAACAGTAAATGCTGCTGTGTAACCACTAATTGTTAGCAGTGTCAAGAAAAAATGAGCACAATCTAATTATTTTTACCCTTTTACCTTAATTTCCAGATTGTGTTGGTGGGGGAGTTCATCAACTTTCTTCTTGATGACAGCCCAGGATTTCTTCGACGAGCCACTGTTAACACATATACACAGTGGCTCAAGGTGTTTCCATGGCTTGAGACTGGTCTTCCTGGGAGATTACAGGGTTCCACTGATGAGGCATGTGTGAGAATGCCACAAAGTAAGGACAACAAGCTGGCAAACAGAAATGCTACAGAGTTTGCTGAGGAGTCATCTGTGGCATCCCAGATACGGAGTGCTGTCTCCACAGCTATGTTTGATCTTGATTGGGAAGTCAAGCATGGAGCTTTGATATTCTGGCAAACTCTTCTTGAAATGTGCACACCAGTTAGAATTAACACTACATCTGATGCAAACGAAAGGGAAGAAACTGATCAAGAAAAACTCCAGAACTCTGAAGGAAAGGATTTGTGTGAAGTTACCAAAGGTACTGATGATCAGCCAGCTAAACCAATGTTTGAATTTTTGCAATTTCTCAAAGAGGAAGTACTTATTGGAAAACTTGTTGCGGTTTTAGAGGATGAAGACCCAACAGTGGCAAGAAGGGCATGCCAGATGCTCCTGAACTTATACAATTGCCTTCCAAAAGAGATGACAGTTGATAAAATGGATGCTTCTGACATGGTAACGTTCATGAAGAAAATGCAAGGGGAACTAGAAATGTTAAACCTAAAAGAACTGCTGGACGAGAAAACCAAATTGATGGATACTAATGGAAAGAATCCACTCTCATTACTTCAAGACATTCTTACTGGCACTGAAGAAAATGATTGTAAATTCTTAGATTGCTATTGAATGTATTGTAAACACTTTTGTAGACTGTTTATATCATAACCATACAGCTAAGGATTGAATATGTTGATGAAACACACGCATTCAGTTACGGTATTTCTGCATAGTTAAATTCAGAGTTAACTTATGCTCCATAAATTCTGATTGTAAACAAGTCAATTATATATCACATTTTGAAAAAGATCAAACTCTATTATTTTTTTCAGTTCTCTTTTTAAGAGCTAATGCTTGAACATTAGAAATATTGGTGTTATCCCCTTTTCCTCTGAATTCAACACTCAGTGTTGCTTATCTTGCAGGTTCACTGCACCCTGGAGGCTTTTGTAGGTTCAGGACATTTTCCAACCAAATTTCCAAGGGATGGAGTTAACGAAATCAATTGAACTACATTCCTTCATTTTGTAATTTACACTTTTGATGAAAATTGAAATTTGACTGCGGCAAAAGAATGGGGAACCAAAAGGTCAATTTTAAGCTAAAAACAAAACAATATCATGATTTTAAGTGACAAGGAACAATTTGCAGTGGTGTGTAACTAATAAGGCAGGATGCATGGGGGCATGGGTCTTCCCACTTGAGTCCTGCCCCCCCCCCCCTTTCAGAATCTGGGAAAGGCAACATGAGCTTTTCATTGTTGAAATGAAAACGATGCTCCAATTAAAGCCACTCCCATTATTGATGGTTATTGTTAAATGGAAGGCAACACTTTAAAGTCTAGTTTCCCACTTTATTGTGCAAGTGCTTTCCAATAATTATACTTCAAGTTTTAGTCCTTTAAAATATTGCCAGGGTTTGTTGATAAAGGGATTTGAGAAACACTTAAATCGCACAAGTTTTAAATAGATTGTCCAGAACAGGTGTGCAGTCCAATCAAACAAAAAAAGCCTTAAAAATTGCCCTCTGCTTGAAGAAATAGACTTAATTCACGTTCCTCAATAGTAGACCGATTTTGTATTTATGGCTGTGGTTGTCAAATATGCTAATAAATAACATACCAAAGAAAGTATCCAAAAAAATTACACATTTCAGAGTACATGTGTATGTATTTTACCCAAATTTAGGAGAATAAGCCAGTTCGGTACCTCGCTGAAGTAGTCCATGTCAAAGGTCTTCGGGATAAAATCACTGACGTGATGATACGTGTTGTTACATGGACGCCCATTCTGCTCGTAATTACGATCGTGCGACCGTCTCCGCATGTGTTCATACGCATATGCCTTCGATTATCCCGAATGACCCGTAAACCCTATCATTGTGCGCATGTGTAGTTGAAATACCGAACTGGCTTATTGTATTAAACAATTCTCCGGAAATGTTGACAGAGGCTAGATTGTTGTACCATTTCAAATATGACTACGCTAAATTGTGCTCCAATTCCCATGGCACTAAACCAGACAGTAGCCAAGTGGACAGTTGTATCAAGAATTCCTTTTTTTTACCTGAACAAACTTCAATAAAAAAAAAACCACCGGCATAAATGAGGCAGTTGATGATTTTGACCTTCCACACATAGCAACATCAGTAGAAATTGAGAACACCCACTGGTAATGCCACTGGTGCAAAACCCCTTAGGATATTTGGTGTTCCATACAGCTATGCCATAGGGCTTGTGTAAAAAATGTTTTGCTATGCTAGGGATTGGGCAGGATTTCTGAAATGCTCTCGTCAAATAGTGAACATAAAGTATTCAATAAAACCCAGACATCAGGCAGTCTTCAACCAAGATCTTTGTTTTTATTCTGTCCATGGGAAGCATTATGTGTGTGAGAAAAAAAGGTCACACATTTTGTTGATAGTTATTTCATGGAGGCGTCGCACTTTACCTTATAAAATCTGATATTAAAAAGCATGTATTATGTCAATATAAAGTACCTGTTTAATACCATTTTTGCAATTCAATACTCACCGCAGAGGGAGAGGCATATATGCATGGGTGCTTTAGCCTAATGGTGCTTTTAACTTGTAAGAATTTGGGAAATTAACAATATTGGGTGCTGACTTATTTATTTCTAGTATGGCAGAAATCTTGTGTAAAGCCACCCCCACCCTAAACAATTGAAAGTCTAATCGATAACTTATCTTTATGTTGCATGAATAAAATGAAATGCCAAGCTGATATCGGTTGTAAGAGTAAGTCCTTCCATGAGTACGTCCTTCTGTTTTCAGCTTACCCTTTTGTCCAAATTCCTTTCCTTAATCAAAAGTACTCCAACCGTGCTGACTTGTCGGAGTACTTTTGATTAAGGAAAGGAATTTGGATAAAAGGATAAGCTGAAAACATCCAAGTCTTCTGCAAATATTCCTACATCTCTTGCATGCTATCTCTGGATCTGTGTCCAAACGCTTCATTTCACTCAAAGTGTTCAGTAAATGACCCTTCAACTTGGCCTGAATTCCTACAATACCACCTTATATTTGAGTTAACATGGAAAATCTAAAAGAACTTCACTACAAAATTGTTATATTCATAACAGTTTTGATTTTCCCAACTCAACGATATCACCTGGTCTGAAATTTTCTCTCAGATCTTGTAGGATTTGAACAACAGAAAGTTCATCAATATTGTCAATTGACCTGAATAAAAAACAACTATGTGGTATGGTACAGGCAAATGCGAATAACTTTTGTCAATACGTTACATCAAAAAGCGGAAGAGGATTTAATTTACAAAGCAAAACCAGACAGGTTCAATATATTTATTGAAATTATCAATTACAAAAGTTTTCATCTTGTAAGTTTGAACTCAGGAAAATTCCACTCAACGTTATGTCTTTCTGGTTTAAATTTCAACACGTATGGTTCACAAAGCATGTTTCTAACCAGGGTCATCTGAGATGACATTGCTTGTTTCACAATATTTTTGACAATGGGCATCAAAAATAATCCTCTGTGTAATTACTATTCGGATTATTTGTGACCAGGTGCAACTGCCCTTATAATACTAAATATGTTTATCTCAATTCATAACGTTCTTTTACACAACAATATTTGACTGAATAAGTACAAATCTAAACATGTATTTGAATATTAGTATCAGCAACATCTGTATAAAGAACACTGCAACCACAGGAAAATCAAATTGTATTTTATAAATGTAATTCCTGAAATATTCATGTCCAATCATGTATGCACTCCTCAGCATCCATTCCAAATTAGGTTAAATTTGTAAGAAAAGAAACTTACATTTTGCTTACATATGTAAGGGATGTGTTGGCCTTTAAAATTCTTTTAATATATATATTATTTCAATTGGCAATCATATAATTCCTAAAGTTGTACCTATGTGAGAATTTGTCATGACACATTCATTTGAAAACAATGGATAAACATTGATGCCTGCAGTATGGACAAGGGTGGATCATTGACCAAGTATTCCAGATATATATTTGATGTGATGCATCACTCGGATGCTATCAATTGCCGCATCCTATTGAGTGCACTGCCTGCTTTGAACCACTCTATCTGCCCTTCATTCATACTATGATCCAGTGGGAATTCCTCGCATGTACCATCACTATGCTTCAAACGACACGTCACTTGCTGTGATATGAAAACAGAAAAGTAATACATGTACTCAGAATAAACTAAAATGCCTTGTGGCAATGACATTTGAATTTTTCACAAACAGACTAGTTTGCGTGTATATTAACCCCAATCCCTAGGCATTTTTGCTAGGATGTAACCTCAATCCTGCAAAATCCTCCAACTGCCTCCATGTAAAAATAGCTTACAACCTCAATCCTGCAAAATCCTCCAGCAATCACTGTCAATATGTTGAGGCAGAGACAGTGACATCCTGGAGCAGTGCGGAGGATTTCAAGTGTAATTTAGTCCTAAATTTATGCACGGCTGAGCATAAACAACACAAGGTCCGGCCCAAGACCTTGACACAGTGCATCCTCCGAAATCAGCAACGCACTTTTGCCATATAGCCTCAATCCTGCAGAATCCTCCATTTTGCAAAGAGGATTTGGGAGGATTTGGGAAGGTTAGGGTTTAAAATGATGTCATCTTTCCCTGCATTCAAGGGCAAATATGGTGAATTCAGTACTTTTTTTGGGGGGGGGATTTTTTGAGAGTTCTGCTCATTAATTGGTGGATAAAGAAGGGTTCCTTTACAAACGTGTGGATGGGTTCAGGTTAATGTATATTCATTTAATATGCACTAAGTTACAAAACAAGTGTATATTGACTAGGTATCCTTACCGATCCAGGGGCAAGTGAGATTACTCCCAGCAGACTGACTTCATCATCTGGCTGAATCTTATCATAATCAGCAGCATTAGCAAAGGTCAAAGGTAACATACCTTGCTTCTTCAGGTTAGTTTCTGCATTTCAAGACATTCAATCTTTTTAGGTTTCTTTTAGTACACCAGAGAGTGGTTTTGTCTTAATTAAATCATTACTCATTCATGTTAGCAGTCAAAAATGGAAGGAAAAGTTACTATTTGCTTATTATTCATGTTTTATTAAAATTCAACTTGGTTGCCAATGGCAAAATTGCATTGAATTCATAATGAGTAATAAAAGTTAACAATAAAAAGTTAAGCTTCATTAAAAAAATATAAACTTAAAGACTAAAAATGCATAATGCCTTCATACGTGATGCATGTCATGGTCACCATGATATGAATCATTTAAATAAAACTTTGATGTTCCCAGTGGTTGGTTTTATTAAAGCATTCAGTCAAATTCAATTGCCAATATGTCAAGTGTTATTTCAGTGCACATACAGCGACTTCCTGTGGGCAACGTATTTGAATGATAAGTATCGGTAATTCCTAACAGAGCACTTAACCCTCCTATGCAAACATACATTCTGAGCAAATTTGTCTTTTCATTTCAATTCAATCAAGTGACTGTTTTCAACAGTTAAGAATTCCCAGCGTACATAAAGCAGGATTGACTGGCTGTGACTGTTTATGTAACTTGATACAGCTGTGCTTTGACTGTAGGTGATTCATAAGATAGATTGCCACCACTTTCCTGCTTTTGTCTGTTGACTGAATTGGACTTGTCAGAGTGCTAGCCTATAAAGACTGTTTGTGACTAGCCTGTGTAAAAGGCATGGCAGGGAAGTGGTTGCCTGTCTGGGACTGTTTAAACAGTAGGAGCAGGCGCGGTTCTAGAACCAATATTTTGGGGGGCTAGCACGGTGGATCCAGAATTTTTTTCAGGGAGTCGTGCTGAAATGTTGACCGGTTATTTTTTCCAGACACTTAGGCCTCCGAAAATCAATGTAGGGGGGGGGGGGGGGGGGGGGGGGGGGGGGGGGGGGGGGGCTCATGCCATATTTTCAATGGGGAGCGCCAATAAAATCCTAAAATCGTTCACAATATATTAGCTAATGCACCCTTGTCACGGCTATTTCTTCTTCAGGGGGAGACCGTTCGCATGTACATCACAATCCTTCTTTTTGCTAATGCAATTTTTTTTTTAAGGAATTTATTTGGGGGGGGGGGGGGGCTAGACAAAATTTTTGGGGGGCTACAGCCCCCCTAGCCCCCCCGTAGAACTGCGCCTGAGTAGGAGGGTTAATGAATAATCCAATAGCACCTTATTCAAAACCAAGGGCAAAAGACCTACCGATCCTACTTCAGCTTTCTACTTACCATGGATCCTTGCAAAGCTCTTGACAATGATGGCTCTACCACCAAGATGTCTGGGTTCCAAGGCAGCATGTTCCCTACTAGAACCTTCACCATAGTTCTCATCACCAACCACCACCCAAGCAATGCCTTGTTCCTACAACACACAGATCAGTACCGTAAAAAGGGGCAAATATTAACACAGAGGTGAATAGGGACAAAAAGCAGAAAAAGTTTTTTGAAATTATTTTTTTTCTAAGTAATAATGCAGATCCTTTTCATTTCTTCTATTTATGTACAACAGGCCTACAGCTGTCCAACCATGACTCACAAGACGGGAAACAACTAACATCTACCCCTGCATGGAAGAAACTCCGACGTCTTGGAATATCTCTCAAATCGCGATGGGGTCAAAACTTTGCATCTATCTTCGGACCCACTGGAGATAACCATCAGATTACACATCAAGACCTCACAAATATGGTCTTGCATGTGAATTTGGAGAAGGAAATCATTTGCATTAGTCCTTATATATTCTTTTTCCTTTTCTTTTTTATTTTCATATTGTTGCTAAATAAGCGGGGTGAATGAACAGGATGCCACGTGAATAAAGGCCGAAGCCTGGGGCCAAAACATATGTCAAGCACAGTAAAGTGGACATACAATCGGCCGTCGCCGCTGTAAATCGTGGAATGAGCTTCTCCAACTTCACATGCAAGACCATATTTGTGAGGTCTTGATGTGAAATCTTATGGTTATCTCCAGTGGGTCCAAAGATAGATGCAAAGTTTTGACCCCATCGCGATTTGAGAGATATTCTAAGACGTCGGAGTTTCTTCCATGCAAAGATAGATGTTAGTTGTTTCCCGTCTTGTGAGTCATGGTTGGACAGCTGTAGGCCTGTTGTACATAAATAGAAGAAATGAAAAGGATCTGCATTATTACTTAGAAAAATTCTATAGGTTTATAGAGAGATCGACATCTGTTGTAAGATTATATTTTTTTGTAACTTTTGTTAAAACCATTGTGCCAAAGTACCAAAGTCAGAAGTACAGAGCTGAGTTTATTTTCTATTATTTTTACCTTTAAAACCATTGTGCCAACATTCCAAAGCCAGAAGTATACTACAAAAGCTACTATAAAGTACAAAGAAGTTTTGTATTTAAGCATTGTGTTGTTAAAAAAAAACACCTTAGTGTCTCTATTTCCCCCTGCTAAGGGTAGACTGGGAGCAGTGAGGGTATTTCATACTCTGTTCCTAATCACCCCCGAGTCGGGGTGAATAGGAACAGTCAAATAAAAAAAAATATAAAATTAATCCAACACTGCTGAGATTTCTTCTTGCTGTCAATGCAAAGTCAACCTGAGTGGACATTAAATAGCACAAGAATCTTTGCCACTGGCCGTGTGGTTAAAATGGTGCACTGCTTTAACTGTTAAAATTGTCCCTATTCACCCCGTTTTACGGTATGTGGTTACTGGGCTTTTATTAACAAACCAATCCTGGCATTTATTGGAACAGGCAGCTTTCAACATAGACAGTTTAATGATAACAGGCATTTTGGTTCAATAGGCATGTTTTACGTGTACTCAGTTACATGTCTAATATTGAGAGATGAAACATGGAGCTAATGACCAGCTCATATAAATCACAAAGAAATCTGAATAAAGTCCAAAAAAATTGCACTCAACCAAGTTTAATTTACAACAACGTTTTCGTTTCTTTGAGGTTATTGCTTGGAGTTTTACATATGTAACAATTCAGTTAAGGACTGTTTGTATTGAATATAGGCCGATGATATCACATTAATGAAATGCCTTGGATCAGTTTGTTAATACTACATTAATATTATGTGTATAAAAATACATTTCTCTTTATATTTTGCATTTATATGCAGTTATTCGAAATTTCAGAAATGCTAAACTTCAATTCTCATTTGAGGTTTTCATCACTTTTATTAAGAAAAGCACCATTTAAATTATGGACACATCTCATGCGCTTAATTAAAATGCATGCTTTGTAAATACTGAGTGTTGTCCCTCACTAATGCAACTGTATAAAGCACTTACAGCCATGTGGTTGCGAAGGCAAAGCGTCGGCCGTTGATAAGAAAAGTTAATCCGATTACGTACTTAGACGCTGTAACAGAGCAGTGATATTCGTGCACCCCGAAAAACATGGCCTTTTGCACGTTGTTTCTCTGAAAATATGCTCAGTATGATTGAAATGTTCTGTTGTTGCAAACGCTAGTGTTACACCTTGAACATCTCCAAGGAAAATTTCAACGAGGATTTTTGTTGATCAAACCATGTGCATGATTTTCAGCAAAGGCCTATAGCGCTGTAGGCGCTACGGTTGACCGATTCCGGCCCGGCAACACAATGACAAAGCATATTAGCATATTCATTAGCGTCACTCGGCGTGACTTGGCGTGGGTCTCGGTATCGACCAATGGAAGCCGGCAAAAAGAGTGATATTTATCAATTAATAACTCATGAAGGAGGCTTTTCTGCAAATTTTTACTGCACACCATAATGGATAGGAACCTTATTAATATTCGTTAGTCTTGAAAATATTGACAGATATTGCAAACCCCAGTGTTACAACTTTAAAAAATGCACGTAACCAGGCCTATTTTTCCAATTTCAGCAGAAAGTACTGAACATATATCAAAACAATTTTTAGCACATAGTTGGATCATTATAAGGGAAATAAACCCTGAAAGTTGCATGAAGATATGGTCTTCCAAACGGCAGAAATTCGTTTTCAAAGATTTCGCCCGCCAACATGAGCATGTCTGTGTCCATTCAAAATAAAGTATTACATAACCTTTAGAAATCGCCCTTCGCAACCACACGGCTGCTTAGTGCTATCTTAGTGCTTTCATTAAGTTTAGTGAGGACAAAAATCACAATTTTACCAAATCAAAACTTAAACCTTGTAAGCTTTTGAACTTTTGTTTCTTACAACCTTCAACCCAAGTGCAAATTTCTGTTGAAAGACAAAATTGCAGGAAATGTACTAAACATACTTTCTGAAACAGCTTGTATGATTACCTTATAATTTCTGGCAGTATCAGGAACTGGTCCATACTGTCCTGTTAGCTTGTTCTTAACCTTGTTCAGTTCACCATTCTCAATGTTGGTAGCACTATATTCAACACAATAAATAGTGATTAGTGTTTAACACACGTGGCAGGATTTAATAAATGAAATGAAGTCTTTAGAGACCAGAGATGAAACTGGCATGGGAGAAAAATTGGGAAATAGGCCTAACAAAAAAATACGTGTCCGATATCTGGGCTACGCTGCAGTTACAGCTATACAAACTTCTTGCCCAATTTCCGGACGTCCCTTCCTGTTGTAATTTCGATCCAAAGGAAATTTACGATGAAGAAAATGGTCAGTGTTTCCATAAAATCAAAAACCCTGAAGTATGGTTAGCGTAACAGACTCATCAATAAAGAAGTGCACTTCTTACTTGAGAAAGTCGAGAAAAAAGTCAAAGAGACAAGGGCACCATTCATGACACCACTCAAATCATGTCCATGAATCAACCACACAACTCCACTACTCCACTACTGCAATTGTATCATACGTGGGAAAAAAAATGGGCATTACAGGGTTCAAAATTAGCGGTAGCCCACTAGCCAAATGCTAGTCAAAACAACGGCGGGCTAGTCAAACTATTCCTTAAGTAGCCCGGCTGGCGAGTCAAAAAATTATTGGGACAAGGCAAAGATGAAAGGACAGGAAGAAACTTACCTGTTCCATCATTAATTATTATATCATTAATTTTATTCTTTTTTCATTTACAGTCGACTCCCGTTATTACAAAATCCGCGGGACCCAGTCCAAATGTTCGTATTATCCGAATTTTGTATTATCCGATCCAATGGTTACCAACCCATTGTTCACTTGTGTAAGCCACATGAACGTGCATGATGTTCACGTGCGTAATCAAAGCGAAATACAACATCGTGTCAGGTGTGTAGAGCTATCAAACAAAACAAATCTTTTAAAAGGGTTTGTTAAAATATTTAAAATGTATGGTACATATATATTGTTATTGTGTAAATCAGTGTTGTAGTCAAGACCGGATAGTCCGAGACCGAGACCAAGACCGAGACCTGAAGATTCGAGACCAAGACCGAGACCGAGACCAGCCCCTTCAAGGCGGACCGTGACCGAGACCAATATGGTCCGAGACCGAGACCGAGACCGCTGATAATAAATAACAATAGTCGAAATAAAAAAAACAAGACACGTTATTATAGTTGAAAAATGTAACCCTTCTATTCACAAAGAATACAGACCAAAATTATGACCAGTGGCAGTGTTGACAAATTGATACATGACACCTTACTTGAGTAAAAAGTAGTTACACTTAAGAAATATGGGCTTTGACATGTTGTCTGCACCCAATCGTGACAAAAGTAAAAAGTTAAAGGTAGATGTTTCATCTGTTATAGGAACTCGGATCCTAAACTCCACAGTCACCCCTTGGTTTCAGCTATGACTTCTAACGGATATTTAAAGATGCAATTTTAATTTAACATTGTGCCTCTTTTTTCCTAAAATAAATATAGGACTTAACTTCTAACAAGACTTGTGTACTTGATTTTAAAAAATGGGAGCTAGAAAATTTAGAATTATTTTTAAATTTCTGTCATAGAATGTGGACTTGTACATGTAGACCCACAAGTTGCGAGGTGGTAGCCAGAATGTGCCAGATATGGATTTTAAATTTTTTTTCTGAACGGAATTTTAATTTTTGAGGAATGTACTTCAAAATGAGCAGCCAGAATATGGGGTCTCATCATACACTCTCATGGCAACAGTGAGTGGTAACTGGTAAGAGTGGGTGAGTTCAATGCTGGAAAATCAGGTAGAAAAATTTACTTTTTCTTCAAAATACTGTCCCAAATTAAAGAGAGCATTGTGTGGGGTCGAAAATATAACTAATTTGAAGCACCTCATTTATTATCAGAATACAAAATGCAAGTGATTACGCCCACAGGGGTGGGCTAAACTACACAATCCCCGAAAATGGTTGACCCTTATTGCATAAATTGTTACAAGTTCATACTTTGCTTTATGTGCCCGACTCAACAGATAAATGCCGAACTTGTTCCAAATCGTTCAGTGACTGGAACTGCTGCAGCTTTACATGTACTTTGGGGACTTTCCAACGTGCAGTCAAGTCCGGCAAACCGACCACGATATATAACAAGCTTGATCTACAGGCTAGCAAATGTTTTAACTAACAACGGTACTGAACGAAGTGAACACAAAGTAATCGATCGAGCTGTAAAAGCTACATATTGCCGGTCTCGACCCGAGACCAGCCAAAATATCGAGACCAAAGGGGACCGAGACTGAGACCAAGACTGAGACCACAGCTTCCAAGACCGAGACCGAGACCGAGACCGAGACCAGCAAAAAGTGGTCTCGAGACCGGTCTCGATACCGAGACCGGTCTCGAGACCTACAACACTGGTGTAAATATATATTGTTATTAAGGGAATAAATGTGTGCTCGAGAGGTTTTTATCTCTCTGTTTAAGACCACTTAGAGTCTGGGTGCTGATAATTACCCGAGCCTGAGGCGAGGGTAATTATCAGCACCCAGACTCTAAGCGGTCTTAAACAGAGTGATAAATACCGATCGAGCACATATTTATTCCCATTCATAAATACCTTTTCGGTCAAAAATATCAAATAATTCGTTCAAAAAATCCCGATTTTGTTCAACAACTTCACTTCATGCTTTTTGAAACATCCCTCTAGCAAAATAATGGAGTGTTCAGCTGGCGAGTAAGATGTAAACAACCCTTTTATGGAGATTGACGTGGGCGTAGCATGTTCTGCGCGATGTCGCTTCAAATCGTTCAGTGACTGGAACTGCTGCAGCTTTACATGTACTTTGGGGACTTTCCAACGTGCAGTCAAGTCCGGCAAACCGACCACGATATATAACAAGCTTGATCTACAGGCTAGCAAATGTTTTAACTATTAAACAACGGTACTGAACGAAGTGAACACAAAGTAATCGATCGAGCTGTAAAAGCTACATATTGCCGGTCTCGACCCGAGACCAGCCAAAATATCGAGACCAAAGGGGACCGAGACCGAGACCAAGACTGAGACCACAGCTTCCAAGACCGAGACCGAGACCGAGACCGAGACCAGCAAAAAGTGGTCTCGAGACCGGTCTCGATACCGAGACCGGTCTCGAGACCTACAACACTGGTGTAAATATATATTGTTATTAAGGGAATAAATGTGTGCTCGAGAGGTTTTTATCTCTCTGTTTAAGACCACTTAGAGTCTGGGTGCTGATAATTACCCGAGCCTGAGGCGAGGGTAATTATCAGCACCCAGACTCTAAGCGGTCTTAAACAGAGTGATAAATACCGATCGAGCACATATTTATTCCCATTCATCAATACCTTTTCGGTCAAAAATATCAAATAATTCGTTCAAAAAATCCCGATTTTGTTCAACAACTTCACTTCATGCTTTTTGAAACATCCCTCTAGCAAAATAATGGAGTGTTCAGCTGGCGAGTAAGATGTAAACAACCCTTTTATGGAGATTGACGTGGGCGTAGCATGTTCTGCGCGATGTCGCGCAGAACGCACCTGGGGCGTTGCGTTTTGAATTTAGAACTATAAAATTCTGACTCGCTGGTAGTGTTGCGCATGCCTACGGGAGGATTGTGAACGTTCAACCAATGAAACGGTAAGAGGCACTGGATTTCTAGGAGTCCACATTTTATTGTGACACTGGAAAAGTGTTTAAAACCAGCTAGCCATGTCTTTATCATCCGTTTAAAACCGGCCACGTGACGGGCTCTCGACCAATAGGAATAGCTAAACTGTCTGAGGTATTTTATGAATGTGTAATAAAAAACTAAACAAACTAAATAAAGTTATGAAAACCGCAAGGGTTGAAGATGGGAGTCAACGTATCGACCGCCGTCGGAAGTGTGACGACCAGACAGAGCATAATTGTTCAACGTAAGTCAACTCTTCTGCACAAATTGGTAGAAATAAAGACATTACTGATTTATTTTCTACACAGTGTTCCTTTTGTCTTTCATTGTTTACTGTCAGTAGCAAAAATTAAGTCCGAGAGACCTTCAGACCTTGGTTCATTTCTACATGTAATTTCCACGTTTTGATCCAAAATGCAAACTTGTTTGCTTGCTTGTACCAGCTGATGAGAAAGCGCCCTCATGAGACAGTTTCCTGAGCAATGATGTCATGATGGTACATCGTGATCGGATCTTAATGTCTGACGAAATTTTTGTCACAGAAGCAACGTGAGCTTATTGGCTTGCACCATATTTATTTTACCTACAATTCTGTGCCTACGGTCTGCATAATGCAGTGACGAGACGATCGCTTTTTTCCCAGCGATTACCTTGTCAAAATTTACGGAACGGGAAGGGCCGATATCTTCCTTTCGACGCATGTTCCGAAGGCAATGCTTGGATAATGAATTCACAAGATCTTGCTAGAATTATTTCTGTGGTATGGGCTAAAATGATAGTTAGGGTAAGCTAGTTTGGGAGTTAATGTTTCTAAGTTTGGATTCGGTTCAATCAGGTTACGAACATGAACGTATCGTCATTGTATCATGGTATCATCAGCATGTTTTTACAGGCCTTTGTTGGTAACCGCAGAAGGCGATTAGTGAACATACCACGATGTCAGCAAGATTAAATAACTGACTAAACCCTTTCATGACCCTAATTATGCTGCTTTCAGATTAGGTCTGAAAGAAAAAAAAGCCATGAAGTTAAGCTTTTGTGGTTTTATTTTTTTTTTCGTAATAAATGGGTTGCAAACAATGCTTTTTTAGTCAACGGGGTCGCCAAAACCTTTCGTCTTAACAGGAATTTCCAACTGTCCGTTTTCGTCTTAAGCGATTTTTTTCCCATAGACATGTGCACAATGTTGCCGGGACCGAAGATATGTGTTTGTCATAACCGGAATTTTGTCCTAACCGTTTTCGCTATAATGGGAGCCAACTGTACATTGTAAGCGCTGTGATTTTGTTTTACAAAGTAGAGCGTATTTAAATGCCCGGTATTATCATTATTATTATTATTATTATTATTACTACTATTATTATTATTATTATTAAAGCAAGCCTGTATCAATTTGTGTCTAATTTATCAACTGTTTTAAAGGGTTAAATTATTAGATCTGTTAATTAAAAACACTGACAAAATTGCCTCAGAATTGAGCCTGAAAGTACGCCATTTTGTATTTGAACTAAAAAAACCAACAACATGCGGGCTAGTGAAAATGCCCCTGGGCTTGTTAAGGGTCTGTTTCAGTAGCCTGGCTGGCTGATGAAAAAAAAAGTTAAGGTCGAACCCTGGCATTATCGTCTTTTTTTCCAACAACTGCCGGTGAAATGTATCACTAATGCTCTCTTCACCATCCTCAAGATACTCATCGGGATTTTTAAGGCATTGCATTTTATACAACTAAATCTGAAACCTCCGGAAATCGCACATGTTGGATTTTATCCACTGGATCGTTCATGAGCAGATGAGGCTACCCTTGACCGACCGGCCATGTGCTAGCGGGCGGTTTGTACATTGGTACCGTTGCATATCATCGTGTGCAGCTGTACTGTACTACACGCATGCTTCACACACTGTATTACCGTGTGACTCAATTCCAACACCATATGGGAAACTGCACACACATCTTTCTGACTTTGATTCTGGAGGTGTGCCAACCCAATGTAAAAGACTGTCAGTTTAAGGGTACTGTACCAATCCCGACAGATTCCAACAAAACTTGCTGTTGGGTTTGATGGGTTGGGTTCTGTTAGGGTTAAAGACTGGTGAAAGAGATTAAAAGATTAAAACTATGCTCATGATAATTTTTACTTGCTGTTTTCATAAATTTTTGATGGATATTTTTTGGAAATTATAATTTACCATAAATCACATTTTTGTGGGAAAATCTTGAAAAATGCTCACACTGTGAGCATGCACCACTGCACTGCTCTTCTACTCAATAATGGCATAGGTTACATGAATACATTTTTACACATAATGCTCTATTCACACAATCAAAATGCTCAAAGAAACCAGTACTTTTTACGGGGGAAAGAATTGATAATTGTGCTAAGTGTACTTACTGTACGTAAGCTAAAAAAATCCAGATCTGAAATAACTCAGCCATCCTTGGAGTTGCTCGTTCAGTTTTTTACACACTATTTTCAATTACATGAATATAGTAAATAAACACACACAAATTTTACATTGATTTTAATGAAGTATTAATAAGACTAGAAATCACAGCTGAAAAAACTATCTGCCAAGACTTACCCAATGAGAAGGTTATTGGAGATATTATCTAGATGACCTCTATACTTGAGCCAAGGTCCTGCAGCACTGATGTGATCAGTTGTGCACTTGCCTTTCACCTTTTGGAAAAACATTTTTTTTCCGTCATTCCTTGTTAACATTTAACAAATGTTCATACTAGCAATAAGTTTGTGGATCCTGACTCAGCAAGAAGACTATGTTTAGGGAGCGTCTCATAAGGTTCCATTGGGAAAACCGAGTGTTCTTTTTGGGAACACCGAGCGTAGCCAGCAGGGGGTAAGGGGGGGTATTTACCCCCCCCCCCCCAATATTTTGCAAAGACTGCCCTTTTCTATTCAAATGCCCTTTTTCCACCAATATTGTTTAAAGAGTGCCCTTTTTTTTAACAAGTGCCCTTTTTTTCCGAACAAGTGCCCTTTTTAAAAGTAAGTTGTGGCCTTTTTGGTGCCATTGGCCGTTGTTAATTTCGCTCATGTATCGCCGTTAAAAGCACCATATATTGTCCGTTAGTGTGCATAATTGTCTGTTTTGAACAGCACCCCCATCGACAGATAGTACCAGCCCCCCCCCCCCCCCCCCCCACACACTATTTGATTTTACGTAGGCCAAGTGTCCGGGGGAAAAAACGTGTCTACATTTCAGCACTGATGTGCAAGTGCCCTTTTCAAAAAAAAATTACCCCTCAATAAAAATGACCGTGCTACGCCACTGCAAAAGGAACGTTCCGGTGGGAACGTTTGATGATTTTTAGGAACACGGGCTTATTTGTGCGTTCCCAACGTTCCCAATGGGAACACTCATAATCGAACCCATTCGGGAATGTACTCTGCCTTTTCTATGCATGTACATGACGTGATGCACCAAAATGCCCACGTACCTCACTGTGTATTTTTGTTGTATGTTGACGTGACCCAGCTGTGTCCCTGTCGTATACGACTGGCGCAGCACCAGTTTCACAACAAATGTGTATTAAATTCAAATTCTGTGCATCTTGCGTGAGTACTTGAATGGCGCTTTCACGGGATTGCCATGCCCGGGATTAGTATTGGTAAGTCGGTTGGAGATTGTTATAGTTTGTTGAAACTGAAGTATTAGTATTATTGGAGTTTAGGACCCTAGTCCGAGCAACTTGGACCCGAACGGTACGGCCACATCGACCGGGCAATAAAGTGGGCGTACAGGCCCGGCAAAAACGATGTGCACGGACGCCGGACGCGTTGACCGACCCAAGCAGGCTACCCATGGACCCAACCCGTACGTGCGCCACCACCGATGATCACCCAATGATCACCCGTGGCCGCGGCGATATTTTCGCTTTACACGCTGCAATTAAATTAAGCTGAAACGTAAATCTATCAATACCTATGCACATATTACGACGACACGTACCTTTTTAATCTGCATTATTTTGTCCGTCTTCCGCCACATTCAGTGTCGCGTGTCACGCGTGCAGCATGCACTGCATCGTATCAATCGGGTAATGAATGGTTTCCTAATGCCCAAATGCGAGTGTTCCCAGTGGGAACATTTCGATGAGAACGCAGTGTTCTTTAAGCGTTTGGGAACGCTTGCTGGGAACACCAACTGTTCCCATTGGGAACAGAGAGTGTTACCACGCGGAACAGCGGTTGTTCCCAGTGGGAACAGGCTGTGTTTCCAAAAGGAACGTTCCAAATGGAACGGGAACGTTCCGACTCAGCTTTGTATTTTCAACTTAAGTCAACAGTAAGAAGGGATATGTGTAGAGGTAATCTGTGTAGTGCACATGTATCCCCTCAATGCTGACAAAGAAAGGCACGAGAGAGACATGACAGGCACTTGAATACATAGCTGCCAACTTTTCAAAATCCCAATTAGTAATCAACACGCGCGGTCATTTTCAACTGCTTGTTTTATCAAAAGCTTTACCAACATCGAGTACAGGTACATGGTTTACATGTACACATACATGTGCATACCATTCTTGTTGTGAATAATAATGTACTGTAGGCCAAAAGATAATATTAAAAAAAAAAAAAAAAATTGATATATATTTTTTTTAATTAATTTTGTTTTAATGTCTGTATTTGTTTGTTGAAGTCAAATAAATAATAACAATAATAACATGTGCGCATATTTTGTTTAAGATGCATGCTATCGATGTGGAATTTCGAGTTCGTATCAATGTTTTTACACACAATGATTTTAATAGGGCCAACGTATGCAATAGAAATATCCCGCCAACATACCTTGCAAACGCGTGCTGATTTATCTTTTCTGGACATTGTGACAAACTGAAACTCTATTACCAATTATTCCAACCATACTCTTATTAAATTCCATGATTAAAATCTCGCACTGATGGGTCTCATCCCGGCAATAAGCGACCAAATTTGTGCTCACGATCGTCACTGAAAAATACTCACATACAGTACACACAACCACACATCCACGAGATGCACACAAATGACACACCATTTAAAAATAGTTTTAGTCTGGTCCTCAAGTACTCCACTGCGCACACTGCATTGATGTCTATCAGGTGCTTGACTGCATTCTTATTAGACTTGTCACCAGTCCATCCATTATCGCGACATTTCGCCAGAAGTTTTCGGTCAAAAACGATACTTTACAAGTTTTTTTTTTTTATGTTAGGTAGAAAATGGGAAATTTGTAATGTTTTAGTGGCAAATCATATTTTCGTAATTTAACAAACAATTCGTAATAATTACGAAAAATTCGTAACGGTTGGCAGCTATGTGAATACCATGGCTGCTGTGTGTCTGATGCCCATGCAATGGCATACAGTTCATGGTGGTGGTCACACAGCGTCATTTGTTGTTCCTGCATGGAGCCTGTTACGCCTGACACTGTGAACTGCATTGTTTTCCCACACGGAAGCACATCAATTTGAAAAATTTATAGACAGATAAATTGTGCAACTTAGGTGTTGGCACCTTATATTAGAGTCCCTTTAAGTTCTCCCACATCAGCATGATGGGATGTAGGGAACAATTGCCAAGAGGCAGTTGCAATATTCTTCAAAAAATCTTCTACCCTCCATCTGAACTTTACCATAACATCATATCTGAATTTGTACCTTAATGAGAACAGCCATATTCTCCAAGTCTTTACCATCCCATGTCTCAAATGGATCCAGGACTTGAAGACGTTTACTGTTCGGATCAATGTCTACTTGCACCTTGCTATCAGCAGGAGGTTGATAGGTATCCTCACCAGGATCAAAACCCTAAAAAACACACACAAATAAACATCAACAGCCATATACATAGCAGTCCATGAGCCAGGGCTGAACTTCAAATTGTTAGTACCAACTCAATGGAGTTATTTTGATGTGAATTTTGAAGCGTGAATGCAAGCGGCCTTTGAACATGATGATCGTCGTCGCCGCCTTTTTGGTTGGTAACCAACAACCTCATGTATAATATATTTTAAGGCAAGACAGGTTTTAACAAATGCGCAGTTGTTAGATGTGAGTTATGAATTCAAGTTATCGATGTGTAGTTGTTGGTCCTTGAAAATGCTACTATTCCTGTAATTTGAAGATAAAGTGATCTTTTTTTCCGATAAGTTATCATGTCTTTTCGGAAATCTTTAATAATTGGCAATACATCATTTATGAAATGTAATATTTTGGGAAATTTCATAAGTTTTCATGCTGAAGGTATAGAGCATGAAATGATTATTTCAGTGATGTTGACCACATTGTTAGCCAGTATTAGCCAACTCTGAACAAACACTCTCAAAATCATTCATATTTGGCCATGTATGACAACTGCGCATGCGTATTACCATGGTGCTGTCCTCAAAGCAATGCAAACTCTTTCTTCTAGCTTTAGTGAGCATGGATCTCTATTAAATATAGATTAGCGTAGTGAGCAACTGAGTAAGCTGGCCGCCAGGTGCTTTCTATTGTTGCCAGTTCGAGCGCGGCGATGATCCTATAACACTTTGAAGTACTGGAGTTCTGCCTCCTAACGTTCATATCTCCATAGTTATATAATTAGATTACATAAAGAATGCTTCTACAATTCTGAAGTCATTTACCAGTGCTAATCTTCTACATTTTTGGGGGAAACTGAGACTTTTCATTATCATTTACTCAGATATACGTATAAATGTACCCTTAACCCTAACCCACCTCACTACTCCAAAATCCTCCTGGCGGTTTTGGAGGATTCTAGAGGATTGAGGATGAATGGTGATTGAATCAAATGAGGATTCTGGAGGATTGAGGATGAATGGTGATTGAAGCACATGAGGATTTTGGAGGATTGAGGATGAATGGTGATTGAAGCACAAGAGGATTTTGGAGGATTGAGGATGAATGCATTTTGAGGCAGGACTGTCTGATGATTTTGAAGGATTTGGCGTTGGTCATCCTTTATTTAAATACGAGTGCAAAATTTTGGGATGAGGAGGATTTTGGAGGATTGAGGATGAAAGCATTTTGAGGCAGGACTGTCTGACAATTTTGAAAAATTTAGGCAGAGTTGCAAAATTTTGGAGGATTTTGGAGGATTGAGGATGGTTGTAAGCAACAAGGGCCTAGGGGGTTAGGGTTAAAGAGACATGTTTTCATCATAAGTTATACCGGTATCTTAGGGAGACCAGGTAGATTAAGGAGACATTTCACTGTCTCCCTAACGTCACAACTCCTATTAAGAGGCAAAATTTTCCAGTCGCAAATAGGCTAGATCGATTGCTCGTGGTCCACAACATAAATGTATCAACATTTGTGCGGTAAGACAAGGTAAAAAGGGGGTTTGGGGTCATGAGAGTTGGACAAATTTTGTGCACAACCCTATGTCTCCCTAATGTACCCCTAATGTACCATTCCCCATAATTATTACACTCTTTGGAGTTGTTACGATTAATCTTCTTTCTTTTTTTTCTTTTTTTTCAGACAATACTTCTCCGCGGGTTTTCTCCTAGACGGTTTATGATATGAACTTGTGTAACTTTCAATATATATCGACCCTCATCCCAAGTGGTGCATATTACAAATTACAAGCGATTTTAGAGGAAAAAGTGGCCAATTACTTTCACCTATAACTCTTAAACAAAATGATCAATTATATTCCAACTTTGTAATCAGATAGACCATTAGTTGATAAACATTTTTTGTTGTGTACATGAACCCGCTTGACCTTTATTTCCGGGTCTACTGGAAGGTAAAAGTTACGTGAATTCAAAATGAAGACGTAAGCCTGAAATAAAAACAAAGCAAAATTTCTTCCAAACAGTTTAAGCAATGATCATAAAACTTAGTGTGAACTTGTACCATGTTACGAAGATGTTATAATCTTTGTAACGTCATCATGACGTCATCAGGTATCAAATTACAAGCGATTTTAGGGCAAATTTTGACAAAATAGTTTGCGCTATATCTTTTGAACTAAATAGAGTATCGTGTTCGGTTTTTCGTGAGGTTGTAGACTATGCCGTGCGAAACATTTCTTGTCCCCAGATGCAAAACCGCTTGACCTTCACTTCCGATGTTTAACCGGAAGTGCAATAAAAACCGAATATAACTCAAAAGCGGAAGCATTTTACTACACACATATAAATTATGAAAGTGTTAAGTGAGGAATACCTGACACACACACAAAAACAGTGTGATGACGTCATCATCCGAAAGGCCCCCCCCCCCCCCCCAGCGGCACACAAAATAGAGTTTGTTTTCTTTAATTTTAAAACCATTCGTCCAAATTTTACCAAATTGCCCCTCATATTCTCTGATTAACCACAGATAACTTGGCATGGTTTCAAATTCATGACGTAATCAGACCGGAAGTTACTTTAAGGATAATTTGAAAAGGATCATATTTTTAATTTAATTCTATCATTTGATTCGTTATATCTTCGTAGTCCAAATAATGATATCCATTACAGTGTTCACCTTTGGATCTCTAATGCTGTGACGTCATCAAACCGGAAGTACATGTAAGGTGTTATTAATACGTCATCAAACCCGGAAGTTTAGTGTTATTAATACAAACAATTATATATCACATATTTTCATATGATATTTTAACTTCACAATGAAAATTTATCCTCTCCGAACTTTATTGGTATTCGCTTACTGTTTTTGACTGATGACGTCATCAAACCAGAAATAACTTTTTTGCACACATAGAATGTTTATCACACTGTTAAAGATACATGTTTGTAACAAACTAATTGATTGTACTGGAAGGGATTTAATTTTGTGATCCTTTATTCTACATAAACATATCTTCCTAACTTAGCTGGGCAGTGTCTAATAAAAAGGCTGTCCGCCCGACCACTCTGTGTTTGTAACTCAACAAACACGAACCTCTACTAAATCAAATTAGTATGTTGACATTTAATTTAAAATTTCAAAGGAATATTGTAATTGGACCTCTGAATCAATTGACAAAATCCTAAATATAAAGGAGTATATGACCATACCTTGCTGGGTAGCTCATCTCCATATGGGCTATCTAGCTTAAACTTCTCACCATTGGCTCCTATTAGTTCATCAGTCATAGGGTTGAAGTCAAGGCGACCAGCCAGGGCTAATGCTGTTGTCATCTGCACAAACAAATATATAAATGTATGTACAGTTTAGACAAAATGTGATACTCTTAACAAAATGATGTTTCAATGCAAAACCAGACCTGTTCTGTTTGTCTGAGGCTATTTTGTTACCAGTAACTTGGTTTCTTCAATCAATTTTGTAAGTTGGGCTCAATGATGATACCTTTTGTTTGAGTTGATCAGCCAAACCATTATTTATTACACGATTCATATTCATTTAAAACTGATCGTTTATGATGAACTTGATTTCAGTTTTATTATTAGAATACTGATTTTACAATTGTTGTTTCTCCCCTGCTTTCCACTGAAAGCCTCCAACTTTGCATTTAGTGGAAGCTAGACCGACATTTTCTTTCTTTACAAGTGTGCAAGTTTGTGAATGTCAAGCAAACTTTAATAAAGCTCTGAATTAAGTTAGAATTTGTACTTTTAGACTGCGTACATGTACATGTATTTTCCATTTTTTTACACAAGAATTATGATTGTACTTCAAAATTACTAGGGCTATTTTATACTTTCTGCTGATAAGACCTACCTCAGGTGAGGCTACGAATGCATGAGTAGCTGGGTTGGCATCATTGCGACCAGTAAAATTCCTGTTATATGAGCTGACAATGGTGTTTTTCTCACCTTTCTTTACATCTTGCCTTTAAAAAAAAAATTTGAAAATGAGTGGCTGGATTATTGAATCTCCCTCTTTTGGCTCCATATGCTTCTGGATTACTGATTCAACATGAATGGCCACATGAATCATACAAGCACTTGAGTGCAATACTTGCTCTTGCAATTTCTTAGAAAACTTACATATTGTATTTTAATATTTAAGTTGGTTTCTGCAGCAAGACTTGACATATTTACCAGCATGGGACTCAACCACTGACCTACTTGCTGTAGTCTGAAACTGAGAGCTGGATATGGTTTAATCAAAATTTCGCAAACAAATCGCCTGATTGTCTTGAAGCAAAGTATCATCAACCCTGATCACAGGAAGGCCATTTTTAATTTTTTCTAGATCAGACTAAGGCTCATTGGCGCCATGCCAAATGGGGCAAATTTTGCATTTAATCAAAATTTTGAGAACAAGAACGAAACCAGTACCATTTGCAGGCGCGGATCCGGGGGGGGGGGGGGGGGGGGGGGGGTAAAAAAAAAACCTAGCTCTGTCCCCAAAAAAGTCGTAAAAATTCCTTAAAAATTATGCGAAACACCCCTCCCCCCTTGCTCTGACACCCCCAAAGAATATACTGGTATAATGTCCACCTGTTCAAAATACGGACAGAAGCAGCTTAGATAGAAGGTACCGGTATTTGTACACTATTCTGTAATATAGTGTTAATAATCCTGGAATTTGAACAGCGCCACCTATTGAAATATGGTCCCCCCCCCCCTCCTTGTTCCTGCCAAGTTTCTTTGACAGTTGTTCGTACATTTGTATGTCTTGCGGTTATTTTGACACCAAGTTCATGAAAAAGGGCATAACTTTGTAATGAAATGTCCATTTTCCAACACAGGTTGGCCTAAATTTTACTTTTCCCATTGAAAAGTACATGCACATGAAAGCGTGCATGACAGTGCGACTAACAGATCGAATTGAAACTGTCCAAATGTTCTACAAATTTAAAATGGGAAAATAAAACCACTTCTATTGATGCCTTGGCACTTGTGGAACATGAAAATATAACTTAAAAGTGATTTTTGGTCAGACTAATTAACTTAAGAGCAGCACGAAGAGCACGGAGGGGGGCGGGCCGCAACCCTCCATGTAAATTTGGGCTCCTATCGTTGCAATGCATTCTGCCAAGTTTCTCTAACAGTTGTTCTGATGTCATGCAGTTATTTGGACACCAAGTTTATGAAAATAGGGGATTACCTTCGTCACAAAATTTCCAATTACCAAAACAGGTATAGGCTTAAATGTTAACTTTTACATTACATGGAGCATGTAACGTCAGAGGGCGCATGAGAGTGCCGACTTTAAATGACCATAACAACAAAACATTTTAACAGGTTGAATTGAAACTCTATAGATACGACAGATGTTCGGGAGTCCTTTCATTACAGACATCAACGTTTGCTTAAAATAATGGGTAATTATGCGAAAGCACAGGTAGCAGGAGCTGGCCAATTAAAAAACAAATATATAGTACGTTGTACACATCAGTTTTCCAGTTTGAAGCTAAAGATTGAATTGAATCTTAAGGGGCAGTGGGTATAGACAGAGCTGTTTAAGTCAAATATCGTAAACAATTGTGCACTTTGAGACTAAAGCATAAAACTTTGTACGTTGGTTCTTTATACAATGAATATAATGATCGGATGTGAGAAAATTTCATAGTTGTCCCCTGGTGACTTTCGAGAGGTCAATTAAAGGGAATATACATCATTTGCTTTTGCTGTAATTTTCAGAAATGGTTGGAATTGGGGGGTTGGAAATATAAAGCAAATATAGTTACACTGACTTTTTGGAGGTTTTGGGTTCGAAAATGCTATAAAAACCAAGAAAAACGATCATTTTCCTGTAGTCTGGTTCCCTGACTCCATATAAGAAGAAACAGAGCAGTTTACATACATTGGGGAATTGTAAGGTTAGGGAACCAGTCTAGCTGGCTCGTACCCGTTCATAGGTTTGTAATCGATTGTAAACAAGTGCGATGGTCAATTGGGGCCAGTATTTGAAAAAAAGCCAGTTGTTTCCAACGCTGATCGGCCGATCAGCGTTGGAAATTGATACAAAAATAACACTTTTCTTGAAAATGACAGTATACCAGGTGCCATAATTTTACAGGATGCTTTAGACTGTCATTTACCAACATCCTATTAAGGTATTTCGCAAAAACTTGGTAGTTTTTTTTTTTCGATGTTTGCAAATGTTGTATATTCCCTTTAACTTTGTATACCCTGTTTATTGATATTTAAAGATGTATTATTCAAACCCTACTTTTCCACGACCCATATCTAAACTTTCGATTTGAATTCTTGCCATGATATGAATTTTCAAAGGTAGAGAAAGTTCATATCTGACCCATGGTGAAGTTTTAGAGGTCAAGAGCTTTGTATACCCATTTTTCCACTATTACTTCAAAATGCCAACTTTTCAAGTCGATGTCCCAAGTCTAAATAATGAAACAGAAATGTATTTTCTACATGATGTCATGAATTCAGACCCAAAGACAATTTTGTTCTTCAGAGCATCTGATACAAAATGTGGCTGGTTATCGCAAACTAGAAATAATGTTTCATGGTTGGGTAAAGCGCTTTGGCTACTTCGATTCCGTGCAAAGATCATGAATCAGTCACTATCTGTTGCTTTGAATAAAAACACTGCACCTCCTTGCACAAAAATAACAAGAAATTTGTCTCATTTGTCAAAATTTTTCCGGGCGGCATGCCCCCATCATGCAAGACCATATGCTTATGTCTTTGCCGCTAGCACTATCTCACACCAAGCTTTGAACTTCCATCCAATTAATCATTGTTGCGGCTGCCACTACAAAGAGGTCAGAGGTCACCCTACTGTCTTTTGGATCTGAATTTATAACATGAGTGTAGAATAATAGTTGCAATGTCGTTCTTTTTCACTTAATAGTTGTGGCTTGGTTCACAAAAAATGTGCGTTTTGAAGAATAAAAATGACAATAAGTGAGAACTAAGGTATACAAAGTTAACTGACCTGTCCCAGGGCAACAGAAGTCTGATATGCTCTTCCCACTTCGGAAATTCATTTAATGGACACCTGAATATATCTAGTACATCTGTGAAGTTTCAATTCAACCTGTTGTCATGGTCATAACTACAAGTTCCAAGCTATCAAATGATACTGGTTTTGTTCTTGTTCTCAAAATTTTGATTAAATGCAAAATTGGCCCCATTTGGCATTGTGGGGAGCCTTAGTCTGATCTAGAAAACTTAAGAATGGCCATTCTGTGATCAGGGTCGATGGTACTTTGCTTCAAGACAATCAGGGGATTTGTTCCCGAAATTTTGATTAAGCCCTATCCAGCTCTCTGTCTATCTGCTAGTAGGATCATATCCAATACAACAGTAGGTAACACAATCAATGACCTCTGACAGATTTCTGGTGTTGGTATGATGTAAAATCTTAATAGTTGGTTTTGCCCACTAACGACTGAAAGTTATAAGCACTGCATGCTCAGTGCTTTCTGACCATTTATGGGTCATTCCGTGTCAATTCAACACAATTTTGGACCCGACCCTCACAGATTGAAACGATATTTGGTGTGATGATTGACCTATATGAGAAACCCCCAGAACTGCAATTGTTTGTTGTTTGGCTCCTTACATTTTAAGATACACGTCAATGAACTTTTGACTAATAAGCATTACCTCCAAACTTTAAATACTTGTATCTCCAAAACTATAGCACCTACAAAGCCAAGTTGTACATCATATTAAAGCTCTTTGAATGGCCTCCATTTCATAAAATAAAACCAAAATCATACCATGAAGCGCACAGGAAATGCGTAATGAAATGACCTTTGAAATTGAATTACGAAAAACAGTATGCTTCAAATTTCGTAAATTTTTTTCAGATGTTAATGCTGTAAATTAGGTTTATGTTATAAATGAATGCTGAATGGCAACTGAGTAAGATTGTCAATGGACACAAAGTCAATGGACGTCGAGATACGACCTTGTTGCACGGAGCGTATTCGCACAAGATATGACTTTGTTGCAGAATGGAGTTACGTTGCACTAACGCAACGTAATATTCAACCATTTCCAAAACTATAACAACCAACTGATATCATCACATCAAATCCGAAAAAAAATCATACAATGAAGAAACAAGATTTTTTAGGGAGACAATCATTCTTGACAACTCTTCCACATGTTTAAGGGCACCAACCTGTCCCATTGGCCAATACACGGACCACATGCATTAGCCAGCACCAATGCTCCACTATCTCTGAACACAGAGGCCTGGCCATCTCTTTCTATGGTTGCACGAATCTGCTCGGAACCAGGAGTCACTGTAAACGTAGACCTAGAACAACAATAACATAGTGATACATAAGTATTTGTATCACAAGTCCTATCTGAAAACAATGCCAAGTACAACTGCCTGGTTGATCCTGTGTCACATATCTGGGCTATATTGTTATTATAGGCCAGTACAGTACACCAACAGTGTGTGTTTCCACTTCAAAATGTGAGGATTTTCCTTTCATTATTAACAGTCCACCATTTATGATCAAAATCATATATTACAATATATTACACAAAACTAAACTGAAGGAAAATGTTTGTTCTAAATTAAATACAAAACTCTGAAAATGTTGAACAGCACAACCTTTTACAGTACATGCATGTCGTGTTCTTCAAAAGGTTTAGATTACAAGAAAAACTGCAGTATTTTTTACAGTTTCGGTTTCCCTTGCCCCCATAAACTTGTATATTTGTGCATTCATTTGACATGTTTATCCTGAACTGAATATTGTTAAAATCTCGATTTGGACAAGAACAGTTGGAATACCGAACTGACACATTACTTTACACACACATAATCAATGATAATGAACATTCTGGAGAGGGTGGATGGTAGCAATGTCAGGCAAGTATCTTTGACCGAGGACAGCTGGGTTTTTGGTTTTCTTTAATTGCTAGTAATTTTAAGAGATACTCACTGAAATCTGAGGCCCTTGCTTAATGCTTGTTTGGCAATACTAGCTGACCGACTCATGTCTTCATAACTGCTGTTTGTGCAACTCCCAATCAGACCTCAAAACCAAGAAAGAGAAACAAAATATTATCACACAGACTAAACAGGTTACAATTCCAAAATCCAAAATGAAAGCCTTCATCACTCTAAGGCAAACTGCTTTCAAGCACAGGCTATTCTTCACACACAAAGCCCTTAATGACTGATCTTTTTCCAACCTTTGACTTGTTGATCCTAGTTGCTATACCAAACTGTGTAGCATTCACAGCAGTCGATTTTTTTCCCTTACCAAAGTGATCTCCTTTAAAGCTACAGTCTATCATTTGCAGCTATCCAAAAAGTAACTGACAAAATTATTGTTGAAAATCATATTTGGTTTAAAGATGGTGATGGGACTAAACTCCCTGTGAAATTATTGTTTCTGGCAAGCTATCATTTTGGAGAAAACAATCAAAGAAGACTATTTCCAACGATGCGTCTAAAGACGCATTTTGGAAATTTCTGTTAGTACTTCGTTTTTAATTCGGCGATGCGCACGCAAGCATTGACACGACACACACGCAAGCGCAGCTGATTATAATCAGAGATGCAACAGGGTCTGCTTGAATAAAAAAACCGGAACTGGGTCTGCTTGAAAAAGCCAGAATAGCTGCTTGAAAAAAACCTGAACTTTATTTTTTGTGAAAAAGCCAATCCGACACAAAGTCCCCGTTGTCATCTTTCTCTTGTTGTAGCTAAGCCCGAATTTCCAACGTTATACTCGACACGAAACATCGGGAACATGCACGATTCCACAACACTGTCGGTGTACATGACCTTTGCACTACGCGATGCGTGCGACGAAAACATGGTTGGTTCCCGGCGTTTTTTGTGTTGATATGTCCCCGATAACTGAAATGATAGACTTGATTTCCAGGCTGAATTCTACGTGTGCTTAGCACACAACACCCCCGCACGCGGTGCATGCAGCGCGCGAGCAAGCGCCGTTGTATACTGCTTGCAAGTACTGTATGTACGTTGGCCACATCAACAAACAACGTTGCGCCGTGTGTACGCTATCGAGAGCGCTATTAAAAACGAGGTAAAAATAACCCATTTTCACAGTTTTTCTACTCTTTTTCCAGTGTTTTTTTTTGACGACCAAAAAACCAGAATTTTTTTAGATTTTTTTAAAACCAGAATTCCGGTTTAAACCGAAAAGGTGGCATCTCTGTATAATTCGTCAGTTCAGTGCGCGACATCACGTAGCTGCAATTGCCTGAATGAGAACATGTCCTGGACCCTGAATCTGGGCGCAATTCAAAACATGACTCGGCAACTTTTGATTTGAAATCGAGATCCTAAAATATTGTTTTTCTCGGGATATACAGCATTCACTGAGCTAAATATTCATCAGGTTAGTTATTAAGCACCCATCTTTAGATTTTGAGCACATTTGTTGCTTGAAACAAATGCACAAATTACAAATGATGTACTCTACCTTTAACCTTCATCAACACACATGTCATCTTTCCCAAGGGCAACCCTTCAACTAAAGTTTAATATTGAAAGAAATTAACTGTGTAAGTATCCAGGCATCACATGGGTCTGCTACAGAACAAGGACGATGCAGGCTATAGCAATACCTATCTAGCTCTATCAGAATAAGGAATCATTTGATTTACAATAACGGCAATTTTTGTAACCTGTGTTTGCAACACTTACCAACTTTAACCTCCACTGGCCAGTCTTTTTCTGCAGCATTCTTTCCCAGGTGTGAGATTGGATGAGCAAGGTCTGGTGTGAATGGGCCATTCACATGAGGTTCAAGCTACATGACAACAAACCAGCTGATTAGAAGACTATTGACAAATCATCACACACAGTAACCTAACATGTGGAAGTTTACATTCCCTTTACATTAAGTTAACAATAAAAGATACACCTTCAAATTTGACACATATTATTTTTTATTGCTGCTTCCTCTTAACTTGAGAAAAAAATAGATGTAGTCAGAGAAAAAACTTCCACTATTTCACCAGAGCCCCAGATGTAGAAAGAAATTAGTACATGAGGTACTTTTTACCCTTTCAGTACACAATGAGACAATGAGTCCACAGATACAATGGTACATGTAAGACCAGTTACGTACGCAATGATCCAGACACAACTACTGAGCAATAGACACAAGACTGGGTAGATGTCCCATCATCACACTAATGTGATCTTGCACAAGAATATTGCAGAGCTGAGATAACATGAATTGGGCACCAATATTGACTATTTCTACCTTACATAAGTTGTCATCATTTGCCTAAAGTGATTCATTATAAAACAACGCATTAACAGTAATTTATGGAAATTGGATCAGACCATTTTCTTCTTACCAAGTTGCACAACTTGAAAAGGTTTCACAAGTTTTATTTTGTTACCTGCAATCAGGAAATGGGCCTAAATTTGGCAGTGGAACAAACCCGAAAGTCAAAGGGATGGCCAATTGTTTGGTTTAAGATATAAGTTGCCTTTCTCTAGTCACAAAATTTACGACACAGTTTCTCAACTTCAAGAGTTGAGCAAAAATCTAATCAACACTTGGGACAATAGTGCAAAAGACAAATTCTTTTTGTAAACGTACATGTATTCTCTGATTTTAAAATATCTGACTATGTTTTAATTTGGTAGCTTACCTCACTGAGGTTAACTTCAATAACTTCATCATATTCAGCCCCTTCGTCCGCTGTCAAGATATGTCTGTATCCACCAGCAAGGGTTGCAATCTCTGATCAAGAATAATACAACATAGTTCACTGCATCAACCACTGAAAAAGTCCCAGGATTGTAAGGTCTTAATGGATCATTCTTCAAAATATCAACCTTTTTTCAAAAATGGTTTTCTTTGATTCCTCCCCTAATTTTCTTGGTACCTTTAACCTTAATGCATTTTGGCACAATGTCAATTATTAATTATAGGTGATATACAACATTTGCTTTTGCTGTAATTTTCAGAAATGGATGGATTTGGGGGTTAGTATTTTATAGCAAATATTGTTACACTGACCTGTTTTTAAAGTTTTGTGTTCATAAATGCTGGAAACCAAGAAAAAAATGCTGTTCTTGTAGTCTGGTTCCTTGACCCTACTTTAGACGAAATGGAGCAATTTATAGACGTCGGGGTATTGTCAGGTCAGTGAACCAGACTAGCTGGCTTGCACTCGTTCACGGATGTGTATTCCGATTGCAAACAAAATGTGATGTGATCAAGCTAAATGTGTCGACCCTGGTCAATTTTTTTTTTACAGATTTGAAAAGAGTACAATCTCAGCACTACTACTGTGAAAACCGCATGCTGATACCATACATGTATTTAGTTCAAAAATTATGGAAGTCGGAACACCAAGAGATGTGATAAAGTGATGTGATGAAGTGGCCCTATTTTGACCTGAATCTCCAAATGAAAGGTCCTCACAAACGACTCATTTAGTTTGATCGCATCACAAATGTGGACTAACTAAATTTGGTAAATTGGGGGCAGCATTTGAAAAAAGTCAGTTTTTTTGTCCAACAATGGTCGGCTGACCATTGTTGAAAGTCGATAGAAAAATTCCACTTTTCTTGAAAATGACAGCACACCAGGTGCCATGATATCACAGGATGCTTAAGACTATTATTCACTTATAGCCAAGTAAGATATTTCATAATTTGGTAGTTCTGTTTTTTGGTGTTTGCAAATGTTGTATACATGTATTACCTTAAATATGGTCCATTATGGTCTGAGACACACATACAAGAAATCATCTTGTATGCCCACTGCAGGGGCCTGATATCGTTTTTGGATGTACATGTAAGGCGGTTATTGGAGAAAAAATTCAGACAAAACTGAAATATATTTTAATCATAAATCCAAATCAGAATTCATCTGACATGTTTTATTTTGTCATATTTATGAAGGTTTTATAGTCCTTAATGGGTAACTGTTCAGAAAGAATAGCATACTGACCTTCCCTATTTGTTGCCCTCAGGTAATCCACCATGCGACTGTTGAAGGGAAAGATAGATGTTGTGGCTCCTATCTCTGCTCCCATATTACATATTGTCCCCATTCCTTACACAAAACACAAACAAAAACAATTGTATTTCATAAAGGTTCCATATTCTGAACACACAAAGTAAAAGAAAACTGGGAGAGTGGGATTTAAGCGTTGAAACAGAAGCATTATGATTAAAACAAGAACCTACATGTTTCTATGAAGTATTGGGGTTTTGTGATATGTTTCATTATCTGACTGCATTTTTTTTTAATGGAAGCTATAGGGTCAATGAGACATTGAAGTCTTTTTCTGCAGCAGGATAGGGCAGAAACTGTTTGGTGTGTAATCTCACTGTGACGAGGTATAATTACATGTACATACTGGATAGTGCTGTGGCAACTCATCTCACTTTGGTGCATCAGTGTCTCACTGCAAACACACATTTTTATTTCTTGTGACCCCTCTGTGCTCCCATAATAAAATAGACAGTCAAACAATCCCATAATTTTCTCTTGGTTCTGTCCCCCTCTTCACCCATTTTGACTCAGTATCAACATTCATGTTGATTCTGAAGGATTGCCAAGATAACTTAAGATATATGGCCAAAATATTCATAGGCACATTCATTGTCAATGTACTACTTGTGCTTTAGCCTCTGTTTACTGTTTCTACACATGCGCATATAAAATAACACTTGTTAGTACAATGGTCTATTAGCCCTGGGCATTGTTAATATACTCCAAGTGTCATGTACATACGCTCTCCCTTTCCCTCATCAAGACTGGATTTCAATAGTAACATCACTTGTCCGGTTGCCCAAGCGTTTGTCCTTTTCTATGGTGATGGGATTGTCAGTCTAAAGCCAAGCCTCAACCCTCAATGTCCCAAGGTACCAGACTAAGATACACCATTAGCTCTAGTAATGGAGCTTTTCACTTATTCAATGTAAGGACTACCACCAGCTGAAATCTACTAAACAGATGCGTAAGTTTTAATGAAATTCATCACAATGAACAATGTTGGCCTATTTGACATATCTAGAGATTTCAAGTAAGAGACATGGACAATTATGAATCTGGAGAATAGCTGCTTTGACAACTTAAAATTGTCATTAAAACTATCAAAAGTTATGTCAAAATGTTCTTCATGTAAGTTTTTTTCCAAACAGTTCCAGTACCTGTGCATGATATGGAGTCTACACCTGGTCCAAAGTACTCAACAATTGCACCTGTGCCTCCTTTCACAGTCAAAATGCCTGCAACCTTCAAAATCACATCTGTGGAAGACAATGGTTGCAGTTCGATTATTAACGTTCACTACTTAACATTGGTCTTGACTTCCTGGGTATTTGTTTGCTAGAAAACTTGCTGGAGTCTCCAAAATCCACCGCTGAGCAGGAAACCAATGGCACTTTGTTTGTACTTACACTTTCCTGAAGCATTCAGCTACAAGTAAAGTGCAAGTGGCTTGGTTGTACTTTCTTGAATCCTCCACAATCCTACCAAACATCCTTGTGGATTTTGAAAGATCATGGACGGGAAATGTAAATGAAATCATGAAACTATGAAGTTGGTTAGCTAGACATTCAACGGAATGAATGTTATAGAACTAAACTACAAATTAATAAATCTGGTGGTTTCATATAAAAGCCAGGAGAAATGGCAACTTTCAACTAGTAATATAGAGTTGTCATTGTATGGTATATAACAAACTGTTGGTGATTGTGATAATAATAATAATAGTAATAAGAATAATAATAATAACTAATACATATAATAATAAACTGGTGATTTATATAGCGCTTTTAGCAAGATCAAAGCGCTTTACAGAGAAGAAACAATCAAGAAGAGCTAGTGGTATAGAACAAAGAGATGGGTTTTGAGAAGTTTCTTGAAAATGTGGATAGATTGAGAGTCTCTGATGTGTGATGGGATCTTGTTCCATTCTTTAGGACCTGCAAAGGACAATGCTTTGTCTCCTGTACTCTTGGTGGTGACGGCTGTCCAGAAGCGGGATTTGTCAGATGAAGACCTGAGCACCTCCCTACCAGGTTCATGAAAGGAAAGAAGTTCAACCAAGTAAGGGGGAGCTGTGTAGTGTTGTGACTTGTAGACATGCATGAGTAATTTGAAAAGGATGCGATGTTTGAGTGGTAACCAGTGTACCGGTAGCTGCTGAATAAGACTGGAAGCATCTTCAGATCTGCCAACTGAGAAAACAAGCCTGGCAGAACGATTTTGAAGTTTTTGTAGTCTGTTGATGTCACCTTGGCTAATACCGTACAGTAAGAAATTACAATAGTCAGGTGAGACGTGAAAACAGAGCGTACAGCATGATGACAGGTGTGTTGATCAATGAATTTGCGAATGCGATTTATGTTGCAGAGGTGAAAGTTTAAGGATTTACAAACATTTGTAACATGATGTGGCATAAACATTGTTGAATCAAAGATAACCCCTAGATTTCTAATTGTGTGAGATGGCCGAATAATGGTTTCTCCAACATGAAGTGCGAGATCCGTCAGTGAGTTGATGACTCGAGGTGATGCTGCAACGAAAAATTCTGTTTTGGCATCACTGAGCTTGAGTTTGTTAGAACCCATCCAGTGTCTGATGTTCATGATACAGGTAGAAAGCCTGTCGAGTGCTTTGTCTGAATCCCCAGGGATGGAAGGATTAAAATAGGTGTAAAGTTGGGTTTCATCTGCATAAATGTGGTAATGTAAATTGTGATTCTCAATTATGTCAGAAACAGGCTTAGTGTAGAATGTAAAGAGCAATGGTCCAATCACTGAGCCTTGAGGGACGCCGAAATCAACAGATTGCTCGTCGGAACAAACACTACCAACACAAACACGACTTCGACGTCCCTCAAAGTAGCTCTTGAACCAGCTTAGGGAAACATCATTGATACCAAAGGTTTTATGATGTCTCGTAATCAGAATATTGTGATCTACAGTGTCGAAAGCCGAAGACAAGTCTAACATGACAAGTAATACAGCCATCTTTTTGTCGACAGCACGCATTATGTCATCCTTCACCAATAAGAGACCTGTCTCAGTGCTATGATTGGCCTTATAGGCAGACTGGAATGATTGGTGCAGGTAGTTGTCTTCCACGTGATTGTTGACACAATTCAGGACAACCTTTTCGATAACCTTGGAAAGAAAAGGAATATTAGAAACCGGACGGTAGTTCTTGAACTCATTTTGATCCCGATTGGGCTTTTTGAGGATAGGTGTGACAATGGCCCGAGACAAGTCTTGCGGGAAGGTACCTGTAGAAAAGAAGGAATTAAGGGAGGAGATCAAAAGGATTGTTCCTGTTCCGACGCGAGCGCACGGGAGGAACAGGCCTATTGTTCCTAATCCACCGCGGGATCACGCCCAAAATTGCCTAACAATAGCACAATGAAATGGTCACGCTGGGTGCCCACAGCACGGTAGTACAATAGACCTGTGCGGTGACGACAGTGGATAATGGCAACTGCTCAAATAATATCCGAAGAAACATCGGCCACACTGAAATTTACAAGGAGACTTTGGAAATGTTGCGATAAAATAATGTTTGTTGTTTTCTAATCTCTTGCAGGCGATGTATAGTTGAAGATGGATAGTGATTTAACTTGTTAAAATGCTCAACAAATCGAGAAGACGTCTCGGAAATTAGAGTTACATGTACATGTTTGATAGTTTTGTGTATTTGAAGGAAAATGTGCTACATTTTACAAAAGTGACGTCTGATGGAGTGACTGAAGGAAGTATTCATGAATAAACGATCCCAGCCAGACCCACCAACCAACCCATGGACTAAATAATGTCCCCGGGCCACCACGTGGTTGATCTCAGGAAAGACGCACTGCTAAACTATGTCAAGTACAGCTGGCCACTGGTTATCTACTGTCAGATCAGCGAGGCTGACTACATTTATATACAATTGTAACAATCATGAATCGTTGGTGGGCATTTTCTGGTATGGAGCTTGCCCAAAAAGTGGTGCGGCGACGCGCCTTTTTTTTTTTTTTTACCTGATTTTTTGCTTCAAATGTTGGCTGATGACTGCAAATGGTGCCCGACTAAACTTAGTGCAAATATATGGGAGTCCAGAGAGGCCACATAAAGCTTATTCTCGACCATAACTCAATAAAAAAAAACACGTTAAAATTGTGCAGCAGCAGGATTCCAGTCAAACCATAGTCTAGGGGCTAGACGTTGTTCTTGTTTGCTGCGCCGATAACCGGCCACCGCTATAACCGGCCGCCGCGAGAGGGCGCTATCACACCCACGAACCTGTCAGAACAACGTCTAGGGGACTTGCTATTGGTTGTGTAATGCGCGCGCATCTGTTTTGCCTAATGTATGTAGCGCGCATTATATATGTTGCATAATTACCCCAAATACATGCATATTCATAGTCTAATACCCTGACGTACCATACCGCACCGTATCCCACGGATTGAATCATGATGTACAATATGTGTATACATGTACATGTAATGGTGCATGTGTACCAAGGTGACCGTTTTAGCCCATTTTCGGCTAACTTTGTCAGAATTTTGTAAAAAAAACGAGAGTTTGACAGAAAATTTGACAGACTGGAATTTTGGGGGGCAGATTTCTGGCAGAATTCTGCAAAAATGGTTGTAAATTTGATTTGATGAGAACAGCAAATTTGAACAAAAAATAAACAAATCTGAACAACAAATTTGAACAAAAAATGATACATATTTGTTTAAAAAGCTTCAATCCTTTCAAACAAACCCTGGCATAATGGGACAAGTTGGCTGGTCTAGGCAGAGTTGTAATGACTCGAGTCAATTACTCGACTCAAGTCCGACTCGAGTCACAATTTTTGGTGACTCGACTCGACTCGAGTCCCTAAGGGTAAATGACTCAACTGGACTTTACTGCGAGTAAATAACTCAACTCGACTCCAGTCCCTCATCAAAGGACTCGACTCGACTCGAGCGAAGGCTGATAATTAAGACTCGATCGAGTCCCAAAAATATAAAGCGCAACTTTGCGAAAAGTATTCGCAATGACTTACGGTGCAAAATTTATGCTCACTTTACTTTGCAAATAGCAGTCATGTACAAATATACAAGTGTCACAGACTCCCACCTCATGGTTCTAGAACGCACAAAATACCATCCGGGAACCAGATTTTTAAACACATTTTCTAATTCGCTGTTTCATCATCGGTTTTTGGCGATTTCTTATGAAGCTTTTGGATTTGAACGCTCGCTAAAGTTATGGCCTCCTTTTATAAATTTTGGTATACATAGTGTTCAAATAATCGTGACTCGAATTGACTCGAGCTAAATATTTGTCTCGACTCGACTCGACCTTTGACTCGACTCGATTCTATTCACTTCTTTAAAATGACTCGACTAGACTCGAGTCACAAAAATCAGTGACTCGTTACAACTCTGGGTCTAGGTGCTGAAGTTCACTGGGAAACATCGTCGTGGCCGAATCTGCATTTTCCCCGAAATTTACTGGATAATTTCATAACATCTTTATGTGACTGTAGAATGTTTATAATGTGAATTATGGGTAATACTACCAATCTACATGTGATTTTAAATGTTTATAGTGTATTTCGAGTAATTCTGGGGAATTTGGCAGATTTTTGATAAATCTGACAGATTTTTTATGTGCATTTAGCAGAATTTAGCTCTGACCTTACGGTCGCACTGATGTGTACGTGTGTGCGTGTACGTGTACGGCGCCTACGGCGCTATACTTTGGTGTATCATACTGCGCTAAGTTGGAAATGGCAACTTCTCCACCATTTCTCCGTCGTATTTTACAAACCAAACAGTGCGAGCGTACTGCAATGCTACCCCGGACGGGCCCGGCGTCGTACACGGCCAGATGGCAACCCGCGGCTCAGCAGACAATTATCCACTGTATGTCTGAAACGTCCAGCCAGTAGTATAGCGAGCTACCAGACTATTGTACTATTGTGCAGTTTTGTGGCAGATCTGTTTCGTGAGTGCGCGTGCATGAAGAGGAAATTACATACAAAATTGGCGCACGCACACTAGTTCCCCCCATTTTTCGGGGGGAAATTTAAGCAAGTACCCTAGACGTTGTTCTGACAGGTTCGTGGGTGTGATAGCACCCTCTCGCGGTGGCCGGTTATAGCGGTGGCCAGTTATCGGCGTAGCAAACAAGAACAACGTCTAGCCCCTAGACTAGTCAAACCAGTGAGTTTGGCGGTTTTGAGACATCATCTTTCATTGAAAAAAAAACTTTTTCAAGTCGCCGCCTAACTCGTCTTGCTGCATGGATCTTGCTGTTATACCAGGGTGATCTAGGTCGAATAGTACGGTCAAGTATTCTACGAGGGCAGTGCTTATCTAGGATTTGGCGAACAGTGTCAGTGAAGAAATTAACTTGGTCGTCAACATTCAGAAGTCCAAGTAATGGTATGAGCTGGTCGTTAAGGTCACGCGCGAGGGCGTCAGTGTCCAGATCTCGAAAGCCGCGCAATTCTGTATGAATTCTCGGAAGATCAGGTTTTTTAGGATAAAGTTTGAAATGGATGGCATGATGATCGGACAATAAGCTCTTGTGTATAGCAAAGTTATGAACCAAGTTGTCCTCCAGACGGCCAATAACTAGATGTGGCCATATTTGTGAGTAGGGCCAGACACAAACTGATGAAAATCTGCACTGGAAAGGGCAGTTAAAAATCTGGAGGATTCAGATTTGGTTGGCTCGTCAACATGGACATTAAAGCCACCAAGTATGAGATGTTTACCAGGGATGTTTGCTATCTCAGATAGGAAGGTGTCAAATTCAGAAAATCAGGAAATCAGCTGATCTGAGTTTATTTGACTGTGATGGTAGTGGTCTGTAAACAACGGCAAACAGAATAGACTTGATATGGTCTGTAATTAAGGCGTGCTCGGAGGTGGTGGAAGTTATAGGGCTGGGGATAGCTGTGAAATTGAGTTGTGCTTTGTATATCACGCCAACGCCTCCATGAAAATCAGTCCCACTGCGTGGAGAGTTGATAAAGGAGTAGCCACCAGGGTAAGATTCACCAATGACAACATGTTCATCTGGGTAAAGCCACGTTTCACTCAGGAAAATTACATCGATATCTCTGATGGTAATGTCATCACACAGAAGGGCCGTCTTATTGCGGATGGAACGGGCATTCAACACGCAAATGCTGAGATTTACCTCATGTAAATTCGGAACACATTTAATGGCATGGAGATTGTTAAGTTAGGACCTGGTCTATGTGTAAGCTAATTTGGTGATCTGGAACGATGAAGGACTGGTATAGGTCTAGCGGTAACAGACTGACGAAGGGCGTTGTTTGCGGATACCAGCTCTGCATCCTCTTTGGGTGATGAGGGGTTTAGAATGAATATTCAGGGATTTAATCCAATGCCAGGTGTCAATAGAAAATTGTGCGTTGGGTCATAAAGTCATCGGAAATCGTCCGCGGAATAGTGCAGGTCGGGAGCCAGTCTGCAATTTCAGATGGCCACATGTTTTCAGGGGGATGCAATCCTCTCACGCATGGACCAGGATGCGAATTTTTTATTTACACAATAGTACAGGGTAACCATTTTTCAGGCGACTTGAATCAAGGTTATAGGATTGTAGAGCGCCGCATATACAATCCTGTAACCTTTTACCTACGCGCGCGCACGCATACTCTCTGCACGTGTGTGAAAGTCCCCCCCCACAGTAGTGTGGTTGGGGTCTACGAGCGAATACTTACCTGTAGAGCGAATACTACATATGCATTGTTCCCTATGCCGGCAGGCAATTCGCTAAGAGTTTTAAATACAATAGCCCCCTCACGTGTCCTACCCACGACACCCTGTGACATGCGCACTACGTTAGCGTCCTCTTTTTCTCAAGCGTTACTTACGTAAGCACTCAAGGAATCGAGTATAGTGGGGAAGGAGGGAGGGGTGCTCTACAGGTAAGTATTCGCTCGTAGACCCCAACCACACTACTGTGGGGGGGGGGGGGGGGGAGTCTACATCACTCTACTTACCTGTAGAGCGAATACTACATATGCATAGACTCGCACCGAGTAAGGCGGTGGGTATACGCAAATTACCGTATGTCTACAGGGGTGTAGGACACGAGGCGTGTCCAAAGGCAAACAACACCAAACCAAAAAACCTACACCCCAGACGCTCTAGGTTTCACCTCGTCAGGGGAACCCAAAGAGCTCGTGCGCAAAAAGTCAGGGGGTGCAACCATTATGGGAATGAACACATGATAGGTACACCTAAGTAAACTTAATGCCCATACAAATATATATATGTATATTTATATGCTCACCTGTTAGTGCTTCCGTGAGGCTCGACTGGCCGCTAGCAGCACTTCTCTTCCAGCCTTGCCATCTGCCTGGAGGACATCCTTCAGGTAGCATTCGGAGAACGTGTTAGGGTTCTTTCAGCAGGCTGCCTTGACGATGTCACCTAGGGGGACACCCTTAAAAAAGGCCCACGAGGTGGACACTCCCCTGACCTCATGCGCTCGAATGGGTCCCTGGGTCGCTGGCCAGCCGCCCGGTACGGACCGGATAGCTGTCACGATCCAGCGAGTGATTGTATCGCGGGACGCCGGCCCATGGGGCGGGGTCGTCGTGATGAACAATTTTTCGTGTCCCGTACGAAGTGACTTCGTACGGTTGACATACCACTTAAGTGCTCGAACTGGGCACCAAAGTTTGTCGTTTGTCTTGTTCGAAAAAGACTTGATGTCCGGGACAAAGATGTCCGGGGGCATAAAGGTCTCCGACTGGTTCTTTGCGAGAAAACCGGCCGTAGGGATCAGGCGGACACCCCCCGGTTCCCACTGGATGTGTCCTGTCTGTATCGATAACGAGTGTAGTTCGCTACGTCGTCGGGACGTAGCAACAGCCAATAGAAAAGCTACTTTGATGGAGAGCTGTAACAAAGTTGAGCAATTCATTGGTTCAAAGGGAGCCTTCGCCAGTGTAGATAATACACCGAAGAGGTCCCAAGATGGGATTAATGTGCGTACTGGGGGACGAGTATTAAACATCCCCTTGATCAGTTGGCTAATTGCAGGGTTGCCGGAAACGGAGGAACCGTCCGAAAATCCCTGATGGATCGCGGCAACGGCCGATCGATAATTTTTTACCGTGGCCGTCGTGAGCCCACTGTTAAAAAGGTATAGGAGGAAATCCCCCACTTCCCCTACAGAAGTATTGGGGGGATGAATGGATTGCCGTCTACACCATTTAAAGAAATGGCGTAGTCGGCTATCATACACCTTTCTGGTTGAGGCTCTACGGGACTGGGCTGCAATTGTTGCAGCTCGTCGCGAAAGGCCTGCTGAGCAGAGGGATCGCGTGACAATACCCAGCACGTCAGGTGAAGATCCCCCGGAGCCTGGTGATTGATTCCCGAGCTGGGCTGATAAAGGAGATCGGCCCTCCTCGGTAGAATTACCGGGCGGTGAACCAAGAGTCGGACGAGCCGGGGAAACCACGGCTGGCGGGGCCAGAACGGGGCTATGAGGAGAATTCGGCAATCCTCCTGCTCGATCTTGGTCAGCACTCGAGAAACGAGGGAGATGGGTGGGAAGGCATAGGCCAGTAGGCTGTCCCACCGCACCGACAGTGCATCAGTCTGCCACGCGTTGGGATCTGGGCCCCTCGCGCAGTAGATCGGTAGCTGATTGTTCATTCGCGACGCGAATAGGTCCACATGCGGCCGGTCGATTAGTCTGAAGATCGACTGAGCCACCTGTGGGAGCAGTGACCACTCTGTCGGGGCGATCCAGCCTCTGGAGAGAGCGTCGGCTGTGACGTTCTCTTCCCCCGGGATGTGGACTGCCGACAGGGCTATCCCGTGATGTATGCACCAGAGGGTGAGATCCCACGTTAGTGCACACAGATGGCCTGACCGAGTGCCACCCTGGTGATTGATGTATGCCACCACTGTGGCGTTGTCGCATCGTACCAGGACTGCTTGCCCTCTGACGTCGGACTGGAAATGTTTTAGTGCGTTGGTGACTGCCAGCATTTCCAGGACGTTGATGTGGGATGACTGATGTGCGGGGCCCCATACGCCCGCGACCTGTCGCGGGTGGAGGGTAGCCCCCAGCCGTACCCTGACGCGTCGGTTGTGATAAGTACCGACGGGCGGGGCGGGCGGAAAACGCGGCCCTGCGTTATATTGGCCTCGACTAGCCACCAACAAAGGTGGGGGACTAGCCAAGACGTAGTGGGCACCGGATGGTCGATCGGGTGCCAGCGGGGTCTGTAGAAAGACAGCAGGTGAAGTTGAATTGGCCTCATCCGCAGCCTGCAAAAATCCACTAAGTCTACCAGACTGGCCATAAGGCCCAACAGCCTGAGCCAGGCTCGGGCCGGAGCCACTACCGTCGGGAGGAAGAGGGACACACACTGCCGAAGGTTCAGCAGGCGGTCCTCCGATGGACCGGCCAGTCCCCTGCGAAGATCGAGGGATGCACCTAGAAAGGTGGGAATCTGAGAGGGGACTGGATGGGATTTCTTGGTGTTGATGAGAAATCCCAGGTCGGAAGCAAGTTGCCACGTTAGTTGGAGCGCCGCTTCCGTCTCCCCTCGAGAACGGCCCACTACTAGCCAATCGTCGAGGTACATGAATATCATGACCCCTCGACGCCGCAGTGCCGCCCCGATCGTCTTCACGATCCGGGTGAACACCCGCGGAGAAGTGGATAGCCCGAACGGGAGCACCACAAATTCGTACAGTGTATTTTTGTATTGGAAACGTAGGAATTTGCGATGTTCCGGCCTGATCGGTACGTGAAAGTACGCGTCTTTCAAGTCTATACTGGCCGCCCACGCTGGTGTTATGATCGATGCAAGAATGGTCCGTAACGTTTCCATGCGGAAACGTTTCGGACGTATGAACTTGTTGAGGGGTTTTAAGTTCAGTATTAGACGCCACACGCCGGTCTCCTTCCTGGGGGCCAAGAAGAAGGTCGACATGAAACCTGCCCGGGTCCCCCCTTGGGGGACAACACGAACTGCTCTCTTTAGAAGGAGGGCGTCGATCTCCTCCTCGAGGGAGCGGCGTTTTGCTGTGTCGGGCGGTACGGGCGTTGTCCGAATAAGCATGTCCGACGGGGGGGGTCCTCGTAAACTCAAACGCGTAACCGCTGCTGATTGTTTCGAGGACCCACCGGTCGGAAGTCACCTGCACCCAGGACCCCACGAACTCCTGAAGGCGGCCTCCCACGGGTCCAGCGGTGGGAGGCCGCCCGGAGACGCATAAGTCACTTGCGCCACGCCCTGGTGTACCGGGGAGTGGGCGCACGGAAACCGCGTCCCGACTGGGGACGCTGTTGTCCGGTATGTGGTTGTGAATAGCGCGGGCCAACCGCCTTATCGGCGCGCCCACGAAATCCACCACGGGCCGCTCTGACCGGGGGGCGGCGCCGGGGAATGACAAAAGATGGCTGTTTCTTCTTGTCCGCGGTTTTCAGCTCGGCCGGTTTCTTGAGATTTATTTTCTCCGTGGCCTTGAGGCGCTTTGCCTCGGCCTCCATGGCCTCCTGGAACTTACCAGAAAATAAGTCCGGGCCTGAGAGCGGGAGATCATCGAGACGCTTTCGTGCTCCCGGTGAAGGGAGGAAAAGCGCATCTAGCACATTGGTGCGGCGTGACGATGTTGCTAAGGTCGACACTCTAGCAAACTGGTCGAGAGTGGAGCACAGGCCGCGATCGAGGCAATGGAGAGCAGCCACCATCATGTCGGCTGGTATCACCGAATCTTCTTCATATCCCAGTGCCAGGTACTCTGACAGGAGAAGAAGAAAGGACGTCGCACGCAAACCCATGCGTGCCGCCGAGTCCATTCTGCGGGTGACATCCTCCAGCTTTCCACGGGTCTTGTCTGTAAAAGGAACCTTGGATGAAGCTGTCCCTCGGTCAGCGGCGAGTTTGTCAATGGCCGAGTCCGGCAGGACTGGAGTTGAGAAATATTTCTCAAAATCCCCTGGGGGGAAATGATAATATGAGTCTACGCGTTTAGCGTAGGCACTCCATGTTTTTGCGTGCATTATACCGTCGATGTGGTCAACGCACACGCGGTCCAAGGGCATTGTGGGAAAAGCCCGGACCAGTTCTGCCGTCGGTCCCGATCTCTTCTTGAACGACTGACGCTCAGGAGGAGGAGGTTCGGTACCAGCAGGAAGATTCAGAACTCTGATCATATCCCGTTGGACCAGGCGAAGTTCGGTCTCAGCCACCGATAGGCGTTGCATGGTGCGGGTCAGTTCGCTCTCGTCCGCCGAATTGTCAGAGTCCGGGGGGCGAGTTGTCACCGGGGAATGGGAACCAGGCCCCGGGGGCGAAGCAGCGCCATCACGGTGTCCCGGTATCGAGCCCCCCTCAGAGTCTAGTGACACCGATGGGTGTAAACTAATACCGGGCGGGGACGCCGGTGCACGGCCCTCCGTGCACGGCATTGTCCGCTGGTCTGTAGTCACCCCACCACGGCCGTGATGACTGGCGTGTGGGGGCTGTAATTCTGGAGGGGACTCCGGCGCACGGCTAACCGTGTGCGGTATGTCCCTTTGGCCCGGAGTCGGCCAACTGTGACCGTAATCTCCCTGTCGGCCCGACAATGAGGCCGCGAGGGAGTGAAAGGCCTCCAAAAAATCATCGCGTGAGATCGGGTCGCCACCCTTGTGGCGTTTCCCACGGTGTGATCGGCCGGATGACTCGCTAGAACTCGTCGAAGAACGGCGGGAACGGCGGCTCTTTTTTGATTTTTTCTTCTTTGAAGAACGACTCCGAGTAGTTGCCGAGGATTGCGGGGACACGGGGATGCCCGAACAACGAATAAAATCCGATGTAGAGGCACGGCCCTCCGAGCGTAGCGTTAAATCTCTGGGGGAATCCCAGGGATTCGGCTCTACGCTATCAATAGCCCGGGCGGCCGACAGCGCCCCCACGCCGGTAACATAGGCGGGTGCTGTACGGTCGATCAACCGGCCATATAACAGCCCATCCCCAGGCATCGTGGTAATCACGGGGCTGGGTGGGCCTGGGTGCACTGAGCCATGGAGGAGTACTTCCTCCGGCTGCGTGTGCCCCGTAGACGGGCCAGGGACAGGCACGGTGCGCCCCGTAGCGGGGCCACCTTTTGCCGTACGTCCCTTTTTGGGTACTGCCCCGGCGTCAGACAATTTCCTTGTCTTGCCGGTGCGTTTCCCCTTCAGTTGGGCGGACCCGTGAATATTGACCGAAGACGGTGGGGTTGTACGGCCCCCCGCTTGGTCAACGGGTCCGTCAGCTCCGACAGCCGGCAGTGGCTGAAGGGGCCGACTAGGGGACTGCTGCCGCGGTGACGTACCATCACCGGTGCAGTCCCCCGAGAACTCGGGCTTGTCTGGTGGGATGTACGTCCCTCCATTATCGACACACCCAGTCCTCCCCAACTTCCTAGATTTACTCATTTGGGCAATTCCACGGTAACGGAAGGACGTTTTCACTCATTAAACAAAATTTCAAATGTGTGTATCACAGACACTGTTCATAGTTACAGCAAACAAATGTCACATTTGTATTGCTATAATGCTACTTTCATTTTCCACACTTTTGGGGGGCATGAATGCCTCCCGTTTATGAATTATGAATATTAATGAGGTCGGTAACGGAAGGACGGTAAAACGGACAAGGGTTTTCCAACTTACTCGCGTTTTGCAAAAACTCTGTGAATTTTATGGGGCAATTATATTTTAAAGGTAGGAAATGGAATCCCTGAAGCTTTATCTATACTATACCACCTTTCATTTGACTTTAAGTGTTTCGGTTATATAATTACAACGTTTTAAGCAGATTATAATTTGGTAACGGAAGGACGGTAACGGAAGGACAAAAGGTTTACTCAATTATAGCATGAACAAAATGTGAATTTACACTAATTATACAAGTGAAACAAATTGCTTAAATGTGTAACTGAATGTGAAATCAACAATATGCAGACCTGGCATAAATAATTATACCCAAGAAACTATTGAGATAAAGATAGAAGCCTGCTAATTAATGATAACAAAAGAAAAACGAAAACAACCCAAAACACATAATTCACGAACACAGGACTACTACAGAAATAGACTTCAAACCCATCACCTCAATCCTTAAAAGTTTAAATACACAGTATTTGAACACTTGAATATATTGGTTACATGTTCACCAACAACTTTTAATAATAATACCGGTAGGTTCAAAGGTTTACCTAAAGGGTGGGGGGGGGGGGCGACCAGCCTACATGTACATTTAAGGTAAAAACATCTACCGGTAGAACTGATGGCTTCAGTTAGGTGTTGCTTTTAATTGAACTCTAAAATCAATGTTTGAAATCAAATTACAATGATTTAGAGTAGTAACAATTAATTTATAAACATCCAAACTGAAGTTGTTAACTTGGGCATAATTTGTCAAAGATTGCACCTCACATGTCTTACACATGTAAATTAAATGAAAGTGCCCCAAAGTACCGGTACTTTCTGCCATCTCATTTTTGACTTAATTTGCTTCTGGAATGGCTTCACAGAATTCGTATCTTTCTCTATTGTCCATGAATGCTGATGGCAGCAACTTTATGATTTGATTTTCTGCAACAACTCCATACATGTACAAGTACTGGTACATCGGCATATATATATATATATGTACATGTACATTGTACATGTTGTACATGCCTGTGCCTTCCTTTGTAATAAACACCTTGCCCTGCTTATCCCACTTTTGTGAAGGTGGGTCACATGAATGTCCTTTCAATGCTCATTATACATGCATGTATTTGCAGTGATTTTCATTTTTCAAACATGAGCGCAAATGTCGTAACATTTGATAAAAATACGATTTGTCCTTCCGTTACCGTCCTTCCGTTACCAATTTGGTAACGGAAGGACGTGATTTAATTAATTGTAATTAAAAAACAAGAAGTACAGCAGTGTCAGTTATAATGTCATATTGAAGGCCTACCTAAACTTGCTTTGCACAATAACTTTCAATGCATTCATACTGCAAGTTTTAAAAATAAATTAAAAATATGTATTTTTTTCGGTAACGGAAGGACATTTTCGAAGGCTGAAATATTAGAAGTCACTGAAGCAAAACAAATTACGCAAAATGTTAAAAACAAGTTTTAGTCGGTTTTTCAAGACCAATACTTTCTCATGACAGAAACTGATGGCATTAGTACATATTTTTGTGTGTCTATTGGTAGAATACTTTCATATCACTATTAATCACATTTTTAGGATTAAAACAGGATTATTACATAATCCTAGTTTTGGTACCGAAATGTATAAAAGATAAAATTCCGACTTCAAATCTTGAAAATATAGACTTTTAGCTTTCATTTGATGCCAAATTTGTTTAAGTCACATGTATTTGAATTTTTTGGTGTCATGTCCACTTTGGTGTGGAATTGCCCATTTCTTACTTCACTTTCACTCAAATCCTTCACTAGAACAACTCTACAATAAATACTTTCTCTTTATTTCTTCGAAATAGCTTTCTCCAAGCAAAAGAGGTACCAATAAAATAGTGAAATTCAGGTCGATTGAAATTCCACGTTATACCTCGCCTGCGGCTAAGAGAAAAAGAGGACGCTAACGTAGTGCGCATGTCACAGGCCGTCGTGGGTAGGACACGTGAGGGCGCTATTGTATGTAACACTCTTAGCGAATTGCCTGCCGGCATAGGGAACAATGCATATGTAGTATTCGCTCTACAGGTAAGTAGAGTGATGTAGACTATATAATTTATGAATTGCAAGGTTGATCTAGCATCGCTGTGGCCTAGTGGTTAGGCATGCTGGCTAATGATCAGGGGTCTCGAGTTCGATACCATGCTGTGCATTTTTCAGGTTTTGCTCTTTTTTTCAAAAATTTCAAGTTTTATCTTAGAAATGTTATTTTCAGTCGGATACTACTTGTATAGCAGCAATTTTCTTTTTCTTTTCTGATCCGGGGCTCTGGAGGACTTTTTTTTAAAGGAAAATAAAGTCCGAAATCCGCACAAAGATGAAAAATAGTAGCCTCCACACAAGCCTGGTTATAAAAACCATGCTCCATAGGAAAGCGCACAAAGTACCCCAGATAGTTGTGTAATAAAAAATATCGCGACCAGGATTGGGATTGATATCCCCTGCTTCAAGAAGCTGAATTTGAAAAGTTGCAGTAGAATTGTTGTAGTAAGGTACCCTCGCTCCAAGGAGTTTGCAGTGGGCCAGTTTGCCACAAAAGACACAATGTAGGAAATGAGTCTGTTTTCTGCAGACTGGATCAGTGCACGCAGTCGTGCATGAGCCCAGGGCAAGGGCTAGCATGAACAACCAAGCAGGTTCCATTGTCCAGGTATACTGGGGCTGATGAGCACTTCAGAGAGAGTCAATTGTTCACTGTGTGTTCAAGGGTTGTAATCCAATTGCACTCCTTAGTTTAATCCTCACATACAAAGGCTGAATGGATAGTATCCAGAAGCCAAAATGTCTCCACTCCGTTAAGGCAACACCATGGTAAATCGAAAACATTACCTTAAATATCAAGAAGATTGGGAGGAAATCCTGACTGAGATGAGGTCAGAGGAGTCAGTACTCATAGACAATGCTATCTGCACAGACCTTACAACGACATCAACAACGAAAACGGCAAAAAAAGTGAAGGATATCTGGAGAGATTTCGGAGTGTGGCAGCCTGTCAGGCGCACATACAATGATTTTATCACCACAACATTCATACAATGATCACAAACACAAATACTAGTTTTTGCCTTATATGATTCCTATTTAATTACAAATGTAAGTATTTTGATGACAGAAGTCAATGAGCACAAAAGCATTTCATTCACATCAGGGCTTCAATAACATGATTTCATAGTAGAAAATCAAATGACATGGTATGAAGAGAAATGATATTGCTGGTATGACAGTCAAGACTGCAACAGGATAATGAACAAAGACTAGTTGTAACTTGTCAATTACCTTTAGGAGCAGTCCAGCCACTTAGCGTTCCAGTCAACCTCACACCAATCACCTGAAGTTTAATGGATGACAATTAATACACAACAAAAATGTATAACTGTAGTATCAGTCTTTGATAGAGTACATTTATCAAATATGACTGAAAATTCTCTAACATATGCCTGCCAGATTACAACTGCTTGTAACTACTGACGCCAAGTCCTACAACGAATCAAGCTCATACATAAACCTCAACTGCCTTAACATTTGCAAGAAGTCAGTTTGTATTTTGATATAACTTTTGCACATTCTGATTTCAACTGGCCGCTGGTGCAAGCACATGGTGGCTAATGTGGGGCAACATGGATTGTATTGGCCTACTGTCCCGCAATGACTATGGATCAGGCCATTATCGGTGACCAGTCCCCTAACTGGTTGTAAACCAGACATTTAAAACCGCTCTACCACATAACTATTCCCATTCATTGGTTCATCACTACCTTTTTTGGTCAAAAACTTGAAAAAACAAAAACATAAATAAAAACTAGAGGTGTATGTCTGTTTGCAACAGAACATAGGGCTTTTCCGCATTATGTTTTTTTAATTGAGGTTATGTTTTTCTGTTTTGAATGCATTATCATTATTTTATGCGCTGTTGTTGTTTTTGTTACATGTAGAACATTTAGGACTTGAAGACTGTACACCTTTAAGAAGATGAACTGTGGGACCCATTATGACATTAACATGGCTTCTGATTTTGTATCTATACTAAAGCAAAAAAAAATAGTTCTGCTTCCGATTACATGGCATTTGAAAATAGGGTAGGTAGGTAGGGAATATTTTTTTTGCAAATGTTTTTGTGTACAATCATATGGAGGCTTCTGCGTGTAGTCAAGGGTAAAAGGTAGAAATTGATGGTTTTGGGTGTTTTTTCTCTCATTTTTCCAATAAAAAAATTAGGGTAGGGGCTGTCAGAATAGGGTAGGTAGGGAAACCAGAAGCAGAACTATTTTTTTTTGACTAATACAGGAACGACATCTGTTTGTTGTCTGTCTATTTATCTGCTTCTCGGTTGGTATGTTTGTTTCTCTGTTTGTCTCGGTTTGTTTGTCTAGCTATGCATTTGGCCATGCTTTGACGAATCACAATGATATTTCAAATATCCAGGAAAGAGAGTAGCCTATAGACACAAAAATTATCTTATGGAGATGGGTTATTTGTAACCAGCTAGAAAAAGAAGGCTTTCCAGGTCCCCCTATAAAAGAATTAGTTTTGTCTCATTTGTTACACAACTGTTTAATTTAAAAACTACTGTATTTTATGTAACATGTAAATCATCTTCCTTTGAAAAATTCAATTTCCAACCTGCCGCTAGAGGGCACTCTAACATTTAATGATGTCACTGGTAATTTTTTGTGAAGAACAACCTAGCCACAGACTAACATCGTTGAAAGCAAGTTCACATCTTTTTTAAATTTCAAATTATAAGGCACTTCCGTTTTGAACCGGAAGGAAGGGTCACGTGATTTTAAATAATATCAAAAATGTAAACGCTGGATTATTCTATCAATTCCCGTAAAAAGCAAAATCAGATCTCTCACACTTGATTTTACATTGATTTTCAAAGATAAAATCTAGAAATCTTTGGTTGCTTGTAATCTGATACCTGATGACGTCATCGTGATGTCACTACCAGAAAGCTAGAGAGCTATATGTTAACTGTGCTATTAGAAGCAAACATTTGGATTATATCTCTTGCTATTGATTTTTCAGCAATTTTTTTAAAGTTCAAAGATTTTTTCATTGCAACTTCCGGTCTGATGAGTTCATCAATTTTTTTCACACACAGGTCTTGTTTGCATAAAGGTCATCATATATGCACATTTTGAAGTGATTACCACAAACTTCGCCACAGACATCAACTGTAAATTCATTTTAAACACTTTTCAACCTGCCGCTAGAGGGCGCTCTAACATTTCATGACGTCACTGGTAATTTTTGTATGAAGTACAACCTAGCCACAGACTAACATCGTTGAAAGCAAGTTCACATCTTTTTCCATTTTTAAATTATAAGCCACTTCCATTTTGGACCGGAAGGAAGGGTCACGTGATTTTACGCACACAAAATAAAATGAAGACCCTGGATTACTATATATCAAGTCCTGCAAAAATCAAGTTCAGGTCTCTCACGGTTGATTTTATATTGATTTTCAAAGATTAAATCTAGAAATCTTTAAAGTGACATCACGTGACCCATGATGACGTCACTATGACGTCACTCTTCGGGGCCCATCTATGCTATAAGGACTATGCCTATGCTGACTTTGAATGATGTATGACAACGATGAATAGCAAAAGTGAAGGCCGGAAAAGACGAGTACAAAGTCTATGGGATTTTGAGGAAACAAAAAGAAGAAGAAAGAAAAACTAGAGCTGTATGTCTGTTTGCAAACAGAACACAGGGCTTTTTTGCATTTTACAAATGTTTGTTTTGTTGGTTCTTTTGCAGTCACTTTTCAGAGTGCTTCATGCAGTTAAAGGTTGTTCAAAATGCTTAGAATAATTCCTAAAATGTGATTTTATCACATGACGTCATCTTTAAAACCCTTCTCAATGCACATTTTGTCATTGTGGTCTTGGTTTGAACCAAGTTTAATGTCAATACGATAAAAGAAAGTGTGCAATTTTTGGAAGCAGAATAAAATTATAAATATTTAACAAATCATAAAAAAACGATGACGTCATCGTGACGTCACTTCGGACTTTGCATACTAGTACGATTATCTACCTACCCACCAAGTTTCATGACAATTGGACCTTTCCTTATATGAGTTTTGAAAAATCGCATTTTGATGACGTCATGATGACGTCACACATTTTTCAAGTTTTGTGCGAATACCTATTACCTTACACACCAAATGCAAAAAAGAATTTTGCATTTTGCATGTTGCGTTCGGGAGATATGGCTAAAAGGTCCAAAAAATCAAATATTCATATAAAATCTCAGGATGACGTCATCATGACGTCACCTCATCTTTAACCTATAACACATCCTGGTATAGCCACATACCAAGTTTCAACCCAATCGGACTTACATTTCTGTAGATATAAGACTTCACAATATGCACGTAAATTTTCAAAAATCAATAAAAAATTAGGTGATGACGTCATCGTGACGTCATAGTCTTGGCATAATTTTGTATGAGGGTCTTCCTTGGCTGATACTTTGATGACGATTCCAGATCGCCAAGTTATAGAAATGGTGGCTTGAAAACGTGTACAAAGTCAATGGGTTAAAAATCCCACAGCAGAAAAACTGCACCTTTAAATACGTGATTTGCCTTTAAACTGAAACATTTTTATAAAATATTACTTGCTATTCTAACTCTTGGGAATATTTTCAATCAAATGACAGGCATAAAAAAAATACGATTTCTTTTTCTTTCTCATAGTAATTCTCGGCCGAAGTTCAGAACTACTCAGTAAGATATATCAGTGTTGTATAGGGAAAGACTTGTGGAGAAAGCTGTGTACAAAGTCTATGAGAAAAATTAATCATTCATAAATCCATAATAAATCACTTAATGAGGTCACCATGACGTCACTCTTTGGGACACATCTTGGCTATAGGGACTATGCTTATGCCAACTTTCAATGATGTCTGACAAAGATTAATGCCAAAAGTGCTATAATACGTCCCTGTCTATGCGCATGCATGAACATACAATCTGTCAAAGTTAGCCGAAAATCGGCTAAAACGGTCACTGTGCACAGAATTTGACCTCAGCAACACGTGCGCTGCAGGCTGACTGACATACGATGTATGTGCCTATGAACAACGTACGTGCATGTACATACATTGTGGACGTCGTGTGCATGTTTTGAAGCAGAGGTATTGTCAACCTGAAGTTTTAAGCGTGCGCAGGGCACAGTGGTTTAAGACCCAGACATCGGGTCCAATTTTTTTTTTTAATTTTAGTAAAAAAAACCTTCGATTGGAGTCTGAAAATCAAGTTTTTAGTATAAAAAAAACTATTTTCAAATTTAATGCACTGTTTTAGAGATATAACAATTGTTATGTACATTGATGTGTGAGTTAAATGAAATAAAGGATTCATATCTTGTTTAAATATAACGTGTTTGCCAAAGCATATGAAGGCTCGTTTTCAATTTTAATATTGCTTTTAATATTGCCCATCTCATACCCATTCGAATGGTGTATAGTATGATATGGACCAATTATTGGATGACACTGAAACAAAACATTGAAAAAATCGACTAAAATGGAACAAAATGTAATATTTTCATACATTTACGATCGCACATTTTGAAGAGTACCTTCTAGTACCCACCGTAAAATGTCATAAATTGGTAATATTTTGAATGAGTAAACATTCCTTGTCAATATTAAATCGCGGAAAATTATCGGAAATGTTTCTTTTGGCCGTACAAGACGAATTTCGGAACGGTGTTTTCGACAGAAATTCGAAAGAAATATCGCCTCGTGCGCGAAATAGCGCCCTCTGTTGATACGCATGGTCAGCAAAATCGAGCAATGCTTCCCAGTTAGTTTGTACGTCCGCATCGCGTCGTGTTTGCATACAGAGAGGAGACTTTTGCGACGAAAGCGAAGTATTTCGTGCATTTACAATAAAGTACGCATATTTACTATCGATTGCATGGATTGTAGGGTAGGTTATTGAAGAAAATTTCGCAAAAACAATGACAGAGAAACGTGGTTTTCGATTTTTTTTTTCTTGGACAATCGACACGGGTTGCAATTTATTTTTCGGGCAAAGGAAAACACAGGGGAAAAGTAAAGACCATCTCAGCCAACCAGACGTGTTTTCCCGACCCAGGGAAACCCGATATTCAAGGACTCTGCAACCAACTCCAGACCGGAGCTGTCATTGTGATTTAAACCAGACTTCTTCAGGATTAATTGAAAATAGAGATCTTAATAATTCTTAGAATATTTTTGTTGACATCGACGGCCGTCCATTCCTTTTTGTCCTGATGGAATGTGTACCGGAAAGAGGTCAAGACAGAGCAAAACTTTCACAGATCGTGTCGAATATGTCGATAATTCTCCGTCTGGTGTCATCTACAGAATTTGTCACGCTTTGCAAAGACACAAGCAGGATGCTCCTAGAGAAGTTTCCAAGCTTCAGATTTACGTGCTCAGTGCACCAGCTTCTCGCACATAGTGCGAGTTGGTCGCAGCGAACAAAAGCCATGGCCTGGGAACACTTTCCGAAGAGGCGCTTGAAAATAACAAAAAAAAAACATTCGGAAGTACAGGGAACAGCTATCCAGGAAAACCACACAAGAGGACAATCTAAGTGACGTATTTCATCGTCTTTGGTTAAAAGCAGATCCAGTACTCCGCAAGTTTCCTGTCCAAAGAGTGAACACCGAAGATGACCTGTTTAATTTCTCCTTCAATAAGTCACAAATAGTACCAGCAGGTATTCCATTCAATTCACAAAGATTGAATCAATCTAATACTCAACAACTGATTACTACATTCAGCATTTTATTATGAAAGGTTTTTAAAGGATGGTAGAAATATCTTGGGGAAAATTGATTACTATTTAAGTAGTATTTTGGGTCACAAACCAACACATTATGTAAAATAATACCACAAAATCACTACATTAGAACCGTAAATTTGCAACCTAGTATAATCTTTATTTCATCCAGTAAAACAAAAATTAACGAGAAAAAAATGTGTCAATACCGCGCCGGTAATAAGCCGTGTGGACGTGGGAAAAATATGAATGCAGAAATTGTCGCAAGAGGGGGCTATGCATAAGTAGCGCCCTCTTTAGAATTTTGCTCCGGATTTTTGACAAAATTGGCGAGTTACGTTTTATGTAATTTCCAACCTAGTTTTCTAAACCCAGAGATGGCTTTTGAACATGCTTCGTGTGTTTTATATGAATTTTGACCGTTTATTATCCTTAAATGTACCGATGTCTGGGTCACATATGGTTTTAAACCACTGTGCAGGGTATGTTCGAGTTCGCTTATCACCTCGCAACTTTCAAATGTTTTAGACCTACCCTTCAATCGACAATTAAAGTAAAAACAAATATAAAAACTGCCATGGTTGATTTTTCAGGAATTTTCAAAGGAAAAAGAGTCTTTTCATTATAACTTCCGATCTGATGATGTCATACGCCTAAAACTTCGCACACGTCTTAAGTGGGTCAAGGTCATCATATACACCAATATTTAGGCGATTCCGACAAACTTCGCCACAGACATCTATTCAAAATACATTTTTGCAAATGTTCAACCTGTCGCTAGAGGGCGCTCGAAGATTGCATGACGTCATCGGTAAATGATTTGAAGAATACTATCAGCCAAGTGACTAACACCGTTAAAAGCAAGTTCATATCTATTACCGCTTTTAAAATATAAGCCACTTCCGGTTTTGGCCTTTTTCGACCGGAAGCAAGGGTCACGTGATTGCACGCACACTGAATGAAATAAAGACCTCAACCTACTCTACCATTTGCCTGCAACAGAATGCTGCGGACGCGTACGGTTGATTTCTTATGCATTTTTAAATATTAAAAGTGTCACAATTTAATTGCCTATAAATACACACCGGATGACGTCATCATGACGTCATCATTATACAATGTTGTTTGAATTAGGGTATTTGCTTGGACAAATAGTGGTGTAAATGAATTACTGGGAAACAGTCGAAAATGCCTTTTGAAAATCGACAATTTTTTTAAAATTTCTGTGTACAAAGTCTATGGGAAAATTTAAATATTCAAAAATCTATAATAAATTAGTCGATGACGTCACCATGACGTCAATCTTCGGGACACATCTTTGCTATAGGGACTATGCTTATGCCAACTTTGAATGATGTATGACCAAGATTAATGCCAAAAGTGGAGGCCAGAAAAAATGTGCACAAAGTCTATGGGGTTTAGGCGACAAAAAGAAGAAAGAAGATGATGAAAAAAAAAAAAATGAGAACAAAAAGAAAGGCTTTTTCGCAAATTTTGCGAAAAAGCCAACTAGAAATGTGTTAGTGGACAAACACAAGCTGTCTCAGATATTTGAAATACTCTGTGCACGTGATGAACAATTGATGACGTCACTTCAAATGTCATCTATAACACAGCCCATTATATGTACATATGGGTCTTTCTACAGTATTGGGTAATTTTGATGGACAAAGATTACACAAATATTTTATTACGAACCATCCACTGCAGAGTTACAAGTTATGTGTGATATTGTTAAGTATGTATTAAAGATATATCAGAAATAAAACGAAAACCATTGGTTGTTGTGTTTGTTTATTATTCACTTAACTCTGAAGAATGCGTCCCTAAAATGGTGCTAAATATTGTGACATTTCCTGAAAGGCAAGAAACTATTGCTTTTTCTCCCTGTTTCAGTCTCAGTATTAAACTAAATTGACAGTGTACGAAGAGTTGGAGTTTCCCCCCACATAAATAATATAAGATACAACCGCTGCGAGCTCACTTGTTAATACACGCCGACTGTCAGGTGAGCCATTATCCACGTAACTGTGTCCGTCAAAATGTTACGTGGGTAATCCCTTGCCAGATCGGAAAATCCAAGCCTTGTATCCCCACCTGGTTATAACTGTTTTATAGCTATGTTAGCTTGTGTGAGGCACATATCATGACAGCGAATGTTTCCATGGAAAAGTTTTTCAAAACGGCCGACGAAATCTCAGTTCCAACTGTCCGTCAAATCGTTACGTGGATAACATCACGCTCGTGTGCCAACTCAGAATTAGATAGATCCCCAGTTGACATCTTATGGTGTTCTCCCTCACTGAGATGGGTTTCTGACGTGTTGTTCTTGAACAGTCTTTCCAACTGCCTGGCAGATGTTTCATGTTTGGTATTCCGTCACCAGAGTTACGTGGATAATGGCCGTTACGTGGCTAATCATGACAAAGGTTTTTAAAACGTCTTAGCACAGCGAGACAGGACAAATTTGTTTCCAGTGATAGAAGATGATGTCCAGTAACACCATGTTCAGTGTTCGAAGCTAGGTGAAATTAAATACAACTAAACGAGCTGATGACACAAGAGACGGACACAATGACTGGTGTGTCATTACCCTTGTAACATGATACGGACATAAATGTGGATGCCGCAGCAAACCACACAAAAAACAGCTACCCCGTGTAATTTTTTTTGCACTGCAGGACTGAATGGTCCATGTCAATATTCAAGGGGAAATCTGAGGTGGTATGTGATGTAAAAAAACAGTTCATTTTCAACTAAAATCGATTTTAACAATGTTAATGAACAGGGCACAAAAAGGTTCACCAAGGGGGGGGAAATGTAAATTTGGAAACAGCCGTCAACTCGCGAGTCGCTACCGATGCAGTAGAAGCCAGCATTTTTTTTTCGTACTTTCGTGCCGCTGTCATGAGCGAAAGTTTGCCTCTCAAACTGGACTTTCCAAAAAAATCCAGGTGAGGATTCAACACTTAAAAATAGTTTAACAAATGTTGATGCATTCATACTCTTTTTCTGTGTGAAATTTTTTCTGTACGACTCGTTTTTTGGGGTAAATTCATTGGCTGTTTATGCCACAGGGCCTGTTGACAAGACAGAGTTGTGTGGAAAACGCACATGTTGCGTGGCTGTTATTTGTTCCAGTGCGCCATGCCTGGCTACTTTTTCTGAAAAGGTGACTGTACCCTCAATTCATGTTTGAGTCTTTAAATCTTCTCTAAGCAATTTCAATTTTGAGGTAAATGTCACACTCTTTTAAATACCCAATACTGTAGAAAGACCCATATCAAGTAACAACCAAATCGAGCATATAGTTCTGTAGATATAGGCCTTTAATAGAAAAATGCCCCTTTAATTGATGTCACATGACATTTGATGATGCCATCACTTGAATTTTCATCTATAGCACATCCCGGTATGGATACATATCAAGTAACAATCCAATCAGACCTATGGTTCTGTAGATATAGGCCTTAGAAATTGCCCTTATAATGTGACATCACATGACATGTGATGACGTCATGATGATGTCACTTCAATTTGCATCTGTAACACATCCCTGTCAATGTGCGTGTACCAAGTTTTAACCCAATCGGACTTGTACTTCCGAAGTTATAGCGATTTGAAAAAATGCACATTTAATGTGACGTCACGTGACACATGATGACGTCATCGTACGAAATTCATCGGGGACCATCTTCGGCTGCTGCTCTTAGTTTCAAGTGTAAACTCAATCAGACATATAGAAGTGCAAAAGTGTATGGGTTTAAGAAAAATGTGTACAAAACCAATGGAGAAACATTGTATCTTTAATGTGACGTAACCTGACACCTGATGTTGTCACGATCACGAATTTCTTGTAGAACTATTTCTGGGTGGTGGGCTCTATGTTTACCAGTCTAAAGTCGATTGGATTTTCGAAAGTGCCAAAGTGGAGTGTTTTAAAATGTGTGAAAAACCTATGGGGAAAAATGCATCTTTAACCCTAACAGTCCTGAATCCTCCAATTTTAATACAATTTTGCATACCTTGTGACGTAACCTGACACCTGATGACGTCACAATCACGAATTTCTTCTAGGACCATTTGTGGGTGGTGGTTTAAGTATGTACCAAGTCTTAAGTTGATCTGATTTACGAAAGTGCCAGAGTGGAGTGTTTTAAAGCGTGTACAAAACCTATGGGGGAAATTACATCTTTAATGCGATGTAACCTGATATCTGATTCTTCTAGGACAGTCTGTGGGTGTAGGTCTAAGTATGTACCAAGCCTGAAGTCGGATTTACGAAAGTGCCAAAGTGGACTGGTGGAAGAAACGTGTACAAAACCTATGGAGAAAAGGTCTGATAAATGAGGAAAAAAATGAGAGATCTATGTCTATTTGCAACAGAACATAGGGTTTTCCACATTTTGCTTTTTTATCAATAACACGTCCCTGGCTATGCATGTACAACGTTTCAATCGAATCCGACCTACGGTTCTTTTTAGCTGTTTCGGTTACAACCGAAACAGCTCTTGTTTTCGTTAAAGTTTTTTTTTTTTTTAGCTGTTTCTGTTACAACCGAAACAGCTCTTGTTTTCGTTAAGGTTTTTTTTTTTCTTTTTTCTTTTTTTTTCTTCTTTTTTTAGCTGTTTCGGTTACAACCGAAACAGCTCTTGTTTTCGTTAAAGTTTTTTTTTTTCTTTTTTAGCTGTTTCGGTGTACACACCGAAACAGCTCTTGTTTTCGTTAAGATTTTTTTTTTTAGCTGTTTCGGTGTACACACCGAAACAGCTCTTGTTTTCGTTAAGATTTTTTTTTTCTTTTTAGCTGTTTCGGTGACACACCGAAACAGCTCTTGTTTTTCGTTAAGATTTTTTTTTTTCTTTTTAGCTGTTTCGGTGACTCACCGAAACAGCTATTGTTTTCGTTAAGATTTTTTTTTTTCTTTATTTTTTTTTAGCTGTTTCGGTGACTCACCGAAACAGCTATTGTTTTCGTTAAGATTTTTTTTTTTTTTTTTTTTTTTTTTTTTTTTTTTCTCCTTTTTCAGACTTTTTCTCCATAGGTTTAACACACGTTTCTTCCACCAGTCCACTTTGCCACTTTTTCAAATCCGATTGATTTCAGACTTGATACATACTCAGACCACCACCCACAGATGGTCCTAGAAGAAATTCGTGACCGTGACGTCATCAGGTGTTGGGTTACGTCACATTAAAGATGCATTTTTCCCCATATGTTTTGTACACGTTTTAAAACACTCCAGTTTGGCCTCTTCGTAAATCCGATCGACCTCAGACTTGAAACATACTTAGACCACCACCCACAGATGGTCCTAGAAGAAATTTGTGATCGTGCCGTCATCTGGTGTTGGGTTACGTCACATTAAAGATGCATTTTTCCCCATAGGGTTTGTACACGTTATAAAACACTCTACTTTGGCACTTTTGTAAATCCGATCGACGTCAGACTTGGTACACACTTAAACTACCACCCACAGATGGTCCTAGAAGAAATTTGTGATCGTGACGTCATCAGGTGTTGGATTACGTCACATTAAAGATGCATTTTTCCCCATAGGGTTTGTACACGTTTTAAAACATTCTACTTTGGCACTTTTGTAAATCCGATCGACGTCAGACTTGGTACACACTTAAACTACCACCCACAGATGGTCCTAGAAGAAATTCGTGATCGTGACGTCATCAGGTGTTGGGTTACATCACATTAAAGATGCATTTTTCCCCATAGGGTTTGTACACGTTTTAAAACATTCTACTTTGGCACTTTCGTAAATCCGATCGACGTTAGACTTAATACACACTTAGACTACCACCTACAGATGGTCCTAGAAGAATTTTGTGATCGTGACATCATCAGGTGTAAGGTTACTTCACATTAAAGATGCATTTACCCCATAGGGTTTGTACACGTTTTTCTTCAAATCATACTTTGGCACTATATGTCTGATTGACTTTTCACTTGGCAGATGACATTCGAAGTGACTTCATCAAGTGTTCATCACGTGCACAGAGTATTTCAAATATCCGAAACAGCTTGTGTTTGTCCACAAACACATTTCTAGTTTCTTTTTTTTTTCTTTTTTTTTTTTCTTCTCCTTTTTCAGACTTTTTCTCCATAGGTTTAACACACGTTTCTTCCACCAATCCACTTTGCCACTTTTTTAAATCCGATCGATTTCAGACTTGGTACATACTTAGACCACCACCCACAGATGGTCCTAGAAGAAATTCGTGACCGTGACGTCATCAGGTGTCAGGTTACGTCACATTAAAGATGCATTTTTCCCCATAGGTTTTGTACACGTTTTTCTTCAATGCATACTTTGGCACTATATGTCTGATTGACTTTTCTCTTGGCAGATGACATTCGAAGTGACTTCATCAAGTGTTTATCACGTGCACAGAGTATTTCAAATATCCGAAACAGCTTGTGTTTGTCCACAAAACACATTTTTGGCTTTTCCGCATAGTTGCGGAAAAGCCTTTCTTTTTGGCTTTTCCGCATAGTGCGGAAAAGCCTTTGTTTTTGTTCTCATTTTTGGCTTTTTCGCCATCAGCGAAAAAGCCTTTGTTTCTGTTCTGATTTTTTTTTTTCTTACTTCTTCTTCTTGTTCTTCTATCCCAAATCCCATTGACTTTGCACATGTTTCATTCTGGACCCCACTTTTGACCCTGAACATACTTCAATCTTAATGAAACTTGGCACAGAGTCAAGACCCAAAGTGAACTCGTGCATGGAAAAGTGACGTCATCATGACGTCATCATGGGCCACGTGACGTCATCTGAAATGTGTAAACTTTAGGACCCTATATCTAAAGAACTATAAGTCGGATTGGGTTGAAACTCGGTATATTGGTAGACCGGGATGTGTTATAGATAAAAATTGAGGTGACGTCATCATGACGTCATCGTGTGATTTTATATTGATTTTTGATGTTTTGGACCTTGAAGCCATATCTCACGAATGCAATATGCTAAATTCAAAATTCTTTTTGTATTAGGTTTGTTAAGCAATAGGTATATGCACAAAATTTTGAAAAATGTGTGACGTCATGATGACGTCATCAAAAATGCGATTTTGTAAAACACATATAAGGGAATGTCCGATCGTACTGAAACTTGGTGGGTGGGTAGATAATTGTACCAGTGCACAAAATATGAAATGACGTCACGATGACGTCATCGACAGATTTTTAACGATTTTTTTAATATTTACAATTTTATTCTGATTACGAAATTTAACACTTTTATTCATCCAAGTCGCTTCAAACTTGGTACAGGCTAAGTCCACAAAAGAATAATGAGCACCGCCAAGTATTGTTATAATGACGTCATCATGGGTCACGTGACGTCATCTTAAAAGTTCATATTCCAAAGCCCAATATCTACAGCACGGTAAGTCTGATTGTATTGAAACTCGGTATGTAGGTAGACCAGGATGTGTTATAGGTACAAATTGAAATGACGTCATAATGACGTCATCATACGATTTTATATGATTTTATGAGTTGTTGGACCCTTTAAGCCATATCACACGAACGCATCATGCAAAATTCAAAATTCTTTTTGTATTTGGTTTGACAGGGAATAAGTATATACAAAAAATGTTGAAAAGAATGTGACGTCATCATGACGTCATCAAAAATGCGATAGTTGAAAACACATATAAACATCATTGAACAATCACCATCAACTAATCAACAATAACAAATCAAAAATCAAAATCAACAGTCAAAATCAACAATCAACACCAAAATCATCGGCTATCAACAATCAACTATCAATAATCATCAACCGACATCAACATCAACAATCAACAATCAACAATCAACAATCAACAATCAAAATCAACAATTAACAATTAACATCAACAATCATCAACAATCAACATCAATAAACAACATCAAAAATCAACATCAAGAAACATCATCAACAATCGACATAAATAATCAACATCAACAATCAACGTCAACAATCATCAACAACATCAACATCAAAGATCAATATCAAAAATTAACATCAGCATTCAACAACAACATCATCAACATCAACAATCAACATCAACAATCAGCATCAACTAATCATCAATCAACATCAACATTAACAATCAACAATCAAAATCAACAATTTACAATTAACATCAACAATCATCAACAATCAACATCAATAACCAACATAAACAATCATCATCAGAAACATCACCAACAATCGACATCAATAATCAACATCAACAATCAACGTCAACAATCAACATCAACAATCAACAATCAACATCAACAATCAACAATCAACATCAACAATCAACAACAACAATCAACAATGCGAAAAAGCCCTATGTTCTGTTGATTGAACAGACATAATTTTTTTTTTTTTTCCTTCTTCTTTTTGTCGCCAAAACCCCATAGACTTTGTGCACGTTTTTTCTTGCCACCACTTTTGGCATTAATCTTTGTCAGACATCATTCAAAGTTTGCATAAGCATAGTCCCTATAGCAAAGATGTGTCCCGAAGATTGACGTCATGGTGACGTCATCGACTAATTTATTATAGATTTTTGAATATTAAATTTTTCCCATAGACTTTGTACACAGAAATTTAAAAAAAATTGTCGCTTTTCAAAGGGCATTTTTGACTCTTTGCCAGTAATTCATTTACACCACTCTTTGTCCAAGCAAAGACCCTAATTCAAACAACATTGTGGAATGATGACGTCATGATGACGTCATCCTGTGTTGATTGATAGGCAATTAAATTGTGACACTTTTAATATTCAAAAATGCATAAGAAATCAACCATACGCGTCCGCAGCATTCTGTTGCCGGCAAGTGGTAGAGTAGGTTGAGGTCTTTATTTCATTCAGTGTGCGTGAAATCACGTGACCCTTGCTTCCGGTCGAAAAAGGCCAAAACCGGAAGTGGCTTATCATTTGAAAGTGCTAATAGATATGAACTTGCTTTTAACGGTGTTAGTCTCTTGGCCAATAGTATTCTTCAAATCATTTACCAATGACGTCATGCAATCTTCGAGCGCCCTCTAGCGACAGGTTGAAAATTTTCAAAACTGTGTTTTGAATAGATGTCTGTGGCGAAGTTTGTCAGAATCGCCTAAATATTGGTGTATAGGATGACCTTGACCCCCTTAAGACGTGTGAGAAGTTTTAGGCGTATGACGTCATCAGACCGGAAGTTATAATGAAAAGACTCTTTTTTCCTTTGAAAATTCCTGAAAAATCAACCATGGCAGTTTTTATATTTGTTTTTACTTTAGTTGTCGATTTAAGGGTAGGTCTAAAATATTTCAAAGCTTCGAGGCAATAAGCGAACTCGAACATGGCATGCGCACGCTTAAAACTTCAAGTTGACAATATACCTCTGCTTTAAAACATGCACAGGACGTCCACAATGTACATGTACATGCACGTACGTTGTACATACGCATATACATCTTATGTCAGTCAGCCCGCAGGGCACGTGTTGCTCAGGTCAAATCCTGACCACAGTGACCGTTTTAGCCGATTTTCGGCTAACTTTGACAGACTTTATGTTCATGCATAGTCAGAGACGTATTATTGATTAAAAAAAATCATAATGCGGAAAAGCCCTATGTTCTGTTGCAAACAGACATAGATCTCTAGTTTTTTTTTCTCCTTTTTCAAACTTTTTCCCATAGGTTTAACACACGTTTCTTCTGGCAGTCCACTTTGCCACTTTTATAAATCCGATTGATTTCAGACTTGGTACATACCGAGACCACCACCCACAGATGGTCCTAGAAGAAATTTGTGATCGTGACGTCATCAGGTGTCAGGTTACGTCACATTAAAGATGCATTTTTCCCCATATGTTTTGTACACGTTTTAAAACACTCCAGTTTGGTATCTTCGTAAATCCAATCGACTTTAAACTTAATTTATAATTAGACTACCACCCACAAATGGTCCTAGAAGAAATTCGTGATCGTGACGTCATCAAGAGTCAGGTTACGTCACATTAAAGATGCTTATTTCCCCATAGGGTTTGTACATGTTTTAAAACGCTCCATATCGGCATTTTCGTAAATCTGATCGACGTTACACTTGGTACACACTTAGACCATCACCCACAAATGGTCCTTGAAGAAATTCGTGATCATGACGTCATCAGGTGTCACGTTACTTCACATTAAAGATGCACATTTTCCCCATAGGTTTTGTACACGTTTTAAAACGCTGCACTTTTTGGCACTTTCGTAAATTTGATCGACTTTATACTTGGTACACACTTAGACAACCACCCACAGATGGTCCTAGAAGAAATTCGTGATCGTGACGTCATCAGGTGTTTGGTTACATCACATTAAAGATGCATTTTTCCCCATAGGGTTTGTACACGTTTTAAAACACTCTACTTTGGCACTTTTGTAAATTATGCGATTGACGTTAGACCTGGTACACACTTAGACTACCACCCACAGATAATCCTAGAAGAAATTCGTGATCGTCCCAATGCCGAGATGGGTTATAGATGAAAATTCATGTGATATCATCATCAAATGTCACGTGACGTCCCTTAAAGGGGCATTTTGTTCTTTATAGGCCTATATTTACAGACCTATACATGTACGTTCGATTTGGTTATAACTTGACATGTACGTATAATGTGCTGTTATAGATGACAGTTTTAGTGACATCACTGATTGTTCATCACGTGCACAGATTATTTCGAATATCCGAAACAGCTTGTGTTTGTCCACAAACACATTTCTAGTTCTTTTTTTTTTTTTTATTATTTGTCCACTTTTTGTCATATGTTTTGTACATGTTTTTCTTCTACCCATACACTTTGGCATTTTCGTAAATGCCATCGACTTCAGACTTGGCACACACTTAGACCACCACCCACAGATGGTCCTAGAAGAAATTCGTGATTGTTACGTCATCAGGTGTCGGGTTACGTCACATTAAAGATGCATTTTTCCCCATATGTTTTGTACACGTCTTAAAACACTCCAGTTTGGCATCTTCCTAAATCCGATCGACTTTAAACTTAATTCATACTTTGACCACCACCCATAGATGGTCCTAGACGAAATTCGTGACCGTGACGTCATCAGATGTTAGATTATATCACATTAAAGATACATTTTTGCCCATAGGGTTTGTACACATTTTAAAACGCTCCATTTCGTCACTTTCGTACATCCAATCGACGTTACACTTAATATACACTTAGACCATCATGGTCCTAGAAGAAACTTGTGATCGTGACGTCATCAGGTGTCACGTTACTTCACATTAAAGATGCACATTTTCCCCTCTGGTTTAGTACATGTTTTAAAACGCTCCACTTTGGCACTTTCGTAAATTCGATCGACTTTATACTTGGTACACACTTAGACCACTACCCATAGATGGTCATAGAAGAAAGTCGTCATCGTGACGTCATCAGGTTTCAGGTTACGTCACATTAAAGATGCATTTTCCCCATAGAGTTAATTGTACACGTTTTAAAACACTATACTTTGGCCCTTTCGTAAATGCGATCCATGTTAGACTTGGAACCCACTTAGACTACCACCCACAGATGGTCTTAGAAGAAAGTCGTCATCGTGGCATCATGAGGTGTCAGGTTACATTATATTAAAGATGCATTGTTTGATATTGGTTTTGTATACATTTTTCTTCAAACTGATACACTTTTTTACTTCTATACATGTATGTCTGATTGACTTCACACTTGTCAGACACTAGTAAGACCAGCAGCCTAAGGTAGTCCCCAGTGAGTTCATAACGATGGCGTCATCATGTGTCACGTGCCGTGACATTAAATGAGCATTTCTTCGAATCGCTTTAACTTCGAAAGTACAAGTCCGATTGGATTAAAACTTGGTATGCACATTCACAGGGATGGTTTATAGATGAAAATTGAAGTGACGTCATCATCAAATGTCAAATGACGTCGCTTAAAGAGGCATTTTATTCTTTTATAGGCCTATATCTACAGAACTATAATGTTGGATTTGGTTTAACTTGACATGTACGTATTATAATGTGCTGTTATATAGATGACATTTACAGTGACGTCACTGATAGTTCGTCACGTGCACAGAGTATTTCAAATATCCGAAACAGCTCGAGTTTGTACACAAACACATTTCTAGTTTTCTTTTTTTTTTCTTTTTTTTCGCTTTTCCGCATAGTTGCGGAAAAGCCTTTCTTTTTGTTCTCATTTTTTTTCTTGCTTCTTCTTCTTTTTATTCCCCGGCAAATCCCATAGACATTGTACACGTTTCTTCTGCCCCTCACTTTTGCCATTCATCTTTGTCATACATCGTTCAAAGTCAGCATAGGCATAGTCCTTATAGCATAGATGTGCCCCGAGGAGTGACGTCATGGTGACGTCATCAAGTGATTTATTATGGATTTTTGAATAATTAATTTTTCCCATAGACTTTGTACACAGAAATTTAAAAAAAATTGTCGCTTTTCAAAGGGCATTTTCGACTCTTTGCCAGTTATTCATTTACACCACTCTTTGTCCAAGCAAAGACCCTAATTCAAACAACATTGTGGAATGATGACGTCATGATGACGTCATCCTGTGTTTATTTATAGGCAATTAAATTGTGACACTTTTAATATTTAAAAATGCATAAGAAATCAACCGTACGCGTCCGCAGCATTCTGTTGCCGGCAAGTGGTAGAGTAGGTTGAGGTCTTCATTTCATTTAGTGTGCGTGCAATCACGTGACCCTTGCTTCCGGTCGAAAAAGGCCCAAACCGGAAGTGGCTTATTATTTAAAAGTGGTAATAGATATGAACTTGCTTTTAACGGTGTTAGTCTCTTGGCTGATAGTATTCTTCAAATCATCTACCGATGACGTCATGCAATCTTCGAGCGCCCTCTAGCGACAGGTTGAAAATTAGCAAAAATGTATTTTGAATAGATGTCTGTGGCGAAGTTTGTCGGAATCGCCTAAATATTGGTGTATATAATGACCTTGACCACCTTAAGACGTGTGCGAAGTTTTAGGCGAATGACGTCATCAGACCGGAAGTTATAATGAAAAGACCCTTTTTCCTTAGAAAATTCCTGAAAAATCAACCATGGCAGTTTTTATATTAGTTTTTACTTTAATTGTAGATTTAAGGGTAGGTCTAAAACATTTTAAAGTTTCGAGGCGATAAGCGAACTCGAACATACCCTGCACACGCTTAAAACTTCACGTTGACAATACCTCTGCTTCAAAACATGCACAGGACAGGACGTCCACAATGTACATGTACATGTACATGCACGTACGTTGTACATGTACATAGGCACATACATCGTATGTCAGTCAGCCTGCAGCGCACGTGTTGCTGAGGTCAAATCCTGTCCACATTGACCGTTTTAGCCGATTTTCGGCTAACTTTGTCAGATTTTATGTTCATGCATGCGCATAGACAGTGACGTATTATAGCACTTTTGGCATTAATCTTTGTCAGATATCATTGAAAGTTGGCATAAGCATAGTCCCTATAGCCAAGATGTGTCCCGAAGAGTGAGGTCATGGTGACGTCATCAAGTGATTTATTATGGATTTATGAATTATTAATTTTTCTCATAGACTTTGTACACAGCTTTCTCCACAAGTCTTTCCCTATACAAAACTGATATATCTTAGGCCAAAAAAAAAAAAATTCGGTCTCTGGTCAGACCAAAGTTCCGGAATTGACGCGGCCACGCGGCCCCTTTTTTTTTTTTTTTTTTTTTTTTTTTCTTCAAGCTTGGATTGTACAGACAAGGTGGGGAACTATTATGCTTTTTTGGTGTGCTCATGTACATTGGTGTCCTCCATTATTTGCCTTGGTGCTTTCGATCATTTGCCTTGGTACAATTTCCCATTCCTTGGTGCTCTTTGGTCAACAAAATTGAGGAGGTGCAAACTTGCTACTTGCACAACTTTGAAATTTGCGCGCGCAAGTTTCAAACTTGCGCAAGTAGCAAGTTTGTGCTCAACAGTACTTGTAGTAACGATTGCACGAGGAACAGCGTGCGCGCGAAGGTTTATTAGTCAGACCCTATTTATATCTAACAGTACGTCTAGATTCCAGACTAGCTGCTACAACTCCCCAGTTCATTAGGAATTTTACTGAAAGGTATGCGACAAGGTATGCAACAAAATTCACGACATTGCAAACAAATTTGCATACGTGTGCGCACATATTCGCGAATTGTTTCACGACATCACATACGTGTGCGCACATATTCGCGATAAATTTTGCGACATCGCATACGTGTGAGCACATATTCGCGATAAATTTCTCAACAACGCATACGTGTGCGCATATATTCGCGAATTGTTTCACGACATTGCATACGTGCGCGCACACATTTGCGATAAATTTCCCGACATCGCATACGTATGCGCACACGTTTGCGATATGCGATGTCCCTTCAGGGCCACCATACATACGCACATACATCGTATGTCAGTAAGCCCGCAGGGCACGTGTTACTGAGTTCAAATCCTGACCACAGTGACTGTTTTAGCCGATTTTCGGCTAACTTTGACAGACTTTATGTTCATGCATAGTCAGAGACGTATTATCGATTAAAAAAAATCATAATGCGGAAAAGCCCTATGTTCTGTTGCAAACAGACATAGATCTCTAGTTTTTTTTCTTTTTCTCTTTCAGACTCTTCTCCATAGGGTTTGTACACGTTTTTTCTTCAGCAAGGGCACTTTGGCACTTTCTTAAATTGCATCAACCTCAGACTTGGCACCCACTTTGACCACCATCCACAGATGGTCCTAGAAGAAATTCGTAATCATGACGTCATCAATTGTCAAGTTACGTAACATTAAAGGTGCATTTTTTGTCCATAGGGTTTGTACACGTTCTTTTCTCCATAGGGTTTGTACACGTTCTTTTCTCCATAGGTTTTGTACACGTTCTTTTCTCCATAGAGTTTGTACACGTTCTTTTCTCCATAGAGTTTGTACACATTCTTTTCTCCTTAGGGTTTGTACAAGTTGTTTTCTCCATAGGCATTGTGCACGTTGTTTTCTCCATAGGCTTTGTACCCATGGGGTCGGACAACTCGACCGTTATCCAACTTGACATTTTGACAGCGTGCGCGTGCATGCCTTGCCGCCCTACAGCTGGCCAGGTCCCCGCGCACTCTACGCGGTACAGTCATGATGCCACAGATTTATGCGGCTTACGTAAATGTGATAAACTTGTAGTTGGGTATGTGAGTTGGGATAATCATGATTTATCAGAGATTAACAACTTTAAAGAATTTCTTAAATGTTAATGTGGGATTTTTGGGGATTTGTTCAAGTGCGCCACGTTAGGAACACTGGAAAGAATTCCATATAAGCCTCCACCTCTATGGGCCATGACAGGAAAAGTATTTTTAAAGAAAATCTTGATTTTTTCCCCTCCTAAATTTCCGTTTCTTCGTCAGATTTACAACTTTTGGTACTTTTCAAGTCATATCTAGGAAAATAACTGGAGTCCGTATATGGAATTCTTTCCAAGACGTCATTAAATTTAATTCCTTTCTCGTCTGCTCAGTACTATTGGTATTTTCACTCCCAACATGAATCATGTTACTGTTAAAGTTGTTTGCTGCCCTCTAGTGTTTCCTGTGACGAAATGCCCAAAAACGTTCGTGACGTGCAACTGCATTGGTCCGGCACTCATGGCCATAGCCAGGACAATACATGTAAGGCCAAAATCACAGATCGACACAAGCAAAATGACACGCAGGCCAAATTTCATGACAGGCCACTCCGTGTTGGAGGTTAGCCATGGCTTTGAAGGGGCTGGATACAAACAGGATTACATGTTTTCTTCAGCTAATAATTATATTTTGGCAGTTTGCTAAAGCTGATCGCATTAGATTTAACAACACCACACACTGATGGCTCAAAAACAATTTTCGCCACAATGACGTACGTACCATTGTACAGTATCACCTGACGGCTATAGTTCTCAAGATTCTCTATCTCTAGGATGTACCAGTCCGATTGGGTTCAAAGCTGGTACGCAAGTATTCCAGGGTGTGTTATGAGTACAAAACCATATTATACGTCATGATCACACCATGATGACGCCTTCATGACGTCATCGCATACCATGTGACCAAACATTCAAGTTATAGTATTTATTATATTTCACACCATTTATCTCTGAAAGTGCTAGTTCCATTTGCTTCGAACTTGGATTTGCTTCAAACGTTATCACGTCATGTGCCGTCATTAAAGGAATAATTGTCAGGGCCTATATTGTATGGTATTTGTATAACTAGAGATTCCATTCGCATGCAACTAATGTATGTATCAAATATCTATGAAATTTGAGGTGATTTCGTCATGTCATCAACACACGTCACAGCCGAAACAGCTTGCGTTTGTCCACAAACGCATTCCTCTAGTTTTTTTTTCTTTTTCTCTTTCAGACTCTTCTCCATAGGGTTTGTACACGTTTTTTCTTCAGCAAGGGCACTTTGGCACTTTCTTAAATTGCATCAACCTCAGACTTGGCACACACTTAGACCACCATCCACAGATGGTCCTAGAAGAAATTCGTAATCATGACGTCATCAATTGTCAAGTTACGTAACATTAAAGGTGCATTTTTTGTCCATAGGGTTTGTACACGTTCTTTTCTCCATAGGGTTTGTACACGTTCTTTTCTCCATAGGTTTTGTACACGTTCTTTTCTCCATAGAGTTTGTACACGTTCTTTTTTCCATAGAGTTTGTACACGTTCTTTTCTCCTTAGGGTTTGTACACGTTCTTTTCTCCATAGGCATTGTGCACGTTGTTTTCTCCATAGGCTTTGTACCCATGGGGTCGGACAACTCGACCATTATCCAACTTGACATTTTGACAGCGTGCGCGTGCATGCCTTGCCGCCCTACAGCTGGCCAGGTCCCCGCGCACTCTACGCGGTACAGTCATGATGCCACAGATTTATGCGGCTTACGTAAATGTGACAAACTTGTAGTTGGGTATGTGAGTTGGGATAATCATGATTTATCAGAGATTAACAACTTTAAAGAATTTCTTAAATGTTAATGTGGGATTTTTGGGGATTTGTTCAAGTGCGCCACGTTAGGAACACTGGAAAGAATTCCATATAAGCCTCCACCGCTATGGGCCATGACAGGAAAAGTATTTTTAAAGAAAATCTTGATTTTTTTCCCCTCCTAAATTTCCGTTTCTTCGTCAGATTTACAACTTTTGGTACTTTTCAAGTCATATCTAGGAAAATAACTGGAGTCCGTATATGGAATTCTTTCCAAGACGTCATTAAATTTAATTCCTTTCTCGTCTGCTCAGTACTATTGGTATTTTCACTCCCAACATGAATCATGTTACTGTTAAAGTTGTTTGCTGCCCTCTAGTGTTTCCTGTGACGAAATGCCCAAAAATGTTCGTGACGTGCAACTGCATTGGTCCGGCACTCATGGCCATAGCCAGGACAATACATGTAAGGCCAAAATCACAGATCGACACAAGCAAAATGACACGCAGGCCAAATTTCATGACAGGCCACTCCGTGTTGGAGGTTAGCCATGGCTTTTAGAGGGCTGGATACAAACAGGATTACATGTTTTCTTCAGCTAATAATTATATTTTGGCAGTTTGCTAAAGCTGATCAAATTAGATTTAACAACACCACACACTGATGGCTCAAAAACAATTTTCGCCACAATGACGTACGTACGATTGTACAGTATCACCTGACGACTATAGTTCTCAAGATTCTCTATCTCTAGGACGTACCAGTCCGATTAGGTTCAAAGCTGGTACGCAAGTATTCCAGGGTGTGTTATGAGTACAAAACCACATTATACCTCATGATCACACCATGATGACGCCTTCATGACGTCATCGCATACCATGTGACCAAACATTCAAGTTATAGTATTTATTATATTTCACACCATTTATCTCTGAAAGTGCTAGTTCCATTGGCTTCGAACTTGGATTTGCTTCAAACATTATCACGTCATGTGCCGTCATTAAAGGAATAATTGTCAGGGCCTATATTGTATGGTATTTATATAGAGATTCCATTGGCATGTAACTAATGTACGTATCAAATATCTATGAAATTTGAGGTGATGTCGTCATGTCATCAACACACGTCACAGCCGAAACAGCTTGCGTTTGTCCACAAACGCATACCTCTAGTTTTGTTTTTTTTTTTTCTTTTCTTTTTTTTTCTTTTTCTCTTTCAGACTCTTCTCCATAGGGTTTGTACACTTTTTTTCTTTCGTAAGGGCACTTTGGCACTTTCTTAAATTGCATCAACCTCAGACTTGGCACACACTTAGACCACCATCCACAGATGGTCCTAGAAGAAATTCGTAATCATGACGTCATCAAGTGTCAAGTTACGTAACATTAAAGGTGCATTTTTTCTCCATAGGGTTTGTACACGTTCTTTTCTCCATAGGGTTTGTACACGTTCTTTTCTCCATAGGGTTTGTACATGTTCTTTTCTCCATAGGCATTGTGCACGTTGTTTTCTCCATAGGCTTTGTACACATGGGGTCGGACAACTCGACCGTTATCCAACTTGACATTTTGACAGCGTGCGCGTGCATGCCTTGCTGCCCTACAGCTGGCCAGGTCCCCGCGCACTCTACGCGGTACAGTCATGATGCCACAGATTTATGCGGCTTACGTAAATGTGACAAACTTGTAGTTGGGTATGTGAGTTGGGATAATCATGATTTATCAGAAGTTAACAACTTTAGAGAATTTCTTAAATCTTAATGTGGGAATTTCGGGGATTTGTTCAAGTGCGCCACGTTAGGAACACTGGAAAGAATTCCATTTAAGTCTCCACCTCTATGGGCCATGACAGGAAACGTCAAAGTATTTTTAAAGAAAATCTTGATTTTTTCCCTTCCTAAATTTCCGTTTCTTCGTCAGATTTACAACTTTTGGTACTTTTCAATTCATATCTAGGAAAATAACTGGAGTCCGTATATGGAATTCTTTCCAAGACGTGATTAAATTTAATTCCCTTCTCGTCTGCTCAGTACTATTGGTATTTTCACTCCCAACATGAATCATGTATGTTACTGTTAAAGTTGTTTGCTGCCCTCTAGTGTTTCCATTGATGAAATGCCCCAAAATGTATGTGACGTGCAATTGCATTGGTCCGGCACTCATGGCCATAGCCAGGACAATACATAAGGCCAAAATCACAGATCGACACAAGCAAAATGACACGCAGGCCAAATTTCATGACAGGCCACTCCGTGTTGGAGGTTAGCCATGGCTTTTAGGGGGCTGGATACAAACAGGATTGGAGGTGTGCGGCTCAAAGAATGCTATGTGACAAATGGAAATGGTGGGGAACTGAAGTAAGATAGGTTAAAAATAAGTAAGGGCAAAACTGGATGCCAACTGTGAGTTTAGGCAGTCATAAAAGCTAATATGCACTTTTTATTTGTAACAGTTTACAGTGGAAAAGGATATTTCTAGTAACGGTTGGGTGGTGCTGAGAAACTAAAACTATCCAACATTCCCGGCAACAGGACTAGGCATTCCTCCTGTTTGAAAATGGCGCGTCAAATATCAAGATATGGAGCTCAAAAAGATACATGACCTGAGATTTACCTGAAATAGTCAGTTTTTATTTAGTCCCACAAGCTGACTAATACTTCCAGTTCGACACATTGGTTTACGCCCTGCATAGTATTTCAAGAAAATTGCCCAAAAAGCAACTACTCCAACTCCACACTTCTAGTACTACAGCGATAAACCTCACTCTCTTCTCTATCGCTATTGTCTAGCTATTTGCATAGGCATATGAGCAGACTTACAATAGACGGCCCCGTATAGCTCTGGAACCCTGTTTTGCACAATGCTCTACATTTTTTTTTCTTTTATCACATATTCACTTGATTCAGAGCGTTTTTGCTATTTAACAAACCCCGATCCAATGTGCTGTTTTATCAGCGCGTCTCTTACCCATATTTTCACCTTAACTCCCTGCAGCATATGCAAATATCCTATTGATGTTGATGTCACCTGACATCACTTTAAAAGGTGCAGCTTTTCTCCATTGGATTTGTACATGTTTTCTTCAGCTAATAATTATATTTTGACAGTTTGCTAAAGCTGATCGACATTAGATTTAACAATACCACACACTGATGGCTCAAAAACAATTTTCGTCACAATGACGTACGTACGATTGTACAGTATCACCTGACGGCTATAGTTCTCAAGATTCTCTATCTGTAGGATGTACCAGTCCGATTGGGTTCAAAGCTGGTACGCAAGCATTCCAGGGTGTGTTATGAGTACAAAACCATATTATACGTCATGATCACACCATGATGACGCCTTCATGACGTCATCGCATACCATGTGACCAAACATTCAAGTTATGGTATTTATTATATTTCACACCATTTATCTCTGAAAGTGCTAGTTCCATTTGCTTCAAACTTAGATTTGCTTCAAACATTATCACGTCATGTGCCGTCATTAAAGGGATAATTGTCAGGGCCTATATTGTATGCTATTTGTATAACTAGAGATTCCATTGGCATGTTACTAATGTACGTATCAAATATCTATGAAATTTGAGGTGATGTCGTCATGTCATCAACACACGTCACAGCCGAAACAGCTTGCGTTTGTCCACAAACGCATACCTCTAGTTTTTGTTTTTCCTGTTTTTAATATGCACCTTTAAGACCACATCACAAGACGTGTGGTCACTTGCCGCCAGAGTGCGCTTGAAAATGCATGACGTTACTGGTCAGATTTTTGAAAAGCCCACCCTTTCCACAGAATAACATCCTTGAATTCCTAAAATCCAAAGGGATTTTCCATTCTAGTAAGAAAACACTCACCTCTGTTTACCTACATTTGCATATCAGCGGGCATGCGCACAAACCTTTGCTGAAAAGAATAGCGCCCAAACCTCACCCTCGGCGCCCACTACATGTTTGCGCTATACCGGTATATCTTTGGAACTAAATAGAGTATCGTGTTCGTTTTTTCGTGAGGTTGTAGACTATGCCGCGAGAAATATGTCTTGTTGCCGGAACAAAACCGCTTGACTTTACTTCCAGTGTTTAACCGGAAGTGCTATAAAAACTGAATATAACTCAAAAGCGGAAGCATTTTACTACAGACATATAAATTATGAAATTGTTTAGTGAGGAATGCCAGACACAAAAAAACAGTATGATGATGTCATCATCGGAAAGGGCGCCCCCGAGTGGCACATAAAACAGTGTTTGGTTTCTTTAATTTTAAAACCATCCGTTCAAATTTTACCATATCGCCTCTTGATATTCTCTATCAACCACAAATAACTTGGGAAGGTTTCAAATTCATGACGTCATCAGACTGGAAGTTACTTTAAGGAATATTTGAAAACGATCATAATTTTAAATTTAATTGTATCTTTTGATCCATGTCGTAAATCTTCGTAGCCCAAATAATGATATCCATTACAATGTTGACCTTTACTTCCAAATACTGTGACGTCATCAAACCGAAAGTTAGGTATTATTACTACATATACATATATTTTCCATATTTTCATACGTTATTTAACTTTACAGTGAACATTTATCCACTCCGAACTAAATCAGTATTCACTTCCCGTTTTGTTTGCTAATGACGACATCAAGCCAGAAATAACTTGTATGTGTACATAGAATGTTTACTGAAATGTATCACACCGTTAAAGATACATTTTTTTAACAAAATAACTTATTGTACTGGAAAGGATTTAATTTCGTGATCCCTTGTTCTTACATACACATATTCAGAACTTAACTCGGCAGTGTTTATTAAAAAAATTGCCTGCCCGACCACTCTGCGTTTGTAACAACAAACGCGAACCTCTAGTTTTCATTTTAACTCTTCAAATGCAACTCTTTAACTAATCAAATGCATGAATTCCTGTCGCGTTGAAGCTGAAGGATTCTTCTAGACCAGAGGACCATAGGATGAGTATAAACTTGGCGAAAGGCTGGAATTGAAAGCTGGTAGCCTGGAAGGGATGCAATACATGTAGATAGGTGCAAGTACCAGTAGCATTCTGAGAATGTTGAGGACCTGTATCTGAATACTGATGGGAGAAGAAATCATTCTATTGAAGTGAATTCAATACCTTCTTACTGGCCAGGTGGAACGTTAGGAGGAACAGCCAACTGGGTGGCTCTGAAGTGGACAGGCAGGAAGAAAGAGCGAGTTCCCCGGATGAAGCATGTAGTACACTACATCTGAACAAGGGCGGATCCAGGGGGGGGCCAAAGGGGGCCATGCCCCCCCCCCCCCCCAAAACGAAACCAATTTTTTTTTTTTTTTATGTGACATCGCAATAAAGGCAGGCAATGAGTACACCACCATCTTTTCCTCAAAAAAACATTGGTTAAAGTGGTCAGAAATTGCCTCAGATCGCACCACAGAGCATCTAGAATCCAAAAAATTTCGGGGCCCTTAAGCGGGCCCCGAACCCCACGCCGTAATTTTTTTGACCCACTTTTTTGGGGGACCAAAATTTTTTTTGGCCCCCCCAAAAATTGTGTTCTGGATCCGCCCTTGCATCTGAACTGTGAAATTGTCCGTCTGGACCAAGACAAGCTTGATTAGGACTTTGGATATGAGCAAATGCAAGGCCTTGAGCACTGTCAATAGCTCTGGTTGAAGGAATGCAACTTGCTCTCTTTAGTTGGCCAAGTGCTTGGTACTAAATGACCATCCAGATGGAATCTCAAACCCTGTCCGAGGTACCCATTGCGATGGTAGAAGATGAAGTTACCCGGTACATTGTCCTGAAAAGGCCATCAGTGCAGTAGGTCATAGCTAAGATGGGTAACTGGAATCCCTTTGGAGATGACTCTTAGCGTACGTGTAGATGGGAAGACAAAGGAAAGGCTGCACAGAGCGCCTGTGTGTCATGCACCAGGGAACTAGGTCTATCATCAAGATGCCAGAAGGTTTCGATGCCATCACGTTGTGTCTAACGTTCCCCAGTAATAACTGAAACCAAGTTGGAAAATGTTTCAAGGTAGGTCAGCTGTCGTGAAGGAGCTTGATACTGAAGATGAAAAACAACATCAAGTGCGAGTTAGACAGACTGTTAAGACTATACTGGAGATACATGTAAGGTCTGTTATAGCCTATCATCTAAGTACAAGAGCAAATTGATCTATTTTGCTGTAAAAAGGAATGTTGCCACAACATAGGCGATTCTTATAAAGACCCAAAGGAGCTGTGAAAATCAAAAAGGTCTGTAGAGAAACCCTGTAGGTATGCAGAACTCCAACTTCTGATGATCCACGTATATGGGTACTGTACAAGGACATTAGTATCCCAATGATTGATGGAAACAGCAAACCAACCTGTCTTCAGAGACTGGAGGGAAGTAGAAAGCATTTCCATCTGAATTCCTTTGCTGCATGTCAAAGTTTGATAATGGGCCGCCATATGTCAGACTGCTACCGACTGAGAAAAAGGGTGAAGTAAGCCAAAACCCGATCCAGTTGGAAGTATCCTGATCTAAAGAAAGGATATCATTCTCTAAAGCGACAAACGAGTGTAAGTTGAGGCAGAAGCTCGTGGTCAGGGAGAACCGAGGTAGATGAGAATTCTAGACAATGCTTTGAAGAAGTGTCTGACGAAATCCGTATGTATGAAATTACATAAAACCACCTCTGACCAGACTCTGTAGGACAAATACTTGTTCTAAAGACTCGAAGCAGTGAAGATATGTCAGATTCTGCTGTAAGCTAAGGATGAAGAAGAAGACCGGTCTACAAAACTCCTGGCTGAAGAAATTAATCTCAGTCAGTTGAATCATGCTGGTTTGAGACCCGGTTGGAGACCGACGTAGAAGAAGTACATGCATGCTAAGCACTGATGAGGATTAACCTATCTCAAAATATGGAATCCTGCACCATAGTCTTGCCATAACCTGACATTATGCAAAAGAAACATTCATCCAAGACAAGAATGCCATATAGCCAGAATTTGTAACAAGTCCCAATGCAATTCCAACAATCTAGACAATAAAGCAGAATGATAAAATCTCCAATAAAAACTGCATCAGTTAAGAGAGATATCATGGCAACTTGCAAGGGCACCAGACAAAAGAAGAATATTCTGTGAAGGCCCCGTGGCATCGATGGATTGAAGAGTAAGGCAGTAATCCTTGGTCTATTGAAATAATCAACAAACCATCCCAACAGGCTGATGAATATAAACAGGCCAGCTGAGCAAGTTATTCAAGTGATATCAAGGAATCTGTAGAAGGAATACTCATACACGACACTCCCCAACACGATCGTATCTATTGGGAAGAAGCAGGGAAAGAATGCAGCATCCAGACGCCAGCAACGTTTGAGTACAAGTCTATTGGAGTCAAGACTATTTATTTATTTTTTTTTACCAATCTTGTAATGATTTCAAACTAAAAGTGGCATCAGGTTGCAACATACTATCCAACGGTAGCTTGAGCGTAGATACATGTGAGCCTGTATTATGAACATGCTCAAGAGGACCAACCCACAGTCATAGGATGGAAAAACTAAAAGAGAAAACCCAGAAGGCAATCTCGAACATGGGAGACGACTTCAATGAGTAATGAAGAAATCACAATCAAATCAGCCCGAACATCCAAAAGTCAATCCTCCGTCCGCGTCCAATTGAAATCGCAAGTTGGAACTGCGAACGGGAGGGCTCGGGAGGCGGTCCTCACCGGGTCGATCCCCAGCGCCGTGGACAGTCGAGCAGCTGTTTAAGTCACCGGAGTCATGTTGAGAAAACATCACAACGATATGAACATTGGATGAAAAATCCACGGTAGCATGGAATCGTTGTCTCGGAGTTAAAAAAGGAACCCCAAAATCCTTCAAAGAAAGTGGAGAAATCCCACGATGAGTACCCATCGGTAACGCAATGTCGCTTAACTGGCTAAGAAAGTGCGCCCTCTGGTGGGTAAAAACCATGTACGTGTGGCGACTCCTTGAGATTATTTTTCCATTGTCTTGGGAATTCTTGGGAATTTTCCATTTTGATGTGTGGCCACGCTGCACCATGTGTCGATATTGCAGTGCAGTGCATGCAGTCTAGCCCTTGTTAAGTTTCTCAAATTTGAAATTTCAGTTCAGTTCATTTAAATCCAGTGTTCACAATAAAAGTACATCAAACCTTATTACTTGTATTTCTTAAGTCAGAACATAATAAATATATAAAATACACGCAAAAGTCCACTTGGTGCTGAAGGCGATGGAAAAAATCTCGGGCTCGCCTGGAAAGCTTGATCATGGTGTGTGTACCTGCGTGTAGTGTAGATGAAGATGGTGGTGGTCGGGTGGTGCCCCGCCTCTGTGACCGGGCGGGCTGGTCAAATTACCGAGGGACCTATGGGTATCGAACGCCAAGCCTCACTTACCCGCAAGCACATGAGTGACGTCTGCTGCTTGCATGTGCTCTTGTTGTAGACTGTCGAATGTGCGGGATTTTTCGGGAATCTTGCAGTGACTCTTGCTGGAGAGGAGTGCCTGTTCCCGGGGTATTTCCTACTGTCGAACCCGGGGATTAGACCCGGTCGTAGTAGAGAAATATCACGCTTGGAGTGTTGGTTGGAGGGTGATTTCCCATAAGAACGACTTGAGCTAACAGTAACAGTTTTACTATTTTTACAAGCACAGCGAGTACGGTTAAATTGTATGTGTTGACGCTACGTGTCACTGAAAAAACTAGGAGTCGTCTTTGTGTAACGGGCAATTTAAGGGACATGTAGTGGGCACAGAGGGTGAGGCTTGGGCGCTAATCTTTTCAGCGAATGTTTGTGTGCATGCGGGCTGATATGCAAATGTAGGTAAACAGAGGTGAGATGTTTTCTGTAATGGAAAGCAAGTTCACATCTTTTACCAATTGCAAATACTGGTAACAAAGCAATTTCGGGTTCAACAGGAAAGAAGGGTCACGTGATTTTGCACGTTATATCAAAATTAAGACCATGAATTATTCTATCAATTCCCATAAAAAAACAAAATCAGATCTCTCACTGTTGATTTTAGATGATTTTACGTGATGACGTAATCATGATGTCACTTGGCAGTGCATATTATTTTATTGTAGTTTTAGTCTGTACCAAGTTTGAAGCCAATTAGACGAATAAAAGTGTTAAATTTTGTAAGCAGAATAAAATTGTCAATATTTGAAAAAAAACATAGAAAATCTACCGATGACGTCATCGTGACGTCATTTCAGATTTTGAGTACCGTAATTTTCGGAATATAAGCCGCGCGGCGTATAAGCCACAGCACGCAAAAATCTGCAAATTAAGATTTGAAGTCAACATATAAGCCGCACCGGCGTATAAGCTGCACCGACTGCAGCGGTTTCAATTTTGTAGGGCCTCCAAATTCTAGTCAAAATGCTCTGCACCAGTTCCATTTACACTACGAAAGCTATAAAAAGGGCCACAAAAGTTATATCAAATCATTCACAGTTGATACTCTTACAAACAAATATGGAAATTGATGATGAGAAATAAACACCGGGAATTGCTGCCGGCTGCCCCGTCCGGTCCCCGGCCTTAAACGTAAGTGCACGGCCCGGTAGCTTGCGCCGGCGAATGATAACATTTTCCCCCAGCACTTGAGAGACTGTGAAACCCACCGTGTGTCGTCCGACTGGAGCGCTACAAATGCTGCTTTGTGGCAACAGATGCTGATTTGTTTTGTCCCAAGAATAAACAGGTCCGTTTTTACAACAAAACGTATTAAATTGTTGTGATTACTAACGAGTAGTAACGTCAAAATTCAAGTTGCGATCGTAACTTTCTTTGAAAACAGTCAACACGATGCTGAAATTTTTATGGACGAATCCATTCATTTTGTAAGGGGTGATTTTTAGCGCCTGTTTTAAGTTTTACATCGTTTCTTGAATACATTTCAAGAAAAAAATTGTACTGTGACATTAAACAACTGATTATTGAATGAAGAAATGTTTGGAACTCCATAAAAAGTATTAGTTGTCTTTTTTTCTGTTTTTAAACAGCGGAAATATTGGTAATTATTGTTCCCAAGAAAGTACACCCCTTTATTACCACAAATGGTGTGGTCCATGGGGAATGCATGCAGCATGCATGCAGCATGCATGCAGCACTAGAATCACGTACGGCCGGTTGTCGAATGTCGATGTCGAAGAGACACCTAGCTTTCGCTAGCCGTACTTTTTACCGCTCGGTACCTTTTTTGGGACGTGCTTTCGGTTTGTTAATGACTTTCTTAATTGATGATTCATATCAGCAACAGATCTTTTCTTATACCAGTACACTAAATATACATTTGAATATCATTTTTATTCTTCAAGTCTCGGCGTATAAGCCGCCCTGCGTATAAGCCGCAGTAAACATTTTCATGGGCAAATTCAACGTTTAAGCCGGGTCTCATATTCCGAAAATTACGGTACTAGTACTATTATCTACCCACCCACTAGGTTTCATGACAATCAGACATGCCCTTATATGTTAATCGCATTTTTGATGAAGTCAGAATGATGTCACACAATTTTCAATATTTTTCAATATTAACAAACATAATACACAAAGAATTTTGAATTTAGCATATTGCATTCGTGAGATATGGCTTAAGGGTCCAACAGTTCAAAAATTGATATAAAATCACACGATGACGTCATGATGACGTCACCTCAATTTTTACCTATAACACATCCCGGTCTGCCTACATACCGAGTTTCAACACAATCAGACTAACAGTTTTGTAGATATAGGACTTTAAAATATGCACATTTGTGATGACGTCACGTGACGTCACGATGACGTCACTCTTCAGGGCACATCTATGCTATAAGAACTAAGCCTATGCTGACTTTGAATGATGTATGACAAAGATGAATGGTAAAAGTGAGGGGTGGAAAAGACGTGTACAATGTCTATGGGATTTGCCAGGGAATAAAAAGAAGGAAAAAAACTAGAGATCTATGTCTGTTTGCAACAGAACATAGGGCTTTTCCGCATTATGATTTTTTTTATCAATAATACGTCCCTGACTATGCATGAACATAAAATCTGTCAAAGTTAGCCGAAAATCGGCTAAAACGGTCACTGTGGACAGGATTTGACCTCAGCAACACGTGCGCTGCAGGCTGACTGACATACGATGTATGTGCCTATGTACAACGTACGTGCATGTACATGTACATGTACATTGTGGACGTTCTGTCCTGTGCATGTTTTGAAGCAGAGGTATTGTCAACATGAAGTTTTAAGCGTGCGCAGGGTATGTTTGAGTTCGTTTATCGCCTCGAAACTTTGAAATGTTTTAGACCTACCCTTCAATCAACAATTAAAGTAAAAACAAATATAAAAACTGCCATGGTTGATTTTTCAGGAATTTTCAAATGAAAAAGGGTCTTTTCATTATAACTTCCGGTCTGATGACGTCATTCGCCTAAAACTTCGCACACGTCTTAAGATGGTCAAGGTCATTATATACACCAATATTTAGGCGATTCCGACAAACTTCGCTACAGGCATCTATTCAAAATACATTTTTGCTAATTTTCAACCTGTCGCTAGAGGGCGCTCGAAAATTGCATGACGTCATCGGTTGATGATTTGAAGAATACTATCGGCCAAGAGACTAACACCGTTGAAAGTTCATTTCTATTACCACTTTCAAATAATAAGCCACTTCCGGTTTGGGCCTTTTTCGACCGGAAGTAAGGGTCACGTTGATTGCACGAACACTGAATGAAATGAAGACCTCAACCTACTCTACCACTTGCCGGCAACAGAATGCTGTGGACGCGTACGGTTGATTTCTTATGCATTTTTAGATATTAAAAGTGTCACAATTTAATTGCCTATAAATAAACACAGGATGACGTCATCATGACGTCATCATTCCACAATGTTGTTTGAATTAGGGTCTTTGTTTGGACAAAGAGTGGTGTAAATGAATAACTGGCAAAGAGTCGAAAATGCCCTTTGAAAAGCGACAATTTTTTTTAAATTTCTGTGTACAAAGTCTAGGGGAAAAATTAATTATTCAAAATGCCATAATAAATCACTTGATGACGTCACCATGACGTCACTCTTCGGGGCACATCTATGCTATAAGGACTAAGCCTATGCTGACTTTGAACGATGTATGACAAAGATGAATGGCAAAAGTGAGGGGCGGAAGAAACATGTACAATTTCTATGGGATTTGCCGGGGAATAAAAAGAAGAAGAAAGAAAAAAAAAAAATCAGAACAAAAACAAAGGCTTTTCCGCAACTATGTGGAAAAGCCAAAAAAAAAATCTGAACAAAAAGAAAGGCTTTTCCGCAACTATGCGGAAAAGCCAAAAATGAGAACAAAAAGAAAGGCTTTTCTGCAACTATGCGGAAAAGCCAAAAAGTTAAAAGTCGAAAAATTCCAATGATGTTGTTAAAATTGTTAATCAATTTTACTCCATGTCCAGGCCACTTCTATGGTGCACATCACATGCATGGTTTGCTCAATATCTCATTCTCTTTATATGGAGATCATATCAGAGGTTCTTAAGCACCCTGTTGTAGTAGGAGCTCGCATGTGGAGCGGACCACAGTGTCTCATGACCGGTTTGTAAACAGCAGCTTAACACCACCCACGTGACAGGCTCTTGACAAATGGCAATGGCTAAACTGTCTCAAGTACTTACGATTAGTGTTTTGTTTCTTTTTAATTAAAAAGAAAAGTTTAATAATATATCGTATAAGTTTTGATAGTTTGGGTTGAGCGAATAGAAAAAAGACCCTGCGGTAAAATACACGTTGCTGAACAATCTGAACTCATCAAACAAATTTGGTTCGTTTTGGTTCAGAAAGTCAAGTTAGTGAATTATAGTACAGGTCAGTGGTTCAACTACAGTGCTAGTTTTTACCCAACAATGTCTATCCTGTATTGATCGGTCATACCACAGCATACTGGCTAGTCCCAGCAGTGTATTCTAACAGTTGAACAATCAAGAGCCAAGCTGTAACTACATAAGATGACCAAACTGTAACTAGTAGAAACTATATTAAAGGGAAAAGTTTCTACGACTTACTTTTGGGCACTTCAATTCCCAAGGAATATTTGCCATGACATCTACAGCATCTGCACCTCCTACACCGATACAAACACCACCTAACCCACCTCCATTGGGAGTGTGACTATCAGTGCCAATCAGTAACACACCAGGAAAGGCGTAATTCTCCAAGATAATCTGGAAAATATCCATATGTCAACAGGTTCATTAGGAAGTTGCACTTGATGTACACTTGAATGTTTACCTCTTCTTTATTAAGTATTGAGAGTCTGAGTCTTAAGGTTTCATAGAAATTGTGAGATCACGAAAGTCTGTTAATATAAAACTAACATAAGTATATTTTTGCTACCTTTTTGACACCATTTTTTGAGATGGGGACACACAATTATATGTGAGCAATCAGATTTTAGTATATTCAAAACCAGAGGCACAAAACATTAAAAAAGAGGAGGTCTGACCTTTTTGTAACTGGGTGTGACATGGGAAATTTGATAAATACAACAAAGATTGGTTACCTGATGAATGATTCCACTGCCAGGTTTCCAAAACCCAACCCCATACTTGGAGCCAGCAGTAGACAGAAAGTTGTACACTTCCTTGTTGAGATCCTAGAGTAAAAATAATAAACATTCAGAATACAATCTAAAAATGTAGGATTACCTTGTATAAAAGCTTCAAGGTTTCAAGGTATGTGACTCTAAACCAGGGGGGGGGGGGGGGGTAAATATCAACAAGATTCATTTCTTACAATGTAATGTGGCACCCTATTGGTCTTAACATGCTCTGGTTGTACTCTTGCATGCAGCACAAGTGGCTTAGAGAGGTCTCACTACCAGTCTTAAAAATTGACCGGTGTTTAAACGGTGGTTTAAAACCTCCCATGTGACTAGTCCTAGTAAATAGGACTCTACAAATTGCCTTTCTTCACATTTGGGCAACGGTCTGGCAATAGTGGAATCCTAGGGAGGTTCTTTCCTTGGAGCAAAAACAAATCATCACACACTCATCGCCCACCAAAACCATCAGATTTTACCGCCAAAACAGACTCCAAAGTGCCAAATACACCACCTCGGGATGCAGACGACATCGAGAATTAAGATGGTGGTACTTAGCATAACTTACGGTTCGAAAGAAAAGAGAAATTTCCCGTTCAAATACGTAACAGTGATTTGTAGAGTCCTTGTTACTTGGACTACCATGTGATAGGCTCTTGACCAACAGAAATAAGTACAGTCAGCTACCGTTATAGCGAAATCCACGGAACCCAGTCAAAATGTTCGATGTATCCGAATTTCTTATTATCTTCACTACTCATGTGAACGTGCGTGATGTACAAATGACTTTTGCAATTTGAAAACAATTTAGAACTTGCTCTCTAGCATGTGATTTATCAACAACAACAATTATTTTTAAAAAATATAATTTGATTTTTTTTTTTAAATGTACGTAACAAAAATTAAAAAAACATTATGAAAGATACGACGTTTTATTGATTGATCATCGATGAGGATGAAGTCAACGTCATGAATGGCGGATGACCTGGATCACTTCGATGTTCAAAGTAAGTAATCTCTCCAGCAGAAATTGTGTCATGGAGAGACATTTCAATTTTACTGTCCTTTTATCTTGCAGTGATCCATGTAATTAGTTTTTACTTTGTTCTAATTTTTCTTACACTGGTCCAGTCTGTACGTTCGTGATTCGGGTCAAGTTCATATTGATCAAGTGCCCTCACGAGTCAGTGTTCTCATGGTGGTGAAGTCATAATCGTACATTGTGGTTGGATATTAACGTCTGACGAACGTTTACGTCATGCAAGCACACGAGCTCATTGGCGTGCAGCAGTTCATTTACCCATAATCGTTTGCGTTACATGCATAATTCAGTGTTATAGGCGATAGTCCCAGTGGGTTCCTTTTTAAAAATTAACAAATATCTTAATGTATGTTGTACTTGGTGCTCGAATGAAATTACGTATTGACAATTTTGGCAAAGGTCAGATTTTTTTGGATCAATTCATGGGAGGGGCCGTTTATTATATGGAATGAAATTACGTTTGGAGAGTTTTGGGACAGTCTAAGATCAGATTTGTTAGTTTTTTTTGTAAAATTATTTGGGGGTGGTTTGTCTGATTAATTTATTTAATTTCCAATTATTCTTTTTTTCTAGTCAAAGGGGTTCTATTTAGGGGGGTTCTATTTTTGGAGGTTCTTTTTATTTTTGGAAAAGTGGCTCAGAAGGCAATGTTCCAGGGGTGGGGGAGGGGGTTAATGACTTTTATTTGACTCGTGATTCAAACTCTAATCACATATGTTTGTGCCTGCCACTTAGTTTGTCTATTGTACCCAGGTATCCCACTCGAAGCCATCAGCCTTTGTCCCTTAAAAAGGCTTAAATGCAGCATGACATAATCAGTCTTTTCTTACTCTAATTTTTGTTTCAATAGGTCTATTGATGCTCCGTATTCAAATGATGTAGTAGTCTTTTCGCAAGCAGTGATTTTCGTTGATAAAGATGTTTATTTTATTTTCCTTAAAAATCTGAGTTTTTAGAAATAAGGGAGACCTATGGAAGTGCAGCCAGCAATGTCAATGTTCCCTTCCAGGTGATAAATAGGGAGCTACATTTTCTTTTATTCACAATTCATAAATACCTTAGAAAGTTTACGCATTCCTATTGGTCGAGAGCCCGTCACGTGGCCGGTCTTAAACGGATGATAAGACATGGCTGGCTGGTCTTAAACACTTTTCCAGTGTCACATGAAATTTGGACTTCCATGAAATCCGGTGCCTTTTAACGTTTCATTGGTTGAACGTTCACATTCCTCACGTATGCATGCGCAATGTACTACCAGTGAATCAGTATTTCATGGTCCGAAATTCACACTACACTAGCCCAGCTGCGTTTTGCGCGACATCGCGCAGTACGCGCGACGCGCACGCCAATGTCCTTATAAGGTAACGAGTTGTGGAGGAGCACTCCATATTATAGTCAAAGGGGTGTTTCGTAAACCATGAAGTAAAATTGTTGAACAAAATGGTTGGCAACGTCTAGTTTTTGACATGTTTTGATTTTTGGACTGAAAAGATTTGTTTTTGACCGAAAAGGTATTTATGAATGGGAATAAATTTGTGTTTGGTCGGTATTAAACACTCTGTTTAAGACCGGTGGGAGTCCGGATGGGTGATAATTACCCATCCAGACTCCCACCGGAGTCCGGATGGGTGATAATTACCCTTGGCTTCGCCTCGAGTAATTATCACCCATCCAGACTCCCACCGGTCTTAAACAGAGTGTTATAATACCTCCCGAACACACATTTATTCCCTTATTATTGATTTGCTCTTATCAGTATGATTCACAGTCAATTTTCATGGCAAAAAGAAAGCAACGAATATTCCTTTTAAAAAAATGTAGCCCAGTTGATTATATGGCGAGTTTTATTGGAAACTTATTTTGAGTATATCTTTTAGGGGTGTAACTTTGGGAAAACTCACATAATGGAAATTTGGACATTTTATGCCACCATAGCGACCTAGTCCTTATAGCAGAGACAAGGGAGCAGCTACATGCAAAGATGGCAGCATGGAGAGTGTGTCTGGCATCTAAGGGTCTGAAGATCAACGCCGGGAAGACCAAGGTGATGGTTAGTCGCGTCAGCGGTGGGCCAATGACGAGCTCTGGTGCATGGCCGTGTGGTGTGTGTGGGAAAGGTGTAGCTGCCAACTCAATCCAGTGTACAACGTGTAGGAAGTGGGTTCACAGGCGATGTAGTGGCTTGAAGGGTAGTCTTCAGGCTGCTAGCGCCACGTTCGTCTGTAAGAGATGTCGGGGTGATGGTCTACGGCCAGAGGAGAGAGAAGCGGGTCTGGAGGTCTGCGGTGACACGTATGAGGTGGTGGAGTCGTTCTGCTACCTGGGTGACATGCTGGGTGCTGAGGGAGGAGCAGATGCAGCAGTGACATCACGCGTGAGGAGTGGGTGGAAGAAGTTCAGGGAGCTGGCCCCATTTTTGACATCCAAGGCGCCGCCCCTGAAGATGAAGGGCCAGGTTTACACCGCCTGTGTCCGAAGCAGTATGGTGTATGGCTGCGAGACATGGCCCACAAGGGTGGGGCACATCCAGCAGATGGAACGAGCAGAGATGAGAATGATCAGGTGGATGTGTGGGGTGTCTCTGGCTGACAGGCTGTCAAGCGAGGAGCTGAGGAGGAGAGTGGGAGTGGAGGGGATCGGCATCGTATTGAGGAGGCACAGGCTGAGGTGGTTTGGTCATGTGGAGAGAAAGGAGGATGTCAACTGGGTCAAGAGGTGTACCAACGTAATTGTGGGTGGGCCCACACCCGTCGGCCGACCGCGCAAGACTTGGCAGAGCTCCGTGTCAGATGACATGCGACTGCTTGGAGTCAATGTGAGGGATGCGACGGACAGAGCCAAGTGGAGGAGAGCCATAGGGAGAAAGCAGGCCAACCCAGAACAGACTGGACAACGGCCTTAAAACCGACATGATGATGAGCACCAGAATATGTTGGTAAAAATGTCGCCAACATGCAAAGACTAGTGGATGTCTCACACTGCGCATGTGCAGCAAGTAACCTCCAAGTGACTACACCGGCAATAGGCTCTGCACATACGTGTAATGTGGTGGATCTGAAAAAAGCTGTTGAGTTTGATTTATCTTGAACTTGATGTTACACCTTGAAGAAGCCTATTATCTTCTGCTGCGACATCTTGCCTTGCTGCCTACATGCTGGACAGGTACATGCCTGTCCACTTCTTAAACAGCTCCGAAACCATCCAGGCCTTGTGGTTAGCACTGTACGTCGCCGGGAGTTAGACAACGTTTTTGAAGCACCTTGGTTCTGGAATTTCCCGATGACGACCGGCTTCAGCTTCTCGGACCAGTCCATGTTCGCACAAAGTAGGACGGTGACGTACATGTACATGGTCCCTCTGCTTGCCGCCAAGGCACTGTCAACGAGACACTTTGATGAAGGGCCTTTAATGTTTGTAACTGGTAGAATAAGGTACAAATTGGGAAAGCCCGTTCACAAAGGTCATTCTATATCTTGGACGCAAGTGGCGCGGGTGACTGGCACACGTCATCGGAACACTGATGACAGGCCATTGTTGGTAACCGCAGCGCGAGAATTAACGACAGTTCCCCGGCGACCCAATTAGCACCTTCCATCTTAATAGATTCTGCGTCGGCAATATGAAACAACTCACACGAGAGACACCAATTGATGACTAATGTTGCTTTTAAATTGGGTCTAAATGAAAAAGCCATGAGCCAGTACTACCGTTAGTTATAAATGGGTCGCTAACGATGCTTTTTTATGCAACGGGGTTGCAAAAACCTTTCGTTGTTATGTCTGATTTCGTTTTAAGCAAATTTTCCCCAATAGAAATTTGCACAATTTTGCACATTTGCACAAGATATGCGTTTGTTATTTCGCTAAAACAGGAGACAACTGTACATGTATGCTGTCTCAGGTATTTATGAACAGCTGTTTAACATATCTTCTGTGAGAAGTCGCATGGATGTTAATGCAAATAGAAATTAACGGCCAAAAGATCACAATCTTATCTCTGGCTACATGGCCATTATGTTATATTGCCATATACCATGACAAACGCAGCTGATGACCCTTTGAGCAAGTGTGCATTCCAAATAAAGAGTGTTGACTGTTGCCATCATGTGGTGCTAAGTGTGACACTATGTTATTGTTCCAATGGCTAGTACTGTGAGATATTAATCAAGTGTCTTTCGTAATACTGACTCTCTCTGGGTGTGTTTGATTAGCTCACCCAGGTTGACTCGGATTAGCCGTGTGCCGTTAGATTAGCTCTGATGTCATACTCGGGTCAGCCACCACAGTGTGGTAAAAACACATTACATGCATGAGTCGTTCATTCCCAAAAACTGACAAATATGGCGGCTGGACAGAGGGAAAGATCGGGTGGACCAAAATATCAACTTTATTTGAAGTATAAACATAATTACACGTCACTAGACCTATGTTTGTGAACAAACACATGGCTGTTTCGGCCTTTTTGTTTTTGTATATTTATGTCATGTTATAGACTGGTAGGACAAACATGTACAGTAGAAAAATGCAGAGTGATCAGGACCTATAGTTATGTAGACATAGGCTGTAGAAAAACGCACTTTTAATGTGTCGTCACATGTCATGTGATGACGTCATCATGACTTCACATCAATTTTCATCTATAACACATACACAAAAAAAGGAAAAACAAAATCTTAACAAAACAAAGGCTGTTTCGGCAAATAGAAAAAAACAAAATCTTAATGAAAACAAAGGCTGTTGCCGAAACAGCCAATTATTGATGTCATTGCAACTTTAGAGGCAATTATTCCAGTCCGACATCCTTACATTTTGAAATTGACAGAAAGCAGTATATCTCAACTATTAATGTGACTGTGACTACGGACGTCATGTGAATGTCACTGTGGCCCGCGTTTGAGCATTCGATTAGTCCGGCCTTCGTGGTTAACTTGTCTGCATTTACCCAAATTGACCCAGCAGAGCTAATTGCAGGGATGTGATTAGTCTGTGACAAAAAAACTGAAAATTTTATGCATGAAGTGCAAACTCTGGCGAGCGAGAGATTTTAGATGCTCTGTGGTGCAATCTGAGGCAATTACTGGGCACTTTCCTCTGAAATTCTGAAGCAGAATTTGTTTTAATTTTATGAAGAATTTTCCTTAATTTGTTATTAAAAATGTACTCTTGTTCTAATAAAGTTTTTTTTCTGTACTCAAAGTTGAGAACCATGTTGTTCTCCCCAGGATTTTTTCAAACCTGTGGGGGAATTGTTGTTGTGATACAACAACCTGCGAAGCCATGGCGTGGGTTCGGGGCCTGCTTAAGGGACCCGAAAAATTTTGAACTTTAGAAGCTTTCTGGTGCATTTTAGAGCATTTCAGAGGAGATCTTGTAATATTTTTGTAAAAAAAAAATCAAAATTGTAAACTTAAATCACTTCTGCTTCCGATAACATGCCTTTCAAAATAGCATCGGTTAGTATTGTTGGAAAAAAATTATTTCACCATTTCTATATTTGTAGTAAAGCAAGGAATCGTTTATATTTCATGTATTTTGTGCTGGATTATTCTCATTTGTGCCACAAAAATTATCAAGACTAGCCATCAAAAGTGATTAAAACTTGCCTCACCTAATTAAAAATATATTTGAGGTGGGTCATTCCACAGTTATGCTTAACGTACATCACGGCCGCTAGCGCCGCAAACATTCAATCTGGCCGGCCGTACATCGCACCGTACACACGGCCGGCCCGGCGCAGTATCAGTGTGCATTGCTGCACTGTGTACGGCCCATCCCACGTGGCCGAAAATTCTGCAGGACTGCAGAAACACGCTACGATGTTTCTCCACAGGTTTGAGTTTTGCAATCTCGTCATTTCAATGGAAAATACATACACAGAAAATGAAGATCACGTTCTGTGAATTAATTTGCAGAAATCCTCTTTTTCCATCGATGGTTGTTTGGTATTTTTACTATTTTAACGATCCAACTTCGGCCGATTACGCACGGAAAACGAACCTGTGAGTACTTCCAGTAGTCACTGGTTCTGATCCTTCATCATAGCATTGATTCTGTTAGCACGCGAAGGGTACCAGTGTACCATGCTGCACTCGTCTGCACACCTGACCAGCGCAACACGTGCATCTCAGGTACCGACACAGGAACTAGACCTACATAACCACAACCTCGGCCCCGAGCGAACAATCACATAATCGCACTAATGGCAACGCATGGTCTTCAACTTTGTTCTCACATTGGGTGTTCAATATGTGCGTGCGGCATACATATCGATCAACGAAGTTTATGTCCGTAACTTAAGTAAATTTCGGATATTTCGGCAAGCAAAACTCATTATGAATAATTAATCAGCACATTCTACCCCCCTATTTTCTCAACGGATTCACACGATTCACGTTGGTGGACTTTTGAGGCCCAAAAAAACGGATTTCCGGAAAAAAACGGAGAAATCACATCCCTGTTAAATTGAAGGCATCCTCTAGAATCTCCCTACCTGAATCTTGTTACCAGTTTACCTATAATCTTCCTCAGTGGAAATGTCAAGAGATATCTCGTCACAATAACTTTACATTCCTTTCAGTTCTTTGTACTCTAGCAGCTCATACCTTTAACTTTGAGTGGCTGTTAACCCTAAGCATTTTTTTTTACAATATACATCTGTAACTTACTAACCTTTGCCCTTGCAAGATCTTTATCACCTCCCAACTGAGCTTCAATCAAGTGATCACAGTGAATGGTAGACGGCACTGCAGTCTTAAGGAGTTCAGAAGGAAACAAATGAAATATCTATGAGCCAAACACTTGTAACAGCATGGAAAAGATGAGAATGTCAAAATATGATTCTACCTCGCTATCCCTAGCACCTTGTCCTTACGTGAGATTGCACCTGTCACCGGTATGTTTCTTCACAGTTGAGAGAACCCATTGTTAAACAAATGGTTTCCCCACTATATAACCGCACCCTAGGCCCATAATCCTCAGTGCATTTTTTGTGACCGGTTGTTTCAGTTGCACGTAACACGTACACACGACTTTACCATGGACGACGAAAACGTCGACATCTTAGAACTTCTTGCGGTGCAATCGGACAGTGATCTACCACCGCAAGCTACTCAACCAGACCCGGAGCCGACACCATCGGGCTCGAGGACTGCGGCAATGGCAACACCCAAACCTCTCGCCACACCCAAATCTCGTGGCAAGAGAGGCAAGGAATGTTCCAATGCCGTTACACGAGAAGAATTTTCTGCAGTTCAAAATCAGCTTACAGCAATGGCTGACGCCAGGGATTTTCCTTAGCGGTCGCCCGCTCGCCAAATGCGAGTGAAAACAGCCGCGGACGAGTCAAAACACTTCCCTCGGTCGTCCGGTGGGCGAGTTAAAATATTGATAATTCATTACATGTGATTTCCCAGATCAACTGTTTATTGCCACAGAGAAAGAATACACAACAAACCGCAAGCAAGATTGGTCGTTAAAAAACGGCGTCAGTCAGCGTCACGGTACAGCCTACCTGTTTAATGTAGCACAGGGTATGAAGGATGTGTCTAGCTGAAAATCAGGGGGAAATGTATCAGCTTAAGGAAAATACTGTGCAAATGCGACAATATTGGGCTCAGAAGCGTCACTTTTTCGAAGATTTGCAATCGAACAACACGCGAGCGAGACACCAGCGAATCCAGCGATCGGCGAGATGTGGCGATTTATCCCCGGTGTTTCGGAACCTGGAGCTGGAACATCAAAATCTAGTGAAAAACGTGATCGTGACCCAGAGTATGAGAAAACGAAAAGACGGCGATCGTACCGAAAAGAATGGGAGACAGAGTTTAAGTGGCTCGCCTTCGATGAAGAGGAAGGTGTTATGTTTTGCAAGGTATGCCGGGCCAATAAAGTCACGGGCGATCGCGGCAAGAAACAAAACACCTTTTACAAGGGAAGCGACACCTTCAAGATTGAGTCGGTTAAGGCACACGGAATGAGCGAAAACCACAAACTTGCAACAGATCGTGACAAAGCAAGAAAAGCTGCCCCAGGAACCAGCCCAGCTGAAATTATGCTGAAGGGAATGAACACTGCGGCAGTAAACCGACTGAAACTTCTGTTCCGCAACGCCCACGCTCTAGCCCGTAACTGTCGGCCGTTTACGGACTTCAGATGGATGGCCCGCCTTGACAGCGTGAAGGGGCTCGATGTTGGTTCGGTGTATCACACCAATAAATCAGCACGTACATTCGTGCACTTCATAGCAGAGGTAAGTTTGTTTTAAATGTAGGCCTATAATTATTATATTTCTATATATTGTTTTGTGTAAATTTTACTTAACAAAATAAGTTTTTAATGAAATCAAAGTAGTTTGCCACATGGCCGATGTGATCGGGCAGTGAATACGAAACACATTGCGTGGTCGGTTGGGTGCGTGCATGATTGTGTCGACGAGTTGTGTTGGGGGTTTTCGATATGAATAATGCATATATTTTCCCGCTAGCCGCTATTGGATTGGTGACCGTGGTTACATCCAGGGTGACGTAGAGCTATGCATGATGTATGAAGAGAATTAGACTGGTGCCTTTCCTTAAATACCTTGCAGTGAAACACTTTAAAAAGGGGACCAGACGAACCAGGAAGTAATAATTTTACGGGAAATGGATGATAGACACAAGTGTTATTTTTTGGCCGTAGCCAAATCATTTCGGACGCGGCCCAGGCTAGATGGAAATGTGCACGTGTGGAAATGAAATTCCTCCCGTACATGTACACGTACATATACATGTACACGTACATATACATGTACGTACTGTATTGCACATGTACAGTATATTTGTGCGTGTTTGTGTGAATAGATTTCGGGGCTCCACGACCGCTGGATGGGTTGTATTGTGCGGTATGAATTCACACTAGATCTGAACACCGGGGCCCGGTCAGATTTTGCTGGTTAGTCTTGACACTAGACAGTTTGTAAATTGTAGTTGACGGTCAGGAATTTCTGATTCAATATTGCAGATGCACTAAGACAGGATGAGGAATGGAAATAATAGGGTTCCTACTAAACCTGTCCTTTCCTGGTTATATTTTCGCAATTATATTTAGGCCTGGGCTTAATTTGGATTTAGAAATAATTTTCTAAGTTTTATTTATTTTTTTTTCTTCTTCAGGTTGAGCGTCTCAAACTGAAGCAGGCAATCGACAAGGCAAAGTACATATCGTTAATTTCGGATGGCACTACTGATGCATCAATTACTGAAGCCGAGATCTTGTATGTGCGCTACAGCCTCGACGGAACACCACATACAAATCTGGTTGGCGCTCACAGTGTAGCCAAAGCTGATGCGGCATCAATAACGGAGTGCATCGTGGAAGTCGGAGTTAAGAAGCGACTTGAAATTGATGAGGATATTTTGAAGAAGAAGCTGGTTGGTTTCGGCTCGGACGGGGCTTCGGTGATGATTGGACGTAACAGTGGAGTGGCTACCCTGCTGAAGAGATACAGCCCAGTCATGCAAGCAGTTCATTGTACAGCACACAGACTAGAGCTCGCCTTCAAAGATGCCTTGAAGCCAGTAGCTTTATACACCACACTCAGCAATCTTCTCCTCAATCTGTATCTGTACTACCGAAAAAGTTCAAAGAAAAGGAGTGGACTGAAGCTTTCAGCTGAGGCGGAACATCAAGCAGTGGCCATACCTACCAGAGTCGGTGGCACCAGATGGCTACCTCATCTTCAGAGGGCACTGCAGCAGATGCTACGGGGCTATAAGGCCTTACTGACACACCTTCGACAGGTTTGTAGTTATTGCATGATCTACATTGATCAATCAAACTTTTGATTAAAATAATACACTTTGTTTAACAAAATCTAATTTGTATTAACATATTTTAAATTGTTTTCCATTAGGTTGAAGTAGAAGAAGGCATGTCTGCAGATGCAAGAGGGAAGGCCAAGCAGTACGCGAAATTTCTCTGTCGACATGACCTGATGAAGTTTGCTCACTTCATGTTGGATGTGGTGACAGTTCTCTCGAGAGTGTCCCTAACAGCCCAAGTGTCAAACAACACCGTGGCAGACGTAGCGGCGTCCATTGATGCAGCTGTTGCAACCCTTTTGAAATACAAAACAAGGTAACTAACACTTCATTGTTTTGGTGATCTGAAAAAAGCATCCTGACTGCAGATAACTTTTCATTAATGTTTTTTCTTCTTATTAATATAGAAAGATGACGCCCAAGTTGCAGGACTTTGGTGATGTTGGCATATTCAAAAGGGAGCCCCTGACTGGAGGTGGAGATATCAGTGCAGCAATGGCCAAAGTGCTGACTGGCCTAGTTACAAGCCTTGACGGCCGATTCGAAGACATGAGCAGAGGTGTACTGTCTAGCTTCAGGATTGCTGGCTTCACATTTTGGCCTATGGAGCTACAGGCAGCAGAGGGTAAGTTGAGGAAAATGAATTGGTTCAACTTGCATGATATTGATAGCCACAATTCTATTAATTAAGTTAACTAGTCTTATTATTTATTAATACAATTGTATTTTTCTTTTCAGACTTTGGTGACGAGTATATATCTCAGCTGGTGAGACACTTTCTGCCAGTTTTGAAGGAGGCTGGAGTGGATACGGATGCAGTAGCTGTTGAGTGGGACCTCCTGAAACAGAGACTATATGCCAAGTAAGATATGTAAATTTTATGGGCCCTTTCTGTATTAAATGACAATTTTATAAGCAGAAATAACATTTTCTAAAAAAAATTGCATCAAGTATTAGTTTGTTATCAATAATGAAACTCTGGGTTTGTAGTATAATGTTCAAATACTTTTATTTGTCAATAACAACAGATACAAGACAATCACCAGTTCCAAATGGGCAGAGGTGATTCCAGCTGTGCAGGAAGAGCTACCCAACATCAGCAGCATGGTGGACCTGATGCTGACAATTCCAGCAAGCTCTGCCGATGCAGAACGTGGCTTCAGCCGCCTGAAGCTCCTGAAAACAGACCAGAGGACACGTCTTCTTGATGACTCCGTCACAGACCAATTAGTTGTAATGCTTCATACCCCCAGCATTGAAGAATTTGATCCAATGCCAGCCATTGACCTTTGGAACAAAACTGGTAAGCGAGCAAAACGTGTAGATAAGGGAGTGGCCCAGCATGAAGAAGGTCAAGTTCAAGGGGACTCAAGCGAGGAGGAGCCCAGTGATGATGAAGACGATGTCATGATGGATGAGGCACCACTAGACTCTGACTAAAGTTAGAAGACTGCAAGCAGTGATTCAAATAAAACATCTCAGAAAGCAACACAATGATAATGTATTCTTTACGTCTGTTTTTTTCTGGAGTATTGATCTGTTAAAGTAAACAAAGGCGCTGCGTTCCATTTGCTTAGAAAACACAGATATATGGCATATGCACATGCGGGCTAGTGAAAATGCTTGCGGGCCAGTGAAAACTCTGATTAACTAGCCCGGCTGGCCAGTGAAAAAAAAAGTTAAGGAAAACCCCTGGCTGACGCCCTGGATAACATCCAAACGGCTGTACTCACTTCTCTCTCTTCTCACTTCTCGACCTGCAAAGAAACAAAAGGTAGAAGAAAGCAGCTCTTCCGGGGAGGGCTCTGTCAAAATCGACAAAGCAGTAAGTGAATTACTACAGCAAGGGGAAGGAGAAGACACGACTGGGGAGGTCTTACAACCCTTCGAACAGCTGTACGCGGACCAGGATGCCGGCACTGCCGTGGGCGAAAAACTGGCCTCAGTTGTCGGCAAAATACTGAGACACAAGGCCCCCGATGAAAAGAACAGCATGAAACTGAAGGACTACAAACGTCCTGCAAACATTCCACAATTGGAATGCACACGAGTAAACCCTGAAATATGGGCGTCACTCAAGTCCAAAACTCACTCATCAGACATCAAGTTCCAAAAGGTACAGCAGGCTCTTCTTAAGGCCCCAGTGCCCATAGTCTCCTGCATCGAATCTCAAATGAGTACATGTATCAAAGATGCCGATGCCAAAGCACGCATCACACAATTACTAGACACGGTAGCCATTATTGGCCACGCAAATTATGAGTTAAATCTCCGACGCAGAGAACTCATAAAACCAGACCTCAACCAACAATTTGGGAGCCTCTGCTCGGCACAAGTGCCAGTCACAGAGTTGCTTTTTGGGGAAAACTTGCCCCAACAGTGCAAGAATATCCAAGAGACTAACAAACTTGGCCACAAGGTCAGTTATCGTTTTGGCTCAGGGCACAACCCGGGGCAAAAGGACGACAAATTTCGATGGCGCAACGAGAGACGCCAACATTACCAGGGGAAAGGTTTCAACTACCAACGCCCCAACTGGCACAAGGGCAAATACCAGAAAAAGAAGCCAGTTTCCACTCCGTCCAAGCGAGCGACATAAACCCAAGCGTTCACAAATGTGATATTGCTCTTAAAACGGCAGGTAGACTCGCACACTTTGTCGCCAAATGGCGAGAGCTTACTAATGATATCAGGATTCTCAACACGATCCAAAATTATCATATTGAATTCGAAAAATGGCCTTTTCAAACATGCATCCCACAGGAAATTCAATATTCAGCATCCCAGGCAGCCATTATTTCACTCGAAATTGAGAAAATGCTCCAAAAGGGAGCCATTGTTGAGACATGCCACAGTGATGGCGAATTCATTTCCAACATTTTTCTCAGACCCAAAAAGGACGGGTCATTCCGGCCCATAATTAATCTTAGAGGGCTGAATGCGTTTGTACAAAATACGCATTTCAAAATGGAAACCATTCAATCTGCATTGCAGCTAATCCGTGCTAAATGCTTCATGGCATCAATTGACTTAAAGGACGCATACTTTTCAGTGCCTATAGCCAGAGAACACAAACAATTCCTGCGCTTTGTCTGGCGCACAAAAGTGTACGAGTTTACATGCCTACCTTTCAGGCTCTCATGCGCTCCACGTGTATTTACCAAGGTAATGAAACCTTTAATTGCGTCTTTAAGGCGCATGGGGCACGAGTCTTGTGATTACATAGACGACTCATTACTATTTGGTACAAATTTGAAAGAATGCTTAGACAATGTTCAAGCAAGAATAATGCTCACTGAAGCACTTGGTTTCACAGTCAATACCGATAAATCTGTAACCACACCCTCCCATGAGATCACATTTCTCAGGTTTGTGTTGCATTCGGTTCACATGACAATTTCTATACCGCCTTCTAAGGCTAGCCATGTAATTGACACCGTCAGTTACCCAGGTTCATGATTGAAACCGATGCCTCAAATGAGGGCTGGGGAGCTAACCTTAATGGACAAGCAATTGGGGGGCGATGGTCCCGTGATGAGGCCAAACATCACATTAACTATTTGGAATTGAAGGCATGTTTTCTTGCCCGTGAAGTATTTTTCTCGAGTGAAAGAAACACTCACATTCATGTGAAATCCGATAACACCACGATAGTGGCATACATACAACATTTTGGTGGGTCACAATCCCAATCACTCAATATGTTGACTAGACAGATCTGGCAATGGTGCATTGACCGAGAAATTTGGCTCACTGCCTCGCATTTAACGGGCACAGAAAACACTGTGGCCGATTTTGCATTCCGTCATTTTCATGACGACTTTGAGTGGGAACTTAATCTTGGCATTTTTAAAAGAATCACAGAAAAATTCTTTGTTCCCGATATTGACTTGTTTGCCTCACGGCTTAACCATCAGGTATGCCGATACGCATCATGGCGCCCAGAACCAGGGGCTGCATATACTGATGCATTCACTCTGAACTGGGAACAGTTTCGGTTCTATGCATTTCCACCTTTTTGCCTAATTGGCAAAGTTCTCACTAAAATTGAATATGAGAATGCATGTGGGTTACTGATTGTCCCTTTATGGCACACGCAGTCTTGGTTTCCAAAAATGCTTAAACTTTTGGCTCATCCACCAGTTATATTGCCAATGCAATCTGATTTACTTTCTCTCCCTTGTTCAGATAGACTGCATCCCTTGCGGGATCATCTATGACTGGTAGTATGCCTATTGTCAGGGAAACACTCAGACAGCAGGGCATATCAGGAAGGGCTGCCGATGTCATCATCGCGTCCTGGCGAACTTCTACCCAGAGATGCTACAGAACAGCACTGGGCACATGGCTTCAGTTCTATGCTCACACAAAAACGAATTCAATTCGAGCTGATGTCACATCTGTAATTGCCTGCCTGAATGAACAATTTCATAATGGTTCACAAAACAGCAGCCTGAACACTCTGAGAAGTGCGTTATCAGCTGTGGTGCTTCCCAAGAATGGAATCACCGTGGGATCTCACCCACTCGTCAAACGGTTTTTGACTGGCGCGTTCAACTTGCGACCACCAAAGCCAAGATATTCATCTACATGGGATGTGACTGTGGTATTAAATTACCTTAAAAGTCTAGGGCTAAATAATAGCCTTAGCCTTAAGGACCTAACAATGAAACTGGTCATGCTTATATCCCTGATTTCAGGGCAGCGTTGTCAAACACTGGCATTAATGAATTTAGATAATGCTTATCCTACTGCCAAGGGTGTAACCTGTGTCATTTCTGAGTTGACTAAAACTAGTAAAGCAGGGAAAGCTCCTGTTAATGTTGTATTGGAGGCTTATCCTCATGACAACTTGCTTTGTGTAATGCGTGTTCTGAAAACTTACCTGCAAAAGACACGCCCACATAGGAAAGATAAGAGATATTTATTTCTCAGTTATGTTCGACCTCACAAAGTTGTAGGGACTGAGACAATTTCTCGGTGGGTCATGTCCACACTGACTATGTCAGGCATTGACACAGGGACATTTAAGGCCCATAGTACTCGTGCTGCAGCCTGCAGTGCTGCGTTAAGTCATGGAACACCGCTGAACATTATTATGAAATCAGCTGGATGGACACAGTCCGCCACCTTTGCAAAATTTTACACAAAACCGATAGTTTGCCAAAATAAGTTTGCTGAATCGGTTCTCATGACTAAAAAATTGTAGAATGGTGGAACACACCAGATTCTGTATTACTTTATTGTAAGCAAACCGTCCATAGAGACGAGAAACAGAATTGTTTTAAGTAAATACCACGCAAAAGAGTGGTTGAGTATTAAGTTATGACGATAAGTAGTTTCGTAAGAATGTATGAGAAGAAACATACAGCTTAAAGAGATTAAATGATCTTTGAAGTTCACGAGTCCGAATGATTTTGGTGACTTTTTGTTCTTGTCCGTCGGGTGGTCTCTAAATATCTCACGTAAGGACGAGGTGCTAGGGATAGCGAGGTAGAATTTAAAAATTAAACGAAATGAAATATAATGTAATTGAAGTTTAATCATAATTCTACCGAGTCTATACCTAGCACTGAAGGACTTACGTTCCCACCCAAACTTTTGGAGATGTGACCATAATATTTACCCATCCCGTTTTTCTGACGGACAACTTCGCACAAACAATGCACTGAGGATTACGGGCCTCGGGTGTGGTTATATAGTGGGGAAACCATTTGTTTAACAATGGGTTCTCTCAACCTAAAGAAACATACCGGTGACAGGTGCAATCTCGCGTAAGTCCTTCAGTGCTAGGTATAGACTCGGTAGAATTATAATTAAACTTCAATTACATTATATTTCATTTCGTTTAATTTTTAAATCATTCTGTTTAAGCTCTCAATGAATACTATGAAATCCGACACAGAATATTTTAAAAAGTATTTTAATGGGAATGTTTTGATAGCATTAGTTGGCTTTTTTGTTGATTATCAATAAGTTTTCTTAAAACCATGTTTGAAATTGTCAAGTACAGAACATAGCCTGCAATATAAAAAATATTTCTGAAAGTACCTAGTGTTTATCACAAACAAAAGAATTAAATGCATGGCTTCAAACTAATAAACCGACACTGCTTTAACAAATAAGCTTGGTGAACATTCAAAGATTCCCAAAACCATACAAAACACTATAGTATGTCCATGGGTTTTCCACAAACAACTGGCTGCTATGGATTTGCCTTGGGTTCATCATATCCCCTACGGTGTGTGAAATACAAGCACTGATCTTGACATACGCTGTACATTAACTTTTGTCGCTTTTTGACCAGTTCACTTTGATTCTCCAAATATGGCCACCTACGTACGAACATTCTACTTACAAATATTGTGCGCTTCAAGACATACTTAGAGACATACATGTAGTAAAGGCTGTTTGACAGCAAGCAAGCTTGCCGCTATAAACAGAACAAATGCCTGTCAAATAACTCACCTGAGGCAAACCACTAGACATGAACTGTAGCATAGCCATCTGTGCTGTAGCATCTTGCATGGCAACACGGTCTGGTCTTAATTTCAGGTAACTTTCACCACGCTCGATGTCCTGCAATGACATAGGTCACACATTACATGTACATCACTAGCAATAACAACATTATCAAATAAAGCTGCTTCATACTTGGTACAAATGCGAACACAGACACAACTTTTTGATGTCTGTGCAGGTACTCTTACTGCGAACTTCACCGTATGGACTTCATTCAAAATAGAACGTGTAAGGTCAACAATTTTAAAGATATAGTCCATCATTTGTAATTTGTGCATTTTGTTCGTTTGAAGCAACAAAAGTGATCAAAATCTAATGAAGGATACTGAACAACTAACCTGATGAAGTTTCAGTTCAGCTTCAGCTGTATATTCCGAGAAAAACAGCATTCTAGGATCTCAATTTCAAATCAAAAGTTGCTGAATCATGTTTTGAATTGTTTTAAATTGCAGCTATACGCGATGTCGCGCACTGATCCGACGAATTATAGCAACTGCGCGCGCCTGTGCGTTGTGCCAATGCTTGCGCGCGCTGCGCCGAATAACAAAACGAACTACTAATTTAAATTTTCTTAAGACGCACCGTAACTATGGGGGTAGCAGGGAGGGGGCGGAGGGGGGGGGGGGGGGTGGGTAGGGGTGTGGGGTGGGGGGCACATGTCCCCCAGTAGATGTCCTTGCCCTGAGGTGTCTAACAACCCCCTCCCCCCTTAAAAATCTTGAATTGAAAAAAAAAACAATCATTTGGCCCATATATCCATTGTGCCATATATAATTTTTAAGTGCCTTCTTTGAAAACTTGTTCACACTGTGTTGGGGGATGGGGGGCGCTACCGGGGGATATGGACTTCCACTGGGGGACACGTGTCCCCACCAATGACACTCCCCCCCCTATTTACACCACTATCTAGAGCTAGCAAGATGCTGTATATAAACATTTGACACAACACATTAGGGCTGTCAAGGGCAAGTACTGGTATGTACAGGTCAATGTGCACTTGTTGTACAAGTACGTGTGTAAATTATATACAAATTAGATTTTTTCCTGGACCAGGGTTCGACCTTAGCAGTGGTCCGCTGGCCAAATGCCAGTTGAATTGCCGGCAGACCAGCTGAAACACCTTGCCAAGTGGTCCGGCTGGCCAGCTGAAAAAATCTGTGTCAAAAAAATGCTTGTTGTATTTATTTGGTTTCTTACTTACATTCGCTATTTTTTTTCAAAAGAAACCTCCGTTATTTTTACAAATTCGCTTCGCGATATGACTACTTCGCAAGCAGCTCGATGTCACGGTGACTATACTGTGCGTAAACCCTGCTCAATGCAGCGATGACTGGTTCCTGCCGCACCAATTTAGAAGCCATGATGAAAATGTGGTAACTAGTCTGTGCACGGCTATGCGATCGATAGCGCTAGCCCGGCTATGCATTGTGCAGGCACGTGCTCTGTCAACTGGTCGGATTCGACATCGTAAACTGCCAAGAAAACACCGATGGAGAAAGAACATTTTTGCAAGTTAATTCACAGAATTGATCTAGCTTGTCTGTGTATGTATTTTCCGTGTTCAAGAGTTCATTTTGAGATCGCTCTACTCGTATTTGACGTGATACAATGCATCGTGTTTCCCGAAATTTTCGACCATAAAAACAAGGTCTGTTGGCTGCGCCACACACTGCACAGTGCATCACACACTACGGAGTTTTGGCCAGCTTCCCGTATTGACTAGCGTTGTGCATAGGCTATGGTGCGAACACCCTGAATTTTCCATTATTCTTTACGAATTATCGAATGTAAATATATTGACAATAAGGCCAAAAAAAGGATAGTTCTGCTTCCGGTTACCCGACCGACCCTATTTTTAGGCTGCGACCCTAAAAATGTTATCGGCAATTTCCCCCCCCCCCCCAAAAAAAAGATTGAATAAATAAAAATGAAATATTGTTGTCTTTTCTGTCTTCACAAAATACCTCTCAACAACCCTTTTGCATCAAAAAATGCTTGTATTTCTTTGTTTTCTTACTTTCATTCGCTTTTTTTCAAAAGAAACCTCCGTTATTTTTACAAATTCGCTTCGCGATCGCAATTCGATGTCACGGTGACTATAATTACATGGTGACGACTGGTTCCCGCCGCGCGCGCCGCGCAGGGGCCAATTTAGAAGACATGATGAAAATGCGGTAACCAGTCCATAGCGCGCTAGCAGTGTAGGCCACTGTCAACTGGTCGGACTCGACATCGTAAAAATGCCAAGAAAACACCGATGGAGAAAGAAAATTTTTGCAAGTTAATTTACAGAATTGATCTAGCTTGTCTGTGTATGTATTTTCTGTGTTCAAGAGTTATTTTGAGATCGCACTACTCGTATTTGGATGGATACATGCCGTGTGTTTCCCGAAATGTTTGCCCGTAAAAACGGGTCTGTCGGCCAATGGTCGGCCCATGGTGGGCCGCTCGCCACGCACGCACGTATCACACACCTCGGAGTTTTGGCCAGCTTCCCGTATTGACTAGCGTTGTGCATAGGCTATGGTGCGAACACCCTGAATTTTCCATTATTCTTTACGAATTATCGAATGTAAATATATTGACAATAAGGCCAAAAAAAGGATAGTTCTGCTTCCGGTTACCCGACCGACCCTATTTTTAGGCTGCGACCCTAAAAATGTTATCGGCAATTTCCCCCCCCCCCCCCCCAAAAAAAAGATTGAATAAATAAAAATGAAATATTGTTGTCTTTTCTGTCTTCACAAAATACCTCTCAACAACCCTTTTGCATCAAAAAATGCTTGTATTTCTTTGTTTTCTTACTTTCATTCGCTTTTTTTCAAAAGAAACCTCCGTTATTTTTACAAATTCGCTTCGCGATCGCAATTCGATGTCACGGTGACTATAATTACATGGTGACGACTGGTTCCCGCCGCGCGCGCCGCGCAGGGGCCAATTTAGAAGACATGATGAAAATGCGGTAACCAGTCCATAGCGCGCTAGCAGTGTAGGCCACTGTCAACTGGTCGGACTCGACATCGTAAAAATGCCAAGAAAACACCGATGGAGAAAGAAAATTTTTGCAAGTTAATTTACAGAATTGATCTAGCTTGTCTGTGTATGTATTTTCTGTGTTCAAGAGTTATTTTGAGATCGCACTACTCGTATTTGGATGGATACATGCCGTGTGTTTCCCGAAATGTTTGCCCGTAAAAACGGGTCTGTCGGCCAATGGTCGGCCCATGGTGGGCCGCTCGCCACGCACGCACGTATCACACACCTCGGAGTTTTGGCCAGCTCCCCGCGTCTTGACTAGCGTTGTGCATATGGTGCGAACGACCTGAATTTTCCATTAGGCTATTTTTTGAAATTATCGAACGTAATCAATATATTTATATTGACACTAATTAAAGGGGAAAGATTTCCATATACGAAGTTCATGAACACTCTGTGTACAAACCGTATGAGAGTGGACTGAAAAATTCTAAGTGTTTTCTAAGAAAATGCTTGTATTTTCTCACTGCTCAAATTGACTTTGATGACATGAAATTGCTATCTGGGGGCTTGTTAGTCAATACAGAGGAAAATTAGTGAACTTCGCATATTGTAATCTTGCCAAACTTCGCATTATTATAATTGAGTACCCCATTCAATCTGCATAAAAAAAATTGGCAAAAAAAAGAAAGAATTTCCGACCGACAGACCCTATTTTTGAAAGGCATGTAATCGGTAGCAAAACTTTTTTTTGGCCTAATTAAGGTAGGTTTTATTCACTTTTTGAGGCCATCATTTTGTGTATAGCTTTCGTAGTGCAATAATAATAAATCAGACTAAAACTTCGCATACTGAGGCCTAATTGAATAACCCATTCAATCTGCATAAAAAAATTGGCAAAAAAAACCCCCAAAAATCCGACCGACCGACCGACCCTATTTTTAAAAGGCATGTAATCTGAGGCAGAACTATATTTTTTATTTTCGGCCTCAGATCATGGAGGCAGAAAATAGACCTCTAATTTCTCAGGTGACATGATGACATGGGTGTTGACTATAGTCTAATTATGACTTATGTGAAACTGATTAACTGGTGGGTACACGCTGTATAAGATGGACCAATCAAAAACTTGGCGGACCAGTCAAAATTCTAGCCAACTGGTCCGGCTGGCCAGTCAAAAAAAAAGTTAAGGGCAACCCCTGTGGACATGCTATCTTTAAAAAATTATAACTTGAAAACATTAAGAGCGCCCATCACAAAATTTTCCAAGACTGTTGCTTACATCATAAACTAACATGCTAAAAAAAGAGCTTAGTTTAATATGATGTACAATATGATGGGTTCAAAATAGTGTTGAACTGACACGGAATGACCCAAAGGTTAACCTTGGCATAAGCATGTGTGTGTGATGTGGGAAAGGATGCCCTGGCCTACACCGCGTTGTGGGGAAGTTTTTCATTGTTGCGGTAATTAGGACCGAGTTGGGGGGACTTTCTGCTGTCCCCACAAATACCTCGCACAGACGATTGTATGTCCTCAGAACTACGGAACAAAACTGTATGTGGTGCAGTGGTCCACAGAACACCTACTGGCCATGCCTGCTTTGGCACAGTTCCAGGCTCTGAACAGCATGCATGGGAGCTAGGGTGGTCTGTTTGAGGCACACACCTTGGCACCGCATCATTAACACCACAAGTCCCTATATTGGCCGAGGATTGTCCATCTGTATTGCTTGTATGCACACCCAATTCCATGGCATTTGAAAGGTCAATCTGATTGCATATTTGTCTTTTACTTTTAACTTTATGGATTCAGAATTAAAGCCACTTATCTTTATTGAGTAAGAAATTCTCACTTATTTTGATTTGATTGGCTACATTCAAGGAAAGTTGGCGTACCTGTATATGCTAGCACTACTAGCTTACATGTATCATCTATCATATTATGCTTTGGCTGAAAATTAAAAACGTGGGAAGCTCTTTGATACTTTTCCCCTCAACAATAAATGTTTCAGGTGAATTGACCCAGAAAGCAATAAGCTCACATGGTAAAGAAACCAAATTGTTGCAGAATATCTTGTGATTCGCATGCTATTTGCATGTACCGTAATTTTCGGAATAAAAGCCGCGTGGAGTATAAGCCGCAGCACGCAAAAATCTGCAAATTAAAATTTGACGTCGGCGTATTAGCCGCACCGGTGTATAAGCCGCACCGACCGAGGCAGTTTCAATTTTGTAAGGCCTCCAAAATTCTGAAGACTTAAAGTCAAAAAGCTCTGGACCCGTTTCATTTGCACTACGAAAGCTATAAAAAGAGCCACAAAAGTTATATAAAAACATTTACGGTCGATACTTGTTAAAAAGAAAAATGAAAATTGATGATGAGAAATAACACCAGGAATTGCTGCCGGCTGGCTCGGCCTGTTCCTGGCCTAAAAGTTAGTGCTTGGCCCGGCAGCCTGTGCCGGCGAATGACACCATTTTTCCGCAGCACTTGAGAGAGTATGCAACCAACCATGTGTCGTCTGACTGGGGCACTACAAATCTTGCTTTGTGGCAACAGATGCTGATTTGTTTTGTCCTAAGAATAAATACAGTAAACATTTTCATGGGCAAAATCAACGTATAAGCCGCGGCTTATATTCCGAAAATTACGGTAGTTACTTCACATGAACACCATAATAAACGTGTGTAATTGGCATTTTTTCTCTTTTTGTGGAAATTGGTCCAACTACTCACGAGTACATGACTACCAGTGAGTAGTTTCTTTGCAAGTTCTCAAGTTCAAAATCACTGCTTGCCTAAGAGTACTCCATGCAAACACGCAAAGTAAATACCGTTATCCATATACTGCAGACTTGTTTGTGTACCTGTGTTTCTGGATCTTCAAGATGACTGTAAACAATCTTCTCAGACAGTGTCAAAGGACGCCTGAGACGGTCTTTCACAATCTTCAATTTGCTGTCCATTACATCATAGTTGATAAATTTGTCTTCATCAAACCGACTAATAGCAACCTATATGAAAAATATCAAGATTATTTAAGAGCGTTACACATCATACTGCTAAGCATTGCTTTAATTATGCTGAAATACAAGAGCAAAGTGATTATAATAGCTACAACATACTGTTCATTTATATTCATAAATACCTAAGACAGTTTACGCATTCCTATTGGTTGAGAGCCCGTCACGTGGCCGGTCTTAAACGGATGATAAAAACATGGCTAGCTGGACTTAAACACTTTTCCAGTGTCACATGAAATTTGGACTCCCATGAAATCCGGTGCCTTTTAATGTTTCATTGGTTGAACGTTCACATTCCTCACGTATGCATGCGCAATGTACTACCAGTGAATCAGTATTTCATGGTCCGAAATTCACACTACACCAGCCCAGCTGCGACTCGCACGCCAATGTCCTTATAAGGTAACGAGTTGTGGAGGGGCATTCCATATTATAGTCAGAGGGGTGTTTCGTAAAACATGAAGTAAAATTGTTGAACAAAATGGTTGGCAACGTCTAGTTTTTGACGTGTTTTGATTTTTGGACTGAAAAGATTTTTTTTTGACCGAAAAGGTATTTATGAATGGGAATAAATATGTGTTTGGTCGGTATTAAACACTCTGTTTAAGACTGGTGGGAGTCTGGATGGGTGATAATTACCCTCAGCTTCTTTCCAGACTCCCACTGGTCTTAAACAGAGTATTATAATACATCCAGAACACACATTTATTCCCTTATTAAAGTATAGTTAATAAATGGCTTGAAATGAAACTTAATGCCCTGGAGAGCAGCACTACAGTAAGCTCCCTGAGATGCTGGTACAGGGTGAGAAAACAAAAGTGACCGAATTAGAAAAAAATGATTTTAAAAATGTGTGGCTCGCTGTATTTCATAAAAATAACCCAGGGATAAAGTACATGTCACTGACTAGTAACTGTGAAAATTTCATGTAATTTGCATACTCTATTCCTATTTATTTTGATAAAGACATTACAAATTCAGCTGTCCACCACTGATCATTTACCATTCTATGAACTGATGAATACCATTATACAATGAAACTTGGATGTTTTCGCACGTCCATGAATGAACGAAAACTTGCAAAGCAAAACAGATAAAAATCGCCAACAATATTTCAGAAAAAAAATTGACTTGTTCCTCATATTCAAAACACAAAATCTGACAGTGAAATAATGTTTGTCTTGCCTCAAATGATTAAAATCTCACATTAGTATTTTAAAGGCAGTGTGTGCTGTAATCTGAAATTCTCACTCAGCTCAATGGCATTCCATGGTCAGCTATAAATGAATTATTTTAGTGAAGCATAACTTCTGATAGCATGCGCAGATCAATTTCAGTTTAAAAAATCCAGATGAATGGAAGAACACTTGTCCTCTTTTAAGACATACTTCATTGGTGTATCAAATTTGATTGCTTTTTAAGAGAAAAATATCATGAATGCAGGTCACTTTCTTTTTGACTCACCCTGTATTTTCAGTCTAAAGGAGTTAATCAATAAAACACAGTAATTAAATCAACCATTTTGAAAACTACGTATCTCAAAAAGTATTATTATGATTCTTTTCATTTTTTTAACCAGAGAGAAAACAACACTGAAAACTCACAATAACAAAGTTGCATTTTGCATGTAAAAACAAGGTGTCAAAATGACTACCTAAAATCCATCGTTTTAGGCCCCCCCCCCAAAAAAAACCTATTTTGGGGACAAACAAAACACTTCACCAAATTCCATCTCATTGGCACACCACTCAAATGAAAGGACTTGTTATCCGTTAATTTGATAGCACATTTGAGGTTGTAATGCTTTGAAGTTTTGAAGATTTCATAAAAATAATAGTAACAAGATCTTGAAATTATTGAAAAATTTAGAGGATAAAATGTAGTACCAGTTCATGTGTACACATGAGTTGTGTACACACGTCAATTTACTTTACCTTTGCCCGTTGGCATGCATTGGTTGTAGTTTGAAGCATTCTGGCTTGAAGCCTCGTTGCAAAGGCAAACTGCATCTGTTATTAAATATCACACATACATACATATGTTTGGAAATCAGATTTACACAATAATACATAAAATGAATTTCAACCCAAAATCAGCAGGTTAGAGCACCATTTAGGAAGACTACATGTTGTTGTCAATTAGGGTAAAAAAGAGTTCTGAGGCTGTTGAACGTACTGTTTAAAACAGGAAAATGCATTTGTACATGTACATGCACATGTATGTCAGACCAAACGCACAAACTAATGCTTTAATCTTATTGTGCAATGGGAATCTTTTTTATCGGAAACAAACCCTGGTATCAGGGTTCCATATTAACAAAATATTGGTCATAAATAATGTTAGTACTTCTTCAGTGGTCAGGTACATTTAAGTAATTGCGCAGTGGCAAACACAAAAAAAAACACTTTTCAGTCACCAGTCCACAGTTTGGAGGCAACAAATTCAAATGTTGGTCATATTCAAAGTATGTTCATGAATTAATGACAAAGTAATTGTGAAGTTCAGAACCAGCAGATAGACTGGACCAAACATAAATGCCTCTTTTAACATTTGGACATGATATGCGACTGTAGATATCGAGCAAAAACCTTCCACAACATGACCCAAGATTCCACCACAAAAACTACAAACTACAATCCCGGCCAAAATGGTTGGGACACATCCAAACAATAAGCATACCCTCCCCTAGTCCCCGCTCCCCTGGTCAATGTTGTTATCTCGCACTTGAGCACAGACCACGCAATGAGAGACAACATTGGCCGGGGCCGGGGCCGGGGGATGGGGATGGGGATGGGGGCCCAGTGAGTTTGGCCGGGATTGTACAAATGTACATGTAGTTACTGGTGCTGGCATTCAAAACAGTGCAGGTACAATATTTATTGTGACTCTGAAAGGACACAATTGATCAATTACCAATTTTCTGAAGTCTTTGAAAAAAATGCGATGTTGTGAAAGAAATATCCTACAGTATGTCATAAGAGAAAACTGCAATTTAAAAAAAATCTAATGTCCTTTCAGGGCAACCATAAATTTGCATAAAACTAAGACAACCTCTGCATAATTGTATGCCCTTTTCAGACCTTACCTACATGTATATTTTTAACTTGCAGACTAATAATCATGACATTACAATTGTTCAATAAATTTCCATGGCAAATTTCATTATCATAACCCCTAACCCTATGAGGTACATAACTGCCTAAAAACCCTGAACACAAAACCATGCAACACATGTCAAAATGAGAAACCTGCCCCTTGTAGCAAGATCCATCAGTTCAAAAATTAAATCTCAAGGCCAAAATAGCTCCCATTGTCTCAGAATTGGCTGTTATTGCACTAGCTCAATACAATTAATACAGCAAGGTCCCATAGACTTTTACGTACTTTATACGATGCACCTTGTTGCATTTCTAGAGCAGGTATAGGGGTAAGGTAATAACATTTGATTGAACAAATACCGTATGAAGTTCATCAACAAAAAGGTTTGCCAACAGAGGAAAGTCTGGGGGAAAGTTGCAGTATTACTGTGTCAGTCCACTGACATCCAAGATGACATACTGGATCTTCATATAGACCCTGTCTGTTTGGAGGTACATGCATCAGTTACTTTGTCCCATTTCAGTTTGGTCCATGCCACTTTGCTCGAGAAACTAAAGGTATTCATCTATTTATATTGTAGATTACCTCATAATGAAATGATGCTTGTAAGGCAGGTTTCATTTTATGTGTACTTCTCATCAGTTTAAATAAGCCTCCAAAGTTTCTTGAAAGCAGTTTTGAAGGATTTACATTACCCCTGGGTGATTCCAGCATCAAGGAAACTGACTCAGACCATGTTTTGAACTTTGCACTGGGAATTAAACTGATAGTATATTTTTCAAATCATATACATCCAGCATCAAGTTTGGATCATCATGATTAATTGGCTATGTCATGGACGTACATGTTCCATTAACCCTATGGCCTCCCAAAAAGTCTCCGGTTTCTTGTATGGAGCTTGCACCAAAAGTGGTGCAGCGACGTGTGTTTTTTTTTCCCCCAACTTTTTTTTTCTTCAAATGTCGGCTGATGTTGCAGATGACACTTCGATCCCCTTAAAACTCTCAAAAATATCCTTCAGAGTGGAGCTTGAGGTGACCTCAGTAAGGCTGTCACGCCCCAACTATCGCATCGGTCCCAACTATAGTTGGGCCTGTCCTAACTATAGTTGGGCCTGTCCCAACTGTAGTTCCACAGTTGGGCTGGCCCAACTATAGTTGGGCCTGTCCCAACTATAGTTGGGCCTGTCCCAACTATAGTTGGGACGGTCCCAACTGTAAGTTCCATTGTTGGGCTGGCCCATCTATAGTTGGGCCACTCCGATCTTTTTATTTTGCGGTGTCCCAACTATAGTTTACATTGATGTACAACTGTAAAACGTTCCCTTCAGCTCTGATACACGTCTGACTTTACTGGGGACCACTGAAATTAGTTATTGATGGGGCGAATCTATAGTTGGGCCACTCCAATCTTTTTATTTTGCGGTCCCAACTATAGTGTACATTGTTGTACGATTATAAAACGTTCCCTACAACTCTAATACACATCTGACTTTACTTGGGACCAATGAAATTATCTATGGGTGGGGACCATCTGTAGTTGGGCCACCGCAATATTTTTATTTGGCGGTCCCAACTATAGTTTACATTGATGTACGACGACTATAAAACATTCCCTACAGCTCTGTTACATACTGTCCGACTTTACTTGGGACCTTTGACATTAGCTATGGGTGGGGCCCATCTATACTAGTTGGCCGGCCATGGCAATGAATTTTGCAAAATGTTGCTGGACAATCAACCCAGCAGCTGGACAACTCATCCAACTAGGCAGTACCACGTGACCGGCCAGCCTTGCGGCATGCATGCACGACGAATACACGGTGCCAGCGCCGCGGAACATTTAATCCAACAAGATCTAGATCAAGCATGAAGCATCCGGCGCAACTCCAGTCCTAACTATAGTTGGGCCGACCCAACTGCCGCACTATAGTTGGGACAGTCCCAACTATAGTTGGGACCGATGCGATAGTTGGGGCGTGACAAGGCCATAAGGCTGGAGAATTCTGCACCCACTTACGATCTCGACCAACACGAACATTCTTCGGGAAATTTGGATAAAGACAAAAATCAGAGCATGAGCTGCCAGGCTGGTCATTAGTCTGCTCCTTTACAGATTGCGCTAATTAAAAAGCATTTACAGGTTCCAGATACATGGCCATCGCTCCCTCAGTCTGGCTTCCAGACGCACATTTGCAAAATAACAACACCGTCTGCAAGTGGTGCCTGACTAAATTTAGTGCAAAATATATGGGAGCCCAGAGAGGCCACATAAAGCTTATACTCGATCGTAACCCCATCCAAAAACACATTAAAATTGTGCAGCAGCAGGATTCCAATCAAACCAGTGAGTTTGGTGGTTTTGAGAAATCATCTTACATTGAAAAAAAAAACACTTTTTATTTTTGCCGACGGACTACGGACTACGATGGCTACGGACCAGTAACTGGAGACTTTTTGGGGGGCCTAACCTCCCCAAATTCTCCAAAATCCTCTTTACTTGCAACGTCTTCCCCAAGACGGGCCGAGGGAGCATCAAATCATGTGCGCGCATCTACCACTCGTCATACAAGAGCAAAGAAGCTTACAATCCTCAATATCAACTTCCAAAGTTTGAAAAATAATAATTGAATTTTTGGCACTTCTCCAAGACCAAAAACCAGACATCGTTTTTGGTTCAGAAACCTGGCTCAACAATTCTATCCTTGATGCCGAGTTATTTCCCCCGAATATGCAGTCTTCAGGAAAGTTTGCCCAGATGGATATGAAGGGGTTTTAATCGCTATCAAAAACCTCTCTGCTCATCTTGTTGACAATCTAAACTCTGATTCCAAATGCACAGGTTCGCGTTAAGTTCGGCCCTAAGAAGGTGTAGTTGGAGCATTTTGATTCTTCACATCGACCCATTGATATGCTTAACTCATCGATATCTAAGCTCCACCAGACAACGAAAGGAAACTGTAAAGTCTGGTTGGGTGCAGACTTCAACATAAATTGACATAAATTGGACATAAGGACATAAATTGGTCTGATCAATCCGTTTCTGCTGGAAGCAACATTGCCACCCAGTGCAAGAAATTTATGACAACATCCTGGATTTGCTTCTTGTTTCCAATCCTACTATTTTTGATTCTTTCCAAATTTTGCCTGGATTAGGAGACCACAGTATTGTGAAAATTCATGTTAACACTGGATGTCAAAATGTAAGCCATCCCGCAGAAAGTTTTTCTTGTATATAAAAAGAAAATTTGATGATCTTCGCAAAGATTTGGCTACCTTCGGGGTGAGCTTCCTACAGGAAAATTCAATCAAGATCTGTTAATGAGAACTGGACTCGCTTGAGAAGTACACTCTGACTCATGTCGCTTACTGAACAACATATTTCATCAAAATTCCATCACATGGTTTAATTTGCCTTGGTTCTCTCCCACACTTTGCCAACAAAACAGTAGGCTCCAAAGATTGTATAACCAGCAGAGAAAGCCAAAAGGTTTTCAAGAGCGCCCGTAAAGCATACAAGAGTAACCTTAACAAAGCTCATGATCAATACATGATGTATGAGAATCTTCAGAAGAACCCAAAGAAGTTTTGGAAATATGTGAAATCCAAACGCATACAATGTTGGTTTTCACCCGCTAAAGAGCGACAGTGAGACAGTGTCTGACCAAACCGGGAAAGCCAACATCTTAAATTCATTTTTTAAGTCAGTCTTCACGCAGGAGGACACTACAACTCTTCCCTATTTTCAGCAGATCTTCCCTGATATTGAGCCACATGATGTAACATCTGAAGGTATCCAGAAACTTCTCCATGAATTAAATCCATCAGAAATTCTCAGTGAATGAGTAATGAACTGGCACCATTACTGACAGCTCTCTTCAATCAATCTGTCATCTCGGGCCAACTCCCAGATGATTGGATTACTGCCAATGTTACTCCATTGTTTAAGAAGAGGCAGCAAGAGCGACCCATTTAACTAACGTCTGTCCTGTTCAAAGTTTTGGAACATGTCATCCATTGTCATGATGTTTCACCTTGAACGTCACCAAATACTAACCGACTGCCAAAGCGGTGTTAGGAAAAATAGAGGCTGTGATATCCAGCTACTGTACTCATCACAGTGGATGACATTGCTAAATCAGTGGGAAAAGGAAAACAGATCGACGCCATATTATTGAACTTCTCAAAAGTATGCGATAGCGTTCCTCATCAAAGGCTTCTTCTTAAACTAAAGCTCTTTGGGATTGCTGGCAACATTTACAATAGATTTTCAAGCTTCCTAACATTACGCACACAGAGAGTAGTACATATACAGGAAGATGAAAGCTCTACATCTGCCGATGTTACATTGTATATCTGGCGTACCCCAAGGCACGGTTCTAGGACCACTTTTGTTAAGCTCTATATATGTGAACGATATTCCATTTTACATTTCTTCCAAAACCAGTCTCTTTGCAGACGATGGCTTATTGTATCGAGAAATAAATTCACCACCCAATGCTGCCTTGCTTCAAAGTGACCTGGATGCTCTCTGTACATGGGAAAGTGAGTGGGAAATGAAATTCAACACAGATAAAAGCTTCATCATGCACATGACAACCAAGAAAAACCCAGTTCTTCGTAAGTATAATATCAATGGAAAGCCACTCCAAACAACATCCAACCATCTATGCCTAGGAATCACCTTCAGCAGTGATTGCAGCTGGTCATCTCACAATTATAAACAAAATCACAACTACTAACTAGTGCCAAGCAGACAACTGCTGTATCATCCGGCGGAACTGGAGCAAAGAAGTAATATCTCAGGTAGCAGTTTTTGGTTCGCCCCAAGCATGGTGTTTGCGGCTGGGCCCCATTTACACATGTTACAGAAGAGGAAAAGAAACAGCAGAGAATTGCTGCAAGAATGTGCTGCAACAACTATACCAGAAAAGCAAGCATCACTGCCATGTTACAGGAGCTAGGTTGGCCACTATTTGAACTTAAAAGAATAACATCCAAATTGACAATGTTTTATAAAATCCCCCATGGACTTCACCGTACAGACAAGAACATATCACAGATCACATCAGTATTCCTTCCATCATCTTCATGCAAAAACCAAGATGTACAGCATCAGCTTCTTCCCATCAACCATACATACCTCACTGGAATGCTCTACCGAAATCGACCATCAACATTACCAATCAAGACCAATTCAAAACCGCCGTTGCTGACCACATACTTCAAGGGGAATACCAAATTTAGATGTTCTTACTCCCCACACACCAACTCCAGTGGGATGCAGATCAACCACTTTGCTAGAGAATCCTTTACGTAGATGTAGCTATACAGTCCACCGTGAGCTTGTTTTCCTTTAAAACTGTATCGCACGTCCGCCGTTTTGTTTTACGCTTTAAAAACTTTCCAAAAGGAGATCCAACGACACTTTGTTGAATATCAAAAGACTGTTTACTGTACGCTGAATAAATACTGAACAGTCATTGTGTTGTGCTATAAATACACCTATGCCGCGTCACACTTACGACATATTTTTTTCAATGAATTGCAGGATGCGCATTGAAGGGATACAAAGTGCAACATGTCAAATTCCTGATGAGCATGTCAGCTGTCAGAGTTACTCAAGCTAAGTTAATCTGAATTTAAACAAGTCAGGTGTGTTTACAAACACAAACCGTGACTTTTCCCATGACAAAACACCACTCTTTTAACATCAACTTACACGTACCGTACCTTGGTCACATGGAACGTTCATTGACAGCATTAGTGTCTTCTGTAGGTTTTATATGAATTAATCCCTAATCCCTATGATCTCAGAATAAATACAAGATTTTTATTGTTTTAGCCACTGTGACCTTGACCCTTCGACCCCCAATGCGATAGGCCTATTAGGATTACCAAGAACAATCCACAAACCAAATTTGAAGTTCATATGTAAAGTATTTCTCAAGTTATCGCGCCGACAAAATTTCTTTTGTTTCAGCCACTGTGAGCTTGACCCTTGACCTTTCAGCCCCAAATGCAATAGGCTTTTTAGGATTACCAAGAACAATACACAAACCAAATTTGAAGTTCATATGTAAAGTATTTCTCAAGTTATCGCGCTGACAAAGTTTCTTTTGTTTTAGTCACTGTGACCTTGACCCTTGACCTTTCGGCCCCAAATGCAAAATGGTTGTTAGGATTACCAAGAACAATACACAAACCAAATTTGAAGTTCATATGTAAAGTATTTCTCAAGTTATCGCGCTGACAACATTTCTTGTTTTAGTCACTGTGACCTTGACCCTTGACCTTTCGGCCCCAAATGCATAAGGGTTCTTAGGATTACCAAGAACAATACACAAACCAAATTTGAAGTTCATATGTAAAGTATTTCTCAAGTTATCGCGCTGACAAAATTTCTTTTGTTTTAGTCACTGTGACCTTGACCCTTGACCTTTCGGCCCCAAATGCAAAAGGGTTGTTAGGATTACCAAGAACAATACACAAACCAAATTTGAAGTTCATATGTTAAGTATTACTCAAGTTATCGCGCTGACAAGATTTGTCCGGACACACACACACACACACACACACACACGTTCTCAAATTTGTATCCTTGTGGAGACATTCCTTTGTTCTCGTGTAGTAAAGTGCTCAATTTTGAAAGTGAAGTTTCAAAATGCTCTTATTTTAACCAGAATTAGTTTCCTTGGCTGAAATTTGGACTTAATATCCCTTTTCTAAAACTCTTCCATTTGCGACGGATCAACCCACCTTGGAAATTCCTAGTTTTTGAGTAAAACCCATATATCTATTTCGTGAAAACCTTGTGGAGACCTATTCATCTATAGAAATTGCCCTGTGGAGACCTTTACAATGTTTTGTTCCCTTTTGTGTGTGTGTCTCCACAAGGATACAAATTTGTAGTCACCCACCCACCCACCCACCCACGGAAGGACAAGGCGGAAACAGTATGCCCCTTCGGCTTCGCCACGGGGCATAAAAAGCAACTGCTTTAGACACTTTGGTACTGGACAGTCAATAAAATTGAGTTTTGAACAGAACTCGTAAAAAAATAGAGGTGTCCTGATAAGGATTACCAACCAGTCTGCTTTAGGTTGAAATAAGTCCAAGTAACTTTGACCCTATCGCCTTTTTGAACATTCGTACATGATCTGGCGTCAGTAGCATCAAAGGGAAGCATGAGACTTAGAAGGAGGTTTTCACGTTTTTTTGCCGATTTTTAAAATTTCCCTTCAAATTACAAGCAAGAACTCACCTACATGTATGACACAATATGTATCCTTTGTGCAGCAGAGGATCCTGTCAAAATGACAAAATTATCAAGCTGAACCTGAAAAAAGGGTATTTTTAGTGCAAATCCGAAGGTACAACCTTCATCAGCCGTGTCGTGTACAAAATGGTGCAAAGCCGTTTTCTATGGTGGCCTTGAAGGGACATAACCGGTCGTAAATATTTTTGCGACGTCTTGAATTTATTCACGACTAGTCGTGAAACAGGACTCGTTTATACTAAGCTGCATCGGGAGTCCTGTTTATTACGTGACGATTTACTATGTTTTGTTTGCTGCCCCCCAACGACGACTTTTACACAAATTGCACGTTTGGGTCGAAACAGGACCTGAAAAACAGCGCTCAAAAGTACCTTTTGTATTCATTTCATTACAGACACGATAGTCGTTTTTATTTCATCACACCTTAGGCTACATATCCGAAAAATGACGGAAATGTCTTCGAGCATTCCACAAGCTCTTTAATAGCAAAAAACATTGAATTCATTACCTACGCGAAAATCTCCTTCATAAGTCTCGTGCTTCCCTAAAGCTACTGCCGCCAGATTATGTCAGAATGTTAAAAAAGGCGGTAAGTAGGGTCAAAGTTACTTGGACTAGGTTGAAATTGTCATTTTGAATGATAAACAAGAAAAGTGTGTCTTCCAACACAAATGCCCCTCCACCATAACTGTCCCATAACTTGACACACTGCCACCCTCTTGATATGATAATTTATACGAGCTATCTGGATCTGTGGAACTATTCAGTTACATAACCATTGATTTGTCTAGTTAACACTGATCTTGACCTGTGGCACCCCCCTCCCTCTGAATTAAAACTGGTTTCACAGGGTAGGTGTTGTGTAATTAAATGTGAAGTGAAAAACAACAAGATCCTACAGAATGAAGTAGAAAGAGATGTACCACTTGTAAGCTACCTGACAAGTTTCATGACAATACACCAAGTCTAAATTGAGTTATCGTGATGACAAGCGTTTCTTTTGTTTTCGCCATATTGACCTTGACCTTGTACCTGTAGCCCCGAAATTCAATAGGCTTCTTGGAGAATCCACTATCAAACTACCTGCCAAGTTTTATGACAATCCATCAAGTCTTCCTTGAGTTATCGTGATGACAAGCATTTCTTTTGTTTTAGCCATATTGACCTTGACCTTTGACCTGTAACCCCCAAATTCAGTAAGGCTTCTTGGGGGTTCCACTAGCAAGCCATCTTTAAAGTTTCATGACAATACATCAATGCTAATTTGAGTTATCGTGATGACAAGCATTTCTTTTGTTTACGTTATCATAATGCATTTCTTTTGTTTTAGCCATATTGACCTTGACCTTTGACTGGTAACCCCCAAATTCAATAGGCTTCTTGGGCGTACCCCTAGCAAGCCACCTGTCAAGTTTTATGACAATCCATCAAGTCTTCCTTGAGTTATCGTGATGACAAGCATTTCTTTTGTTTTAGCCATATTGACCTTGACCTTTGACCTGTAACCCCCAAATTCAATAGGCTTCTCGAGGGTTCCACTAGCAAGCCATCTTTAAAGTTTCATGACAATACATCAATGCTAATTTGAGTTATCGTGATGACAAGCACTTCTTTTGTTTACGTTATCATAATGCATTTCTTTTGTTTTAGCCATATTGACCTTGACCTTTGACCAGTAACCCCCAAATTCAATAGGCTTCTTTGGGAACCCACTAGTAAACTACCTGCTAAGTTTCATGACAATCCATTAAGTTTATCTTGAGTTATCTTGATGAAAGCATTTTCTTTTGTTTTAGCCATATTGACCTTGACCTTGTACATGTAGCCCTCAAATTCAATAGGCTTCTTGGGGAATCCACTATCAAACTAAATGCCAAGTTTCATGACAATCCATCAAGTCTATCTTGAGCTATCGTGATGAAAGCAAAAGTGTGACATACACACACACCCACCCACCCACCCACCCACACACAGTCGTTTTTTGCTATGCTTCCGAGGATTGGCTTTGTGTTTCCCTTTGTCCCTGTAATATAACACTCTCCCATAGACTAAGCACACAAACCTGCGTTCGAGGACAATAGGCACCTTCCTTCGAGGATCAATGGCCCCTTTGTGCTCCTTTTGTTGTCTGTCCTCAGGCGTAATGCCATGCAGGAACACACCCACCCACACACACCCACACACCCATACTTGTTTCACATGACTAGTGTGGACTTTCCATTGCTTTCGTGTAGTTAAGAAAAACCAGTGAAAAAACTCATTTTTCTCAAACTGTGAAAACTCTTTCAACCCAATTTTTTTTTCTATGATTCCCTTTAGTGTTTCTCTTCATTCTGCTACAGATAAACCTAACCCAAAAATGCCTCTAAACCTGTTTTCCAGAAATGGGGAAACACTGTGTGGACGTGGGGTAAGTCCACACAACGTCGGTGCTACCTACATTATGTGGACGTCTTTTGTTCGGAAGTCCACACTGCGTATGTAAGACAAACTCACGGAAGGACATGACAGAAACAGTATGCCCTTCGGCTTCGCCGGGGCATAAAAACAGTCTTTACTCTAATTTGATTGAAACTTAAGTGGGGCCCGTAAGAGACAGGGCTACTCTGAAACGTGCAAAACTAAATCAGGCCACCTTTACTCAATCTTTAGCCAGCAAATTTCTCCAAAAATTCCACTGGGCAAAGAAAAGGTCCTCAAAATTTCACCAACCAAGTTTGCAGACTCAATTCAATTTTCTTCAATATTTTGCACATGAGAGGGAAGTCAAGTGATTTCAACATGAGGCTAAAGACTAGACTGGTACATGTCCAACCATGGTCCAACTATTTGAAAAGAGTATGTATACATGTAGCTGCTCGGCGGGCTACGAATTTTGTTTCTCCCAAACGACATCCGCATATGGGTGTACGCTACATGGCGTTTTGGACTTTACTTTTCTAAAAACATGTGAAGAAAATAATAAATTTAGAAGAAAAACATGAATTCGAATGTAAGAAATTTTGACTTTATTTCCCTTTTTAAAAAATCCTCCGAATCCTCAGGTTAGAAAAGAAACAAAATTCGGGTACAAAAATGGCGATTCGAACCCGCAACCTCGCGGTGCAAAATCAGACTTTATACCGACGGAGCTATCGCTCTGCTCGACAAATTGCGAGGGAAAAATAATTATATACCTGCGTATGTACGTATCATAAAATAGGCCCATCATAAAAGTATCGTAGAGGGCGCTAAACAACCACGTATGCGGATGATCGATGTAGTTTGGGAAAAGAAAATTCGCCAGCGGCGGGCTAGAGCTATTTTGGCGTTTAACATTTCTAAAATCGCCAGGAGCCATCCTGACATTTGGACTTGGCCTGGTTATGACTTACAAACGTACAGTACATGTACATGTATTGCAGCAACATGAGGTAAAAGTTTTGCACCTTTCGACAGTAATCAGTAAAGTTGTGGGGAAAAACAACGAAAGCATCGCCGATATTTTTTTGAAATATGTGGGTTGAGAAAAAAATTGGCGATTTAAAACTGATTTTGCCGATATCGCGATATTCCGATTTTATCAAAATGTATGCGATTCCGATTATTTTTTACGAAAATCGTATCGCGGCGATATTATCGTCGTATCGTCCAGCACTGGTAGCCACAATGTTGGCTTATAGGACAGCTGGAATTTTCAAGAGTAGTAACATGCCTCAAAATGTTTCAAGTCAATCAGTAGCTTTGTGAATGACTGCTAAATGGTATGAGGTACATGTATGTTATGGGAATCTGGGATGGGATAATAGAGGTGAAAAGGGACAATTTGTGGAGGCCCTGGATTTTGGGCCTCTTAAGATCTAACTTTTCCAACGTATTCATGTCTCCAGCGCTACATGTAAATGAATATGAGCATGTCAGCTGGAGTTACTCAAGCTAAAGCAGACTTCTCTCAATGTAATGACACCTTTTTGGAAATTTAAAACCCTACCCTTTATCTATGACATACCTGTATGTTCTTAATGTCGCGAACTAGTTTGGTAGACTTAGGTCAAATACTTTAAAACTGGATTTTGTTCCCTTATAGGAACTGGGCCCGTAGATATACGATCGCCAGAAACTGTTCAAAAATTACAAAAAAGTGTCATTATATTGAGAGAAGTCTGCTTTAGTTGGCAATGTCATGGAAAGATTCCCATATCTGGCCATCACTTGCCACCCTGTGCACAAACGCTCTGTTATTAAGAAAACACCACTGACTCTAATTCGGTCGAAACTAAACAGGGGCCCTGCATTAGTACACGTTCGCCAATGGTCCTACTAAACTGCGTCAACAAGCATCAACAAGCGTCAACAAGCGTCAATGGTCGTCAAAAAGCACATTAAAAGTAGCTTTATTTGGTAGAAGAAGCAATAAAGAACATCTTCTGCATATCAATTAAAGTTAAAATTATTTTAAAACTTGGGTTTTTTTTACGTGAAATGTACGACAAATTTGTCGATAAGTGTTGGCCGCCATTTTGTTTACGTGAAGCTAGCCACACTATGCATGCGTGAAGTGTACAGAGCCATACTACGCATGCCCGAAGTGTACAGCGCCATCCAAACAAGATGGCGGCCATTCTTATGATTGCGCAAATCACAAGAAAGCGCACAACAGTCATGACAGTAGGACCCATCGCCAATGATAGCCGTTATTTGCTAGCTTGAGTATCTCCAGCTGACATGCTCCATATTCATTCACATGTAACGCTGGAGGCATAACCTGTTCGTTAGAATGTGGTAGCAAGAGACCCTAAAAAAATGGACTCTCAAAAATTGTTCATTTTCACCTCTAATATCCCACCCTAGAGTTCATTTACATACTTATACATTCAGCAGTCGTTTACGAAGCCTAATGATCGACTTGAAACAGACCACACAAAAAAAATGTGAAAAATCTTGACGATTTTGGTGGCTTGTCGGTGCTTGGTACGGTAGGAGCGGAACGATAATATGCGCATGCGTACAAGTGCAAGTACGTTCCCCCACGGCGTGCTCCAAGCGATCGAACCGAAAATGACTGCGATCATTCTGCACGCGTGCACCTTTCAAGTGTCAGGTTGGCTCAGTGCGGAAAGGGCATATTTTTTCATCATTTTTGCCGAAAAACCGACAGAATCCACCGATGTTTGTTTGGTGCACATAACGTGAGTATGTCATGAGGTACTGTACGGAGTTTAGGGGCAAACTGTGCAGCGGTTCTGTGGGAAATAGCTTGGTTGTGATGGACGTTTTTGTACTTAGTTTGTGTTTTGTAGAGGCAAACAGTTTTGCAGGGTAAGCTGCCTATGAGGCTCCACTACATGGAGCCTCATAGTTCTAGGAGTACCATGTGGGTACCACACCGCTTTCAGGCGCCGCAAGTGAGTTCAATTTTCGTCTGGTGCGTTGTCACGGAAAGCAAGACAACGAGAATGCTCTCCAGGACAACGCACCAGACGAAAATTGAACTCACTTGCGGCGCCTGAAAGTGGTGTGGTACCCACATACATCGCGCGCGCAGATTTGTTTCGATGTCATCACGTGATGCATACATTCACATAATTAGCAAAACAAAATGGACGACAGCCGTTGGAACTGGAGGTTTTTTACGGACAAGCCACCGCAATCGTCAAGATTTTTCACAATTTATTTTGTGATCTGTTTCAAGTCGATCATTAGGCTTCATAAATGACTGCTGAATGTATGAGGTATGTAAATGAAATCTGGGGTGGGATATTAGAGGTGAAAATGAACAATTTTTGAGAGGCCATTTTTTTAGGGTCTCTTGCTACCACATTCTAACGAACAGGTTATGCCTCCAGCGTTACATGTGAATAAATATGGAGCATGTTAGCTGGAGTTACTCTAGACCCGTGAACGTGGCTATATACATAGCCACGCTTCAGTCTATAGTAAAAACACTCTATTGTGATCAGGGCTCGATTTACCCGGGTGCACGCATGCACCAGTGCATGTAGATTTTTGCTTGTGCACGTAGCTTTTTACTGAGCATGCACAACGTGCATGTAACTTTTTTAGCCGCCAAAATACTCATTTCATGCATATATTTACTGTTTACAAATGAGTGAGAATAAGAATAAAGTTTGTTGAATACTTGACCAGATAGTGTACAAACGTGTTATTTCTTTTATATATCCATAAATTATTCCTCGCGGCAGATTCAGAGTACGCGGTAGAATTTGGGAAGATCGTCCTGCAACCGCCTCCGATCATGCACGTGATTTACCACGTGATACATGCCGCTGATAACTTGGTATCGCACTGACGCTCCGCGCATTCATATGTCCCGATCATAAGTGTGATTCCAAATTATTAGCTGCGTTTATCACGTGGTCTCGTTATTGGCCAATCGGACGCCGCCTATCATATGTCCCACATGAAGCAGACGGGTATAGCTCTGAGGACTCTGATAATTTTGCACGCAAATGACCCTGGGAACTTGTGTCACTTGTCAGGTTGAAATCCAATTTCTACGTTCGTATGGGTTTTCATCGACGGCAAATTTCGTCGAAATGACACATCCTGAACACACGGGAAGGCAAATTTAGCTTTCTATGTGAGTACTCAACATATGTACGAAATTATGTATGGCGGATCAATTTCGCCATGTTCGAAATGCCACAACAGCGTGGCGTTGTGTACAACGCCACGTTCACGGGTCTAGGCTTGCCTTGAGCGCGATCGAGTAAAAAAGGCTATTTACTGTACTGTCTGTAGAAAGTTTGATAAATCAAAGAGAAAGAATGCCTTCAGAGAAGCAGACGGGTGTAAGTCAATTATGGTGCATGTGGGTTTTTCTTGGTGCATGTACAATGTAGGTTTTTTGGTCTACATGCACCAGTGCATGCAACTTTTTTTTTGTAAATCGAGCCCTGATTGTGATCAGCGGTTACTAAATTTAAGTGACCGTTCTAGCCGAATTTCGGCTACATTTGACAGAATATTTGCATACAAAAATTAGTTGTACAGAAAATCAGCAGAATATTTTTTTCGGCAGAATTATGAAGAAAATTATGAAGAGAATTACGAAGGAAAATGAAAAAGATTGGAAAGAAATATGGCACATTTGGTTGAAAAACTTTCATTTTTTGAAAGATCCTTAAAACAAACCCTTGCACAATGGAACAGCAATATAAACTGGGTGATTTGGCAGACTTTCAAAGTGGATTTAGCAGAATTTTACATGGTATTACGGTTAATCTGCCATGTAAGACGGTTAGTCAGGTACCCGCTGGTGATACTTCTTCCGTTTTGCGCATGTGGAACTCGGGATACCAGAGTGTCATGCCTGTCTTTGATTTTCTGATCATTTTGAAAACATTCGTTGTGACAAAGTTGTGCCGTACTTTACATCAAATTTCTTGGCAATGCCAGATACAACACTCGCGGAAATTCACAGGAGGCCCAACAAGTAAGTGATTCACCTATGGGCAAAATTATACATGGTTATATGTAGCGGATCAAAAGATAGAATGCTGTTGCTTGTATTTACCTAGCCCCATGAATGTGGCCAATTTACTGGACTACCTCCGTAAACATAGGCCACACATCCACATGTGGGTAATTCCACAAAGTTGGGTACAGAATGTGTGACATGAGGGTGAGTTTTTCAAAATAATGTGAAGAGCACTAAAATAACTTTTTTAGGTGCTGACATATATGTAGTGTCTAAAATAATAAACCATTTTGAGACATCTTGTCAAACGTTTTATTTTTAACAGTGTTGTTTATTAACAGATGCAAAGCAAGTTTCACATGTAACATGGACACCAAACATGAGGAATCACCTTTCCCATTGTTATTTTATAGAATTGATATGCTCCAAGTATAGAATGTATTTAAAAGGGCTTGATAAGTACATTAATTAAATTCATACATTTTTTGGCTAATCGTTATGAGATTATTGAAATCAGCTGTTGTTCACTCACATGAAATGGGCAAATTATATAAATTTGGCCCTTCATACATATTTTTTCTTGTATTGTCTGTTCCAAAAATGTTTGTCTACACCAAACGTGTAAAACACAAGGAAGCAAACCCACACGTTCAACTTATTTTGCCATGTTACCATTTCTTTTACACAAGACAGTATCCATGCAAAATAATTTTGTGGTTTCACATGTAACAATGACACCAAAATATTGGTGTCCTGTTACACGTGAAACTGATATATGGATTATAAGGTAATAAGCTTTAAACTTGATAAAAAATGAGTAAAACTTCATTTATATTAGTTAAAAATGAACAAATTTGAAACATCAGCTGAAGATGTGAGTGTGTTTAGCTTTGAGACTCCCATATTGGACAGGGTTGGGTTTCACATGCAACATGGATGCCAAATTATTGAACGTTCTGATTACATCTCAAGATGTGATGCCTAAACCATTTTGCCGTCCCCATCCTTCCCGTATCCCGTCCCTACCCTCCCCTACCCCACCCCACCCTCCCCCACTCCATTCCCACCCTTCTAGTACCCATAACATATTGGACAGGGTTGGGTTTCACATGTAACATGGATGCCAAATTATCGAAAGTTCCGATTACATCTCAAGATGTGATGCCTAAACTATTTTGCGGTCCCCATCCTTCCCGTATCCCGTCCCTACCCTCCTCTACCCCACCCCACCCTCCCCCACTCCATTCCCATCCTTCTAGTACCCATTACATAACAGTGTTGTAGTCGAGTCCATCACAAGTCCCTGCAAGTCCATCATAAGTTCATCACAAACAATTCAGTCTTAATCAGGTAATAAACTTTAAACTTGATAAAAAAATGAGTAAAACTTCATTTACCGGTATATTAATTAAAAATGAACAAATTTGAAACATCCGCTAAAGATGTGAGAGAGTTTAGCTTCGAGACTCCCATTATTGGACAGGGTTGGGTTTCACATGTAACATGGATGCCAAATTATCGAACGTTCTGATTACATCTCAAGATGTGATGCCTAAACCATTTTGCCGTCCCCATCCTTCCCGTATCCCGTCCCTACCCTCCCCTACCCCACCCCCCCCCTCCCCACTCTACCCTCCCCTTCCCCACTCCATTCCCACCCTCTAGTACCCATTACATAACAGTGTTGTTGGATGCATTGTTCCTTGGATTAACCATTCCCAAATGGATGAATTTACTGAACATGCTGAAGCCTAAATCAATGCAAATTATGAATTTATTTCTTAGGGGAAGATTTTTTTTTAGTTTTGTACTATTCATTCTTATGTGTTTTGTTTCTTTTGTTTGAAAAAAATGTTGAAATATCTTAATTCAAACCAGAAAAAGAAAATCACATGATGCTCCACCCCCATTATGAGAATGGAATGGTCTGGCGGTATCCTGGCCTGTGACCAATCAATGTTGACACTTCCCCTCTTATTTTAGACTAACTTCAGTAAAAATCACCAACTTTCGAACCCCCTTCAAACAGATAAATGAAAAGGACCCCATTTTTAATAGATCAGACGTTGACCATCCAACGCAGGCAAAAGCACAGGCCAAAACACAAAATCGTACCACACCGTCGCATGGAAACCACGTCGTGATATTTCCATTACGATGTGCAATTTCAGTTAGGGTTTCGGGACACATATTTAGCGTCATTTGTGAAAGCTTAGCCTCTTCTAGTCCGAGTAACTTGGACCCAACTTATCGCCTTTTTTAACATTTTGGACATGGTCTGGCGATAGTGGGGTCCAAGCTAATACCGCGACCTGGACAACATCATCCTGTCACTGTCCCAAACCAACATTTTCCAACAAAAAACATCAGATTTCACCTTCAAAACGGCCTCCAAATTACTAGATATGCCACCTGAAGTACAAGTAGACATCGATGATTAAGATGGTTGTACTTAAGTTTACTTACGATCCGGAAGAAAAGTGAAATTTTCCGTTCATTTCGGAGAGCTCCCCTCGCGATCTTGAACACGTTAAATTTCCGATCATGTTTAATGTTTGAACGACGCGATTTCTTCTACATGCCCAGTGTACATTCAATGGTCCCCGTATCCCGTGTGCGATTCCGTTACCGAGCGCGCGCGATGCACGATTATGATAATGAGTCACGTTTGTAAACACATACATGTGCATTTTGAACTGTAAAAGGGAATCGGGAACCAGCTTGAACTGGTACCCGCCATAAAAGCTGCGCTAGTTCCCGACTCCCTATTATCGTTTGAAATGCACATGTGTTTACAAACGTGATCCAGTCTATCATTATCATAATCGATGCATCGCGCGCGCTCGGTAACGGAATCGCACTCGGGATACGGGGACCATCGAATGCACGCTGGGCATGTAGAAGAAATCGCGTCGTTCAAACATTAAACACGATCGGAAATTTAACGTGTTCAAGATCGCGAGGGGAGCTCTCCGAAATGAACGGAAAATTTCACTTTTCTTCCGGATCGTAAGTAAACTTAAGTACAACCATCTTAATCATCGATGTCTACTTGTACTTCAGGTGGCATATCTAGTAATTTGGAGGCCGTTTGACCGTGCATGAACATGTTTTATGCCAAATCACGGAAATGGAATATCACGTCGTCACGCGGTTACCATTTTGTTTCGTATCCATTCCGTAGCTGAAGTGCAGGTTTTAGCGTGTCAACTATACTGCAACAATTGTTTGAGATGTTATTCATGTTTCAGCATACACAGGGAGTAGTTCTTCGGGATTACCAGGCACCGTGTTGATAAATCTGAAATCTAACCCTTGTTTGTCCTCCCCGAATGTGGTATACCTCGTAACTGACATCACACCGTAAAAAAATGACACCAAAACTATTGGCACCCACGATGGAAAAGTTGCCGAAAGCACGCGGGTTTCTTCTTGCAACAAAGCAAGGGTTGCATCCGGGTACTTTGATCGCAAGACGTTCATCCAGAAAATCTATAGAGGGCGCACGCGCGATCGCATTTAATTATCACGTCGTCACGTTTTTTAGTGGATGCGAAGTCAACTACCAGTGAGTAACCACGGTTGTTTTTTAAAAATCGTGTAGTTTTTTTCATGATTTCTGGTTGGATACGAATGGAATGCTTCTGTTTCTCGTGGAAATCGTTATTTGGGTCTTCTAAATGACTCTGACATTTTACAATATGTCGGTAAATTTCGGTTTCACCTCGCAACATTGCTGACACGAAATGTTACGATGGGCGCTGAGACTTCCGTGATCGATACTTCAGAAATGCAAGACGCATGGAATAAATAACAATCAGGGAATCGTAAACGGTCTATTGGTTCAACTTTATTTGCAAAACATTATTTAAAATATACTCTTGGGAACACAGAATCGTACATTGAAGACCGAGTATGTTTCATGTCACAAAATATTCTTAAAATAAACATGGATACCATGATATTTTGGTGACGTAGTTTGGGTTTCGACCAATTGGAGGTCCCAAAAAATTTTTTTTTCTTGTTCGCCCATTCATCCTCAATAAATCGGGATCGATAAAAAATGTGATTAATTTGTCAAAAAAAAAAAATAACAGCACTTTGTTTTCACTGGACCACTGTCACTGATGGGGTCGCACTAAACAGCGTCAACACAGCGTCAACACAGCGTCAACACATGACAGAAGCGTCAACACACCGTCAACACATCCAAAACACATTCTGAATTGACAAAAAGGGCATATAATTGTGAAACATACAATAAAAGAGAATTTCCATTGGATTGAGTTTCCATTTCGTTGTTAAAAATATCGTATTTTCACGCGAAAAAAATGACCTTAACTTGCACGGCCGTTGTCCGCCATCTTGACTTCGCACAAAGCTTGGACTACACCATTTCAAGTAGGGGTGTGTAGGTAATGACATTATCTTGTCATAAACAACAGAGGGCGCCTTGCTGCAGACTAGACAGAGGGATACCAGATCTGTGTGAGGACTAAGGATCGGAGGAGTGATAGATCATTATTTTGTGAGTTGTGTTTATGTTTTGGTCTTTGCAGATATTTTTAACACTGGCGACCCCGGCCGCGTCCCTCTCTGTTGGTTTATTGTACAACGCTATCACCCTTTAGAATAATGGTATGGTCTGCGCTGCCACTGAGGCAACATGGCGGGTGTTCGGCAGCCGATTTCGGAGCGGCACGGAGAGCCAATTTTCTTGAACTAAAAATCGCGATTTTCAGACGTTTAACCTATTGATTTTAAGCACAAATCTTGTTTCTGTCCATACTGTATGGGTTACATACTGCTTTTGTAAATTTTAATGCATTTTGGATGTGTTGACGCTGTGTTGACGCTGTGTTGACGCTTCGGAGTGTGTTGACGCTGTGTTGACGCTGTTTAGTATGACCGCACTGATGCATTGATTGTGTACCCAACTTCATGGAATGACCCATGTACAAAAACGTGTTGCACATTGTCAAATTTTGATTTTCACATTTAGGCTTAGTTTGTAGGGTTTTTTTGCTTTAGAAGCATACTCACCCTCTTTTTAGGCTTATCAGAAAGTGCTGCCTTTTTCAGATGTCTATTTGTCGTGAAATTTCCAGATTCATTTGCACACGTTTACGTATCAAAATTTCAACATGAAATTTCACAAAAATTAGACGTCTGAAAAAGGCAGCACTTTCTGATTAGCCTATAAAGAGGGTGAGTATGCTTCTAAAGCAAAAAAACCTACAAACTAAGCCTAAATGTGAAAATCAAAATTTGACAAAGTGCGACATGTTTTTGTACATGTGGATGTGTAGGCCCATAAATGTGGCCTATTTAATACTGGACTGCCTCCGTAAACATAGGCCACACATCCACATGTACAAAAACGTGTCGCACGATGTGTGGCCTATGTTTACGGAGGCAGTCCAGTAAATAGGCCACATTATGGGGCTAGTGGATGTGTGGCCTATGTTTGCGGAGGTACTGTAGTCCAGTAAATTGTGGCCACATTTATCATGTTTATGGGGCTACTACTAGTGGAAACCCAACGGAAGCGCGTGGCGTTGTATACAACGCCACGTTCACGGGTCGAGTCTAGAGTTACTCTAGCCCCATAAATGTGGCCTATTTACTGGACTACCTCCGTAAACATAGGCCACACATCCACAATGTACAAAAACGTGTCGCACTTTGCCAAATTTTGATTTTCACATTTAGGCTTAGTTTGTACTTTTTATTGTAGGTTTTTTTTTGCTTTAGAAGCATACTCACCCTCTTTATTAGCCCCATAAATGTGGCCTATTTACTGGACAGTAAATAGGCCACATTTATGGGGCTACCTCTTTATGGGCTAATCAGAAAGTGCTGCCTTTTTCACTTCAGATGTCTATTTTTCGTGAAATTTCCAGATTCATTTGCACACGTTTGCTATCAAAATTTCAACATGAAATTTCACAAAAATTAGACATCTGAAAAGGCAGCACATTCTGATTAGCCTATAAAGAGGGCGAGTATGCTTCTAAAGCAAAAAAAACCTACAAAGTAAGCCTAAATGTGAAAATCAAAATTTGGCAAAGTCGACACGTTTTTGTACATGTGGATGTGTGGCCTATGTTTACGGAGGCAGTCCAGTAAATAGGCCACATTACTCAAGCTAGTATTAATACTTGCAATGACGTCGAATTTGTGGAAGAATCTTACTTGTAACGACAGTGACAGTCGCGCAGAATAAGCCATGACGATATCTGCTGAAGAAACAGGCCTACTTGCTGAAGAAACAATATGAAGGACGACTTAAATACAACTTAGGCCCAGGCTAAAATGGGGACAGAACCCGCGAACAGTTCGCCCTGTTTCAAATTTAATCGTCGATCCAAGATGGCTCGATCAAGGATTGCAGGTCAAGTCGCCCCCTGGCCGACTCGCCTCTTACCGACTCGCCCCTTACCGACTCGCCCCCTGACCGACTCGCCCCCTGACCGACTCGCCCCTTACAAGCTCGCCCCCTGCCTGACTCCCCCCTAGCAGACTCGCCCCCTGACCGACTCGCCTCCTGACCGACTCGCCCCCTGGAAAATTATGCACCGTACGGGGACATCGTGAAATAAAAATAAAGACAGTGTCGGGGAACACGTTTCCCGGTCGCAACGTGGCCAACGTGAAACTTAATGAAGCCAAATTATTCAAACGCCAGTATGAAGGATTAACCCGCGTTCATCGTTTGTCAATGACATTAAATCTCGACTCTGGGTCCTCAGTTTCATTAAAAGATATTTTCAGAATGAATGATATATATTTGAAAAATCAAATCGTCCTGCTGCATTAAACAAGAATAACATATTAAGTAAATGCAAACTTTTAGAAAACCTTTTTCTTTGCGAAAAGAAAACTTTTTATGCACGTCCAAATGGTGACTAAGCGAATGGAGTTAACGAATTTAGGGAGTTGATCCAGATATCGGATTTTCCCCGCGCGTTATGTGGAGGGCGAGGCATTTTTGTTTGAATTGTTGTTATTTACCTTGGGCCAGCCTTAAAGCTATCCATCATTTGCAGCTATCCAAAAAGTAACTGACGTAATAATTGTTGAAAAAACAGGTTGAAGGATAATAAGGGGACTAAACTCCCTGTGAAATTATTCTCCTCCCTTGAAATGCAAAACTGCCCCTCAAAAAGATGCCCCGCTCGCATTAAGAAGATTGTTTGACCTTTGCGACCGGGCAAACGGTGTTCCCCGACACTGTCTTTAATTTTTTTTTTCACGATGTCCCCGTACGGTGCATAATTTTCCAGGGGGCGAGTCGGCTAGGGGGCGAGTCAGGCAGGGGGCGAGCTTGTAATGGGCGAGTCAGTCAGGGGGCGAGTCGGTAAGGGGCGAGTCGGTAAGGGGCGAGTCGGCCAGGGGGCGAGTCGGCCAGGGGGCGAGTTGACCTGACACCGGCTCAAGGTAGCCACGGATTCGGCCGGATTTCTGGCCGCGTATTCTAGCCGCGCATTCGGCAAAAGTCAAAAAATCTATAATACATGCGGCAAAAGGTGATCTGTTTTCCAGAAAGATAACTTCCTTTATTCAACGAACTTTTCAAAATGAACAACAAATAACAATATTTTTCCACGCCGTATCAAAATACACAACATAAGCAACCATTTCATTAACCATTTCTTAAATTTTGATCCAATAATTACCATTAAATTAGCTGCATAATGAGAATCATCACATTTCGCGTAAGTTTTCAACGCTTTTACTTTAAGAGATGTTGGAAAGTAAATGTATCATTTGAAACAAAGTGTACCTCACATGTTGTCAAAAACTCATAATTGTATTGCATAATCTACGAGATCATGTGACTGGTCACACTTAATGTTGGTGGTGGCTTCAGCCAAACACTTATTAGTGCCTAATTAGCCCGTTAAAGCGATCCCATTTTCCCGGTTCTATCAAATTTCATTCTTTTCAACTGCGTATATCACTGCTCCTTTAAAACAAAGTGTACCTCACATGTTGTCAAAACTCATAATTTTATTTCATAATCTACGAGATCGTATCACTGGGCACACTTAATTTTGGTATTGGCTTCATGCAAGCACTAATTTGTGCCTAATTAGCCCCTTAAAGTGACGCCATTTTCCCTCCACTATTAGAATGCGTTCGTTTCTGCTGCGTATATCACTGCCTCTTTAAAACAAAGTGTACCGCACATGTTGTCAAAAACTCACAACTTTATTTTATAATCTATGAGATACTCCTACTGTCCACACTTAGTTTTGGTATTGACTTCAGCCAAACACTAATTAGTGCCTAATTAGCCGGTTAAAGTGACCGCATTTTCCTTGCACTATTAGAATGCGTTCTTTTCAACTGCGTAAATCACTACCCCTTTAAAACAAAGTGTACCGCACATGTTGTCAAAAACTCACAATTTTATTTCATAATCTACGAGATAGTATCACTGGGCACACTTAATTTTGGTATTGGCTTCAGCCGAACACTAATTAGTGCCAAATTAGCCCGTTAAAATGATCCCATTTTCCTGCACTATTAGAATACGCGCGATGCGTTAGTTTCTGCTGCGTATTATCACTGCCCCTTTAAAACAAAGTTTAATAGTGCAAGGAAAATGATGTCACTTTAAGGAGCTATTTAGGAACTAATTAGTGTTGGGCTGAAGCCAATACCAAAATTAAGTGTGCCCAGTGGTATGATCTCGTAGATTATGAAATAAAATTATGAGTTTTTGACAACATGTAAGGTACACCTTGTTTTAAAGGAGCATTCATAAATACCTCAGACAGTTTAGCTATTCCTATTGGTCGAGAGCCCGTCACGTGGCCGGTCTTAAACGGATGATAAAGACATGGCTAGCTGGTCTTAAACACTTTTCCAGTGTCACAATAAAATGTGGACTCCTAAAAATCCAGTGCCTCTTACCGTTTCATTGGTTGAACGTTCACAATCCTCACGTAGGCATGCGCAACACTACAAGCGAGTCAGAATTTTATCTATACTACAATTCAAGGAATCTCTGTCTGTCTGTCTGTCCGTCTGTCTGTCTGTCTGTCTGTCCGCCGATTATCTCCAGAGCCGGGCACCGTATGAAGTTGAAAATCGGCGGGTGTATTGCTCGGGGCAACAGAATGTGCAGTGCCAAGTTTGAAGTGGTTTGGATGAGCGGTTTCCGAAAAAGCTGCAAAACAGCAGTATTTTCGGAGGCAAACGCGGCAGCTTAGAACATAACACCACGCACTGCCGTTCTTTTCAATTGTTTACGTCATGTTTGAGCAAAAGCGCGCGTGCTCAATGTGACGCAAACAATGCAAAAAAGACACGGGCACGCGCCATAACTCTATTGCACGCGCACGGGCATTGTAGGGTGATACTATTGTCCAGTATGGGTGAATATATAGCATTGCGTACCATGTTACCGTTTGTACACCTACGTGGTGGCTGCACGGGCACATTATTTTTGCAGTCGACTGAGCGACCTTACTGCAGGACGATACCATTGTCCAGTAGGGGAGAGTAATATCTGCGCTATTTTTGGAGCCTTTTATTAAGAAACACTCGCCCAAACAATTTCAAACTTGGCACAAACCTTGACGTGAGTGTGCGTTCAACCTGTGAAAACACACAATTGCATCGCGTGCGTTGTTTGCACGAGCAGTTCTCAAAAACTCTGCAAGCATGCAACCAATACCTGCGGCAAAGCAATTTGCGCTTCCCAAACAAGCACATTTTAGACGGCACAGCACGGTTGTACGCGTACGAGGACGTGAGAGGCTGCACGAGTATACGCATTTTGTCGTCGACTGAGCAACAATTACTGTAAGCGACTGACTGAGCAACCTTTACTGTAGGACGGTACCATAGTCCAGTATGGGTAAATATCAGTGCCAGGGGATGGCGACGTGTACAAAGTGCGCGTTTAACAGTTCTCAACTGCCCCTTCCGAACACGCACATTTTCGACTGGCCCTGCACTAGTCTATACTACAATTCAAGGAATCTCTGTCTGTCTGTCCGTCTGTCTGTCTGTCTGTCTGTCCGCCGATTATCTCCAGAACCGGGCACCGTATGGAGTTGAAAATCGGCGGGCGTATTGCTCGGGACAGCAGAATGTGCAGTGCCAAGTTTGAAGTGGTTTGGACCAGCGGTTGTCGAAAAAGCTGTAAAAAAAAACAGTATTTTCTGAGGCAAACGCGCCAGAATATAGCCTAGAACTCCGCGCACTGATGTTCTTTTCAATTGTTTACGTCATGTTTGAGCAAGAGCGCGCGTGCTTAATATGGAAAAAGGACGGGCACATTGTAGGGCGATAGCACTGCACACCATGACTTCGTACGTGAGTGGCATGCACGGGCACGGGCACATGCATTTTGTAGTCAACTGAGCAACCATCACTGCACTGTATGTAGGCGGTCGATACCATTGTACAGTATGGGTGAATAGCACTGCATACCATAATTATGTTTCCGTACGTGATGACTGCACGGGCACATGCATTTTGCAGTCGATTGAACCACTTTTGTAGGCGGTGGATTGAGCAACCTTACTCACGTAGGAGAGTAGCTGCACGGGCGTATGGGTGAATATCAGTGCCGGGGATAGCCTGGCGACATGTACAAAGTGCGCTCAACCTATGAGTGTGAGTTTAACCTGTGAAAACAACACAATTGAATCGTGTGCGTTGTTTGCATGATATGAGCATTTTGAAATTGCCCCTAACGAACAGGTGAATTTTTTGACGGGCCCTGCAAAAATGACGGGCACATTGTAGGGCGATAGCACTGCACACCATGTCTTCGTACGTACATATACATGAGTGGCATGCACGGGCACATGCATTTTGTACTCAACTGAGCAACCATCACTACACTGTATGTATAGGCGGTCGACTGAGCAACTCTAATACAATATTGTATCGCCCTACAACTACGCCCTACAGTTGTAGGGCGATACCATATTGTCCAGTAGGGGTAAATATCAGTGCCAGGGGGGAGGCGACATTTTGTGAGTTTAACTTGCGAGTGTGCGTTCACACCATTGAATAATGTGCGTTGTTTGCACGAGCTGCAGTTCTCAACTGCCCCTTCCGAACACGCACATTTTCGACTGGCCCTGCACTAGTCTTATTATAATTCCAGGAATCTCTGTCTGTCTGTCTGTCCGTCGATTATCTCCAGAACCGGGCACCGTATGAAGTTGAAAATCGGCGGGTATATTTTTCGGGACAACAGAATGTGCAGTGCAAAGTTTGAAGTTGTTTGGACCAGCGGTTCTCGAAAATGCTGCAAACAGCAGTATTTTCTGAGGCAAACGTGGCAGTATATAGCTTAGAACATAACACCCGCACGCACTGCCGTTCTTTTCAATTGTTTACGTCATGTTTAAGCTAAAGCGCGCGTGCTCAATATGACGCAAACAATGCAAAAAGGACGGGCACGCGCACGTGCACTGTAGGGCGATACACTGTCCAGTATGGGTGAATACTAATGGATCAATGGGTGAATAGCACTGCATACCATGTTTTCGTATGTACACGGGCACATTATTTTTGCAGTCGACTGAGCGACCATTGTAGGTGGTCGAACTTCAAACTTGGCAAACATTTGGACGTAAGTGTGCGTTCAACCTGTGAAAACAACACCATTGAATCGCGTGCGTTGTTTGCACGAGCAGTTCTCCAAAACTCTGCAAGTATGCAACCTATACCAGCGGCAAAGCAATTTGCGTTTCCCGAACATGCACATTTTAGACGGGCACTGCACTAGTCTTACTATAATTCCAGGAATCTCTGTCTGTCTGTCTGTCCGTCGATTATCTCCAGAACCGGGCACCGCATGAAGTTGAAAATCAGCGGGTATATTTTTCGGGACAACAGAATGTGCAGTGCAAAGTTTGAAGTTGTTTGGACCAGCGGTTCTCGAAAAAGCTGCAAAAAGCAGTATTTTCTGAGGCAAACGTGGCAGTATATAGCTTAGAACATAACACCCGCACACACTGCCATTCTTTTCAATTGTTTACGTCATGTTTAAGCTAAAGCGCGCGTGCTCAATATGACGCAAACAATGCAAAAAGGACGGGCACGCGCATGTGCATGCCATGTTTTCGTATGTACACGGGCACATTATTTTTGCAGTCGACTGAGCGACCATTGTAGGTGGTCGAACTTCAAACTTGGCAAACATTTTGAAGTAAGTGTGCGTTCAACCTGTGAAAATAACACCATTGAATCGCGTGCGTTGTTTGCACGAGCAGTTCTCCAAAACTCTGCAAGTATGCAACCTATATCAGCGGCAAAGCAATTTGCGTTTCCCGAACATGCACATTTTAGACGGGCACTGCACTAGTAGTTCTAAATTCAAAACGCAACGCCCCAGGTGCGTTCTGCGTGACATCGCGCAGAACATGTTACGCGCGCGTCAATCTCCATAAAAGGGTTGTTTACATCTTACTCGCCAGCAGAACACTCCATTATTTTGCTAGAGGGATGTTTCAAAAAGCATGAAGTGAACTTGTTGAACAAAATCGGGATTTTTTTAACGAATTATTTGATATTTCGTTACGGATAAGGTATTTATGAATGGGAATAAATATGTGCTCGGTCGGTATTTATCACTCTGCATTCTGATAGTGCCGGGAAAATGGGGTCACTTTAAGGGGCTAATTAGGCACTAATTAGTGCTTGGATTAAGCCAATACCATAATTAAATTTCCCTAGTAGTGTGATCTCGTAGATTATGAAAAAAATGTATGAGTTTTTGACAACATGTGAGGTACACTTTGTTTTAAAGGAGCAGTGATATACGCAGTTGAAAAAAAAAAAAGCATTCTGATAGTGCCGGGAAAATGGGGTCGGTTTAAGGGGCTAATTAGAAACGAATTAGAGCTCGGATGAAGCCAATACCAAAATTAAGTGTGCCCAGTGATATGATCTCGTAGATTATGAAATAAATTATGAGTTTTTGACAACGTCTGAGGTACAATTTGTTTTAAAGGAGCAGTGACATACGCAATTAAAAAGAATGCATTCTGATAGTGCCGGGGAAAGGGGGTCAATTTAAGGGGCTAATTAGGTACCAATTAGTGCTTGCATGAAGCCAATACCAAAATTAAGTGTGTCCAGTGAAATGATCTCCTAGATTATGAAATGAAACTGCAAGTTTTTGGCAACATGTGAGGTACACTTTGTTTTAAAGGAGCAGTGATATACGCAGTTGAAAAGGACGCATTACAATAGTGTAGTAAAACGAACGCATTAAAATAGTGTGGTAAAAATGGCGTCACTTTAACGGGCTAAGTAGGCACTAATTAGTTTTTGGCTCGAGCCAATACCAAAATGAAGTATGCCCAGTCACATGATCTCGTAGAGTATGCAATACAATTATATGTTTTGACAACATGTGAGGTACACTTTGTTTTAAAGGAGCAGTGATATATGCAGTTGAAAAGAATGCAGTCTGATAGTGCCGGGAAAATGGGGTCATGTTAAGGGGCTAATTACCCACTAATTAGTGCTCGGATGAAGCCAATACCAAAACCAAGTGTGTCCAGTTACTTTGAGGGGCTAATTAGGCACCAATTAGTGCTCGCATGAAGCCAATACCAAAATTAAGTGTGCCCAGAAATAATGATCTCGTAGAATTTGAAATGATAAAACTGCAAGTTTTTGGAAACGTGAGGTACACTTTGTTTTAAAGAGGTAGTGATATACGCAGCAGAAACGAACGCATTACAATAGTGTAGTAAAACGAACGCATTACAATAGTGTGGTAAAAATGGCGTCACTTTAACGGGCTAAGTAGGCACTAATTAGTTTTTGGCTCGAGCCAATACCAAAATGAAGTGTGCCCAGTCACATGATCTCGTAGAGTATGCAATACAATTATATGTTTTGACAACATGTGAGGTACACTTTGTTTTAAAGGAGCAGTGATATATGCAGTTGAAAAGAATGCAGTCTGATAGTGCCGGGAAAATGGGGTCATTTTAAGGGGCTAATTACCCACTAATTAGTGCTCGGATGAAGCCAATACCAAAACCAAGTGTGTCCAGTGATATGATCTCGTAGATCATGAAATAAAACTACAAGTTTTTGACAACTTGTGAGGTACACTTTGTTTTAAAGAAGCAGTGATATACGCAGTTGAAAAGAACGTATTACAATAGTGCAGTAAAAATGGCGTCACTTTAACGGGCTAATTAGGCACTAATTAGTTTTCGGCTCGAGCCAATACCAAAATCATGTGTGGCCAGTCACATGATCTCGTAGATTATGCAATAAAATTATGAGTTTTTGACAATATTTGAGGTACACTTTGTTTCAAATGATGCATTTACTTTTCAACATCTCTAAAAGCGTCGATAAATAACGTTAAATGTGATGATTCCCATTAAGCAGCTAATTTTATTATAAGTAATTATTGCATCAACATTTCAAAAATCGTCGATGAAATGGTTGCTTATAGTATGAGTTTTGATACAGAAAATATTGATATTTGTCGTTAATTTTGAAAAATTGAGGAAAGTCGTTGAATAAAATAAATTGTCTATCTGGCAAATAGAACACCTTTTGCAGCATGTAGTATAGATTTTTTACTTTTGGTGAATGCGCGGCCGAATTTCGCTCGTACCCCCCCCCCCCCCCCCCCCCCCCCGCCCTGCATATATCATACAGGACGCTGGGCTACTCTGACGAGCTTCACAGAATCTTGTGAAGGAAATGGTCTATGACCTATGTATAAAGCATCTTGCTGCAGCTGTTCAAAACAATGTGCGCAAATGCTATCCGAAAACTTCCAATAGAATTGCGCATATTCCATACCGGATGTGATTTCTGTTTCATTGCGGACCATGTGGACAAACTTTTCAGCGTCGCATAATGCAATCCGACCGTTCGTGATTCTAAACAGAGTCTGAGCGAGTGACGGGAATGTAAATTTACAACACAGATAAGTTTTACAGAATTTCCTACATTATTACGCTTTTTAACGAGAAAAAACACCAATTTTTTTGTGGGGGGCCAAACAAAAATTGTTTCTCCCAAAAAGTGGGTCAAAAAATTACGGCGTGGGGTTCAGGGCCCGCTTTAAGGGCCCCGAAAATGTTTTGGATTCTCGATGCTCTGTGGTACGTGGTGCGATCTGAGGCAATTTCTGACCACTTTAGCCATTTTTTTTTTTGAGGAAAAGATGGTGGTGTACTCATTGCCTGCCTTTATTGCGACGTCACATAAAAAAAAAAAAATTGGTTTCGGGTTTTTTTTGGGGGGGGGGGGATGGCCCCCCTGCCCCCCTGCCCCCCCCCCCCCTGGATCCGCCCTCCCCCCCCCCCCCCCAACCATTCCAGTTAGGGTACGAGCAACCTCGTCCCCAGTGCTCACTTTATTTCCAACCTTGTTTCCAATAGTAAACCCTGGATAGCAAACTTTCTTCCTGTATCCTGATTCGATACCGCAATTGGCTAGTAATGGATTTTATCGTGTACTTGGTGCTATATTCGCAACGTACAGTACGTGTTTTCGCGATCATTCGTCCACTCGCCTTCTCGAAAATACTAATTTCCTTTCCAATTTGCTCATATTAATATGAAATATGATACTGCATGTTGTCTCGATATAAGATCGTAACAGTTTAATTTTAAAAATCGTGTTTTCGTAACTCACGCCATGCTCGCGCTGCGACGAATTGACTCTGTTTTTACCCCAGACACCTCATAGAAAAACAAACGCCAATGTAACGCATATCCAGGCACCAGACTGTTGCTCATTTGCATACGTGTTCAAAAATCTTGCACATGCAAATGAAAGCAGGTAGTGATGGGCGCGTACTGTTCGACACCCTGGGGACGAGGTAGGGGTACGAGCGAATCCCAAGGACTAGCTTACCATTGGACACGAGGTTGAAAAGAAAGTAAACCCTGGGGTCGAGGCTGGAATGATTATTTAATTAGAACCAACAGAGGGCGGGCTTGCGCATTCACCCGATAAGTCGGGTACCCTACTCCATTGGATTTAAAAACACCTTAAACAAAGCGATGAATGCAATTTATTAATCGTCAAGATACCATGGTTTTTTTTTTATCGCGTGGTGTACAACATTCCGGTTCTGCAGCTAGCGGCGCGGGGTATCTCAATTATATTACGGGTACGCGTGTTTTATCCATATCTTCACGAACACGCATAATTGCTTTATTGCTTGTACTACTAGTACTACGGTTTCGTAGCCAGAAGAGTTATTTCCTATAATTTTCCCGGCCCAAACACAGTCCGTTCAAAGTCAACATGACGGAGAAAATAGACATGAGCCTGGAGGACATCATAAAGATGAACAAGACGAACAAAAGAGGAGGAGGGCGAGGACGTGGCGGACGTGGACGCGGCGCCGGGGGACAAACGCGTGGCGGTGCCGTTGGTGGACGGACCAGAGGCGGCAGTGGGGCTGGAGTTGGTGGAGCAATCCGACGACAGAACAGGGGTGGTGCCCGCCCTACTCCTTACTCACGGGTAGGAATTTTTTGTTGATGTTAAGCACCGTCGATATTAATTATTAGACCCGTGAACGTCAACGTGGCGTTGTATACAATGCCACGCTGTTGTGTATTTTCGAACCTAGCGAAATCGATCCGCCATTTCGTATGGATGTTGAGTACTCACCTAGACGGTCCTAACTAAAGCGCGTCAACAAGCGTCAACAAGTTTTAATGGTTGTTAATGAGCGTCAACAAATTTTGTATAGGCTTTTGAACAATAAAAACAGCTTTATATGGTAGAAAAAGCAATAATGAACATCTTCTGCATATCAATTTAAGTTAAAATTACTTAAAAAGTGGTTTTCCAGTGCGAAATCTACGACGGGTTTTTCGGTTAGGGGCCGCCATCTTGTTTGAGATCTACATACTACGCATGCGTGGAGTGTACCATTCACGCATAGGGGTTTCTTTATACGATACGCTTTGCGATACCTCGTTTGGTTTTTGCATTGGGATTTTTTGGCAGACATTGTGAACAGTGTCAGTCGGCATATTTTTCAAATAATTAGCCAAGTACCGTGACCAAGTTTTGCATAATTTTTAATTGGAAAAAAAAATAGTTTTCCTAATTTCTAGAATTGAATATGTGCAAAACACCAAACGAGGTATCGCAAAGCGTATCGTATAAAGGAATGTTGGACAACTCGTACCCGAGACAACTCGTACCCGAGACAACTCGTACCCGAGACAACTCGTACCCGGGACAATTCGTACCCGGGACAACTCGTACCCGGGACAACTCGTACCCGGGACAACTCGTACCCGAGACAACTCGTACCCATCTGAAAATAAAACACTGTGCAGCGTACTCGTATCTGTGCCTTACTTGTGCCGACTGTTATCATACTTATTTTCAAACAATTATTATTCAATTATTTTATTTCCGTTTTTCATTTTTAAATAGAGAAGAAGTTTTTCATTTAAATAGGTCTCTCTGTTGTTGGCCTGAAGATTTTTTTTTTTTTTAATACTGTTTTATTTTCATTCCGTTTTAGAAACTCTGATGCAATCTCTTTTTGGGAATTATGCAAAAGACTGACACGCTACTGGGATTGTCGATGGTTATCAAAATTAATGTCATAAAAAGTGTAGAAGGGGACATATGTAACATTTTTATAATTTTAATGAATCGGTCCACTTATTTTAGAAATAAGTTTTCACAATAAATTAGCTGGAGTTACCCAGCCCTGAGTTTTATCATTGGGTTGTCTATTAGGGCTGGAGCGAATTTTTCTCGTAACTTGTAGTATAGGCAAAATTTTTTGGAAAATGTTCAATTTTGTCCCCGTTACACACTCATTGCAACTGCAACTCACCCCAAACTTGCCTGGAATAACCATTACACAGTTCCTTGAAGTAAAAAACGATCCACGATGAAGATTCAGCCTACAAAAGCAGTGAAAACAGGAGGAATAACCGCTAACTTGACAACCTTGCTGGATTGGCCAGGACCGCAATTGGTTTGTGCACAAAAAAAATTGTGTACAATGAATGGCGGTCGATTAACAGGCACAGAGAGCGATCGCTGTCAACTACTCGTTTTTGCCGGCTGCGCTGGCTGTTGGCGCATGACGTCACGCGGAAGCGTAACACCCGATGACTGTTTCATGCACTATTGACACTAATCTCTATGCACTAATCTCTCCAGAACAATCTCTTGCTTGTCACCACTGGCAATTCCCCAAAACTCAACGGCTTTTGGTTGTCCACATCTTCGGATTTGTCATTTACATCTAACTAATAAAGGAACAGAAAAGTAAATGGTAAGAAAAGTACAAGGTACGAGTTGTCCCGGGTACGAGTTGTCCCGGGTACGAGTTGTCCCGGGTACGAGTCGCCTCGGGTACGAGTTGTCCCGGGTCACAAATTTGGGGTACGAGTCGTCCCGGGTACGAGTTGTCCCGGGTACGAGTTGTCCCGATACCGTATAAAGAAACCCCTATACGTGAAAGGTTGCCAAAAAGTCTCACGGGGGGTCAAAAATGAAACTTGTTGCATGGATACAACATGTTTATTTGTTGAAAGTACATACATAAAGGTACTAGAAAATGTTAAAGTTAAGGCTTAAACATGTTTTCATTTCAATTTTAAGGCACTTTACACTTTGCAGACCATAAAATTTGTCAAATAAAGGTAGGTATCATAAGCTGCTAATTCCACATCTCAAACATGCTTAGAGTTGCTTTAAAATGATTGATAGTCATCACAGTAGTCATGTCTTGAATATTAAAGCACTCTAGGCTATGAAAAATGCCATGTTTTTTCATATACTGACGGAAAATTCAATTTTATAGCTCTCTTTTACTTGAAACACAAACTTTCATTTCTGATTTACAGAAAACCATGCAGCCTGCTGATTATTTGCACTTTTGTCCAAAGGCTGTGTACATGGTAGAACAATTGGCAAAAAAAATTGTGTTTATAGTGTGCTGCGTTACAGAGTAGCCATGGTCTTTATCATTGCTATGAAAAGGGTTTACTATGTTCAGGAAAGGACAAAAATTTTAACAATTACTACATTCAGTCAAGTTTGATCTTATGAAGCAACATTGCCAAGTACTCTGTTAAACTATATGTTCAGGAGAGGACAATGCAGTTTAACGACAATGTCATGACAACAAGCAAGGTTCGAGTCTGATTCTTTATATAGTCTGTTAAATCTAGTAAGTACACCCCTAGGTGCATGTTTATGTCAAAAAAGTTTTATCTCTGACTTCCTTTAAAAAAAGGGGGGCCATGTTCAGGAAAGGACATTTTTAACAAACATTTCCATGGCATATATAGCCTATATATGCGACTGCTGCTGTATCAAACTTACTTGTGATTATCCAATTCCCATCTTTTTATACTTGATTACTGGAGTGTGTAGCATCATTTTGACAGACAATAAGTTGTGTATTCTTTCTTTAATTCTGGAAAAAAATACCATGTTCAGGAAAGGACATTTTGAAAAAACGTTTAACAAACACATCAATGTCTCACTCAAAACGGCATTACAAAAGAACGAGTTGGTCAATCCTAATGAAATCTGGTGTACATATTTTTGGGACATACTTCAATGTCCTTGCAAGTCTGGGTGGTTCCCATGGCATTTATTTTTAATTCTCATCAATTGCAGTCTCTAGAAAATGTGAATGAGACTCCAAATCTTGTCTTTTAGCACCCATGTGAGCTTATAATTTGAAAACCATAATGCGTAGAGCTGCAATTTTTTTTCTGGAGACTGCTACAACATGACGGTCCTTGTGAGACAAAAACCAGCAAATTCCAACCAAGTCTTCCTATGAATTAAAGCATCGATTTCCTATTTTTCATTTTGCAACCTTTCCCGTGAAACTGCCCCAAGTGACCCTGACAAATGACCCTGGATGAGTACCCAGGGTTATTTGCGTGCAAAATTATCGGAGCCCTCCGAGCTACCCGTCTGCTTCTTGTGGCGCATATGATAGGCGGTGTCTGATTGGCCAATAACGAGACCACGTGATAAACGCAGCTAATAATTTGGAATCGCACTTATGATCCGGACATCAGGAGTGCCCGGAGCGTCAGTGCGATACCAAATTATCTGCAGCATTTATCACGTGGTAAATCACATGCATCAGGATGAGGTTGCAGGACGTCGAGATCTTGCCAGATTTTACCTCGACTATCATTTAAATGCCAGATTTGGCGTAAAAGCAGTTTTTAACAGAAAGCTTGATATGTGAATACTTATCAAACGGTAAGGCAATGTTCAGTCTTTGTCACGGAAGGACGATTTTGCTTGGTTCGAACATGTACAAGAGCGTGGCGTAGTTTACAAGCCACGTTCACGGGTCTACGTCGATATAAGAATCTTCAATATTAATATATCCGAAATCCAATATCGAGTAGGACCTATCCCATGATAGGCTACCCCTAGCCCCATAAATATGGCCAATTTACTGGACTACCTCCGTTAATAAAGGCCACACTTCCACCCTGTACAAAAACATGTCGAACTTTGTCAAATTTTGATTTTCACATTTAGGCTTAGTTTATTTTTGCTTAAGAAGCATACTCACCCTCTTTATAGGTAGTCCGAGTAACTTGGACTCAACTTGTCGCCTTTTTAACATTCGGACATGGTCTGGCGATAGTGGGGTCCAAACTAATGGGTATATGCCGAGCAACACAATTCTGTCATTGACCCAAAAACCCAACATTGCCCAACAAAAACATCAGATTTCACCCTCAAAACGGCCTCCAAATTACTAGATATGCCACCTGAGGTCCAAGTAGACATCGATAACTAAGATGGTTGTACTGAAGTTTACTTACGATCCGGATGAAAAGTGAAATTTCCCGTTCAATTCCGAGAGCTCCCCTCGCGATCGTGAACACGTTAAATTTCCGATTCGTGTTAATGTTTTAACGACGTGATGTGGTCTTCATGCCCAGCGTATATTCGATGGTTCCCGTCGCACGGGTGCCATTTTGTTTAACGTTTGAACAAATTTCGAGCTGAGATCCGACGACTCTTTGTTGGATATCAGACGACTATTTACTGTACGCTGACTAAATACATAAAACAGTCACCAAGTTGTGCTATAAATACACCTACTACGCGTTGCACTTACAACGCGTTTTGTGAAATGGATCGTAGGACGCGTCGCAGCTGCGACGCATCGTAGAGATACGATGCGTCGTAACGCTGTGATGCATCGTAAGTTACGAAGAGTTTGATGAAATCGGGTGCTGGAAACCAACCACAGACACCGTCTTTGAAGTGCATACCGCGGGCAGCGTCCGACGGGCCAATCACGAGGCCACGTGATAAATGCTGTGGATAATTTGGTATCGCACTGACGCTCCGGGCTCCTCATGTCCTGATCGTAAGTGCGATTCCAAATTATTAGCAGCGTTTATCACGTGGTCTCGTGATTGGCCCGTCTGACGACGCCTGCGATATGCACTATAAAGAGGGTGTCTGTGGTCGGTTCTCAGACCAAAAGACTCTGACTTCCAACAACGCTTCGCGTGCACGTTAAAACTCAAGCTGTAGCTTCGGTACGGAACGGGGACCGTTTTCATCATTTTTTGCACCATCGGGATCGATTCAACCGTTATACTTGTTAGCGTTTTGAACGTGAGTTTGTCAAGAAGTACTGGGCATAGGTCTTGGGGTACAAATATACTGGGGTCGCTCCAAAACTCACAGGCTAACATGCTGGCATGTTGATTGAATAATATTCGTGGAGTATACAGCATGTTCGCGTTGATATGCCTATCTATGGGTATTACGAGTAATACCCATAGCTCTAGGGGTAAATGATAGGCCTACCGGTAGCTGGAGTTACCCAGCCCTAAATTTTATCATTGGGTTGTCATTTAGGGCTGGAGGAAGTTTTTCACTTGAACCTGCAGCATTGGCAGGTCCCCCCCCCCCCAAAAAAAATCGAAAATGTGCAATTTTGTCCCTGTAACACACTAATTTCAACTGGAACTCGCCCCAAACCTTGCCTGGCATAACCACTACACAGGTCCTTGAAGTAAAAAATGATCGTTCAAATGCAAGATTTGCCGGAATAGCAGATTTCAAGAAAGTTTCATATGTGAGTGCTTATCATACGGTAAAATAATGTTCAGTTTGTGTCATGAAGAGACGATTTCACTAGGTTCGAAATGGTAATGGAGCGTGGCGTAGTTTACAAGCCACGTTCACAGGTCTACCCTAAAGGGTACTTTAACCCTAACCGCCCTGAATCCTCCAAAATCCTTTTTGCATATTGGAGGAATTTGCAGGATTGAGGTTACATGGCAAAAGTGCGTTGCTGATTTCGGAGTACGCACTGTGTCCAGGTCTTGGGCCGGACCTTGTGTTGTTTATGTTCAGCCATGCATAAATTTAGTCCTTGATTATACTTGACATCCTCCGCATTGCTCCAGGATGTCACTGCCTCTGCCTCCGCCTACTGACAGACATAGCCGGAGGATTTTGCAGGATTCAGGCAGTGGTCATCCCTCCATGGACCATATTCAAGAAATAATGGAGGAATTTGCAGGATTGAGGCTATATGCTATTTTTCCATGAGGCCAATTGGAGGATTTTGCAGGATTGAGGCTACATCCTAGCAAAAAGGCCTAGGGAGTTAGGGTTAAAGGAGCACTGCATCCTGAAATCCCCGACAATTTCATGTTTGGATTGTTTACTTATGAATCCTATTTCAAACATCTGGTTGAAAGGAAACCAACCTAATGTCTTACTGTTACTCAGAAAAAACAAAAAAACCCTGATTGTTTACATCGGACACGACGGAGTACTATGATACATGTTTCCTGTCGTTTTCTTTCAATGTATACGATGTGTGTATGTGTTTAGTATAGTACTACATGTAGTAGTATTACACACGTACAGCTACCCCTAGAACTATGGGTCTTGCTACACAATACCCATAGATAGGCATATCAACGCGAACCATGCTGTATACTCTCTCCTTAACCCTTACCCTACTAGACCCTCCAACGCATGCCAATTGTGCCTCAAGAAAATCTCCTATGTTTTTTGCATAGCCCTCCAATATCTGCCATGTCATTTCAAGGGTAACTGGACAGGCACTCCAATACATGCCACAGAGAACAATGAGAGTCCTCTGATAACAAAGTGAGTGCCCCCAGCTGGTCAGTATCAGGCACCCTCCAGGGCCTCCAACTCCTGCCAATTGGAGCCTTCACTGCTACATCAAAGTATCCTCCAATAAACTGCAGCTGGAGGGCATTGGCATAACCAACTGACATGCAGTAAACTACCCTCAGAGAGTAAGGGTTAATATACAGTCAACGACCGAAAAAACTAGAGTTGAGTTTTGGAGCGGCCGCTGTATATTTTACCCCAAGACTATGCCCAGTACTTCTTGACATACCGGTACTGATGTTCAGTTCGCTTAAAGTATAAGTGTTGAATCGATCCCGATGGTGCAAAAAAATGATGAAAACAGTCCCATTTCCGTACCGAAGCTACAGTTTGAGTTTAAACGTTTTTACGTGCACAAAGCTTTGTTGGGTTGTTGGCGTGACGTCAGAATAGTCAGAGTCTTTTGGTCTGGACACCGACCACAAACACTGTCTATAGTGCATATCAAGGGTGACGTCAGACGGGCCAATCACGAGGCGCCTCGTGATTGTGCAATACTACCAGTGAAACAGTATTTCAGAGTCTGAAATTCACACTACACCAGGCCAGCTGCGTTTTGCGGGACATCGTACACGCACAGTACGCGAGACGCACGCCAATCTCCTTATAAGGTAAGGAGATGTAGAGGGACATTCCATATTAAAGTCAGAGGGGCGTTTCATAAAACATGAAGTAGGCCTAATATTGTGGAACAAAAATGGTTGGCAACGTCTAGTTTTTGACTTGTTTTAAACGTCTGGACCGAAAAGATTATTTTTTTTTGGACCGAAAAGGTATTAAGTAAGATTTGAGGCTTTGCATGGTGGAGATACTAAATAATGAAAGTTTGCGGAAACACCATGTGCGAATAATTTCTCAACTAAGAGAATGGTTCTGAAAAGAATCAGAGGTATAAACTCGACGTTCTGGTCAGTATGCTCTGACCGTCTTCAGGAGAGTGCCTAAACTCTAAGAAAGTGAATACTTAAGTAGCAAAAGGCGAAGTCAATGAAGTATTAGGCCAAAAAAAAAAAATATTCAGTCTCTGGTCAGACCAAAGTTCCGGAATTGACGCAGCCACGCGGCTTTTTTTTTTTTTGTTCCTTTTTTTTTTTTTTTTCTTCAGCTTGGATTGTACAGACAAGGTGGGTACTATTTTGCTTTGTTTGTGTCCTCATGTACATTGGTGGCCTCCATAATTTGCCTTGGTGCTTTCGATCATTTGCCTTGGTGCAGTTTCCCATTCCTTGGTGCTCTTTGGTAAAAAAAATTGAGGAGGTGCGGAAATAGAGGGCGCTGTTGGAGCTACCGCGGAACATTTTGGAAAAAAAAAAGATCGACGCGCATGCTTAAAATCGACGCGCGCGCTGACCAGAGACCGACTTATTTTTTTTTTTTGCCTTATACCGAAAAGGTATTCGCCTCGGGTAATTATCAGCATTCCAGACTCCAACCAGTCTTAAACATAGTGTTTAACACCTCCCAAGCACTCATTTATTCCCTTTGTAAAAGCATAAACAGGAGATTTATTTTGACGATAATCTAACGCATTGTCGAAATCATTCCTCAATATTGACATTTTCGATATTATTCCTCAATATCCAAATTTTTGATATTTCGATATGATTTAAAAAATGATATCAGCAATATCGATATCAAAACAATATCGAATAATTGAGTAATATCGATATATAAATGGTGCTTATTGGCGAGCTGCGAAGCAGATGCGAGCCTATGTAATACCAATTTCCGTCCGTCTGTCCGTCTGTCCGTTCTGACCAGGACCACTTGTGGGGTACCCGTCCTTTGTTCGAGGTACCCCGCAAGTGAAATCTTTAGAAATAGGGTACCCCGCAACTGAAATCTTTAGAAATAGGGACAATGGGACAACAATGGAGGTACCCCGGAAGTCCATCTGGGAGGTACGGGCGTCCGTCCGTCCGTCCGGACGTCCGCGTTCAGATAAAAATGTTGAAGTTTTTGGTTCTAGTTAACTTGGGGAAAAAAAATTAAATGCAGTTGTCATGTATCATCTTTATAACTTCAGTTAGGTTCATATCATTGCAGTAAATTTTATGATTTTATTGAGGAATTTTTTATTCAAGGAAATGTTAAAGTTTTTAATTGTTACATGTACATGTATACTGGTATAACATGTACGTGTGTGTATACCGGTATAACATGTACATGTACACTATGCATTTTGGGGATGAGCATGAGCTTCTGGTTTGATCTTTTAGTTTATGGGGTTGGAGTAGGGATGGGGTAGGGTAGGGGTGGGTTGGGGGATAGGGTTGGAGTTAGGGTTTGTGTGAGTAGGATGAGTAGGGGAGCTAGGATGGGTGGGGCGGGTGGGTTGGGGTGGGGAGAGGGTTTGGAATACTGGGTTTGGGTGGGGTGGGGATTTGTAGGGGTGGGGTGGGAACAGGTAGGGGGAGACAGGTAGGGAGAGACAGGTAGGGAGAGGATGGGCATGGATGTAGGGGTTGGGTTAGGAGGGGGTTGGGCAGGGGGCGGGATATAGGATCGGAGTAGGGGTTGGGTTGGGGATGTGTAGGGAGGGGTAGGGATGGGTTGTTGTAGGGGTTGGATAGTTGTAGGGGTTGGATAAGGGAAGGGGGCAGTATATAGGGATCAGAGTAGGGGTTGCATGGGGTCAGGTGGGGATGTATGGGTGGGGGAATGGGGTGGGCGGGATATTGGAATTCAAGTAAACTGACCCCTACACCTAGGCACATCAACAAGAATCCTGATCCCCTTCCATCATGCCCATCCCCAACCCTACCTTCAGCCTCCCTTCCTGCCTTGGACAGCGAGCCATGGCGGCTTCGCTGTTCTAGTTTGATGTAGACCCACTGGTATTGGAAAAAAAATGTTGCAACCTGACGCCACTTCAGCGGTTGTGTACAAAGTCTATGGAGAGTCAAAAAAAATTTGTATTTCCTAACAAAATTGGAAATGTTTCTCAGTCCCAGATTCATGTCTTATCGTCATTTTTTGCAATGACTGACCTTCATTGAGATGATATGAAGAAAAAGTGGCGTCAGGTTGCAACATTTTTTTCCATTAACTGGGCACTAGAAGTAGAAATTTCTTCTTTTTTTTCTAAAAAAGGAGTTCAACTAGCAGACTAGTGATTAGTTCTACTCTAGGGAGTAGAACTAGTGTGCAGGAGTAGATTTTTTCTTACAACTCTAGAAATTTTGGTATCACTGGAAAGAGAATCACATGACAAAATCAATAACATTTAAATCATTTTCATATGAGCTTTGCGTTTTTGGAGAATTTAAATGGCAAAATTCAATTCAATTCTGTAATTTTTAGTGTCAAATTTAAATATTATTTTAAAGCCTAAATTTTCCCACAAAATTTCAAACTCATCAAAGTGTTTAATACATTGTATCATAGGAATCCTTATAAAATAAACAAAAGTTTGATTTTTTATGCCCGGCGGCGAAGCCGAAGGGGCATACTGTTTCCGCCTTGTCCTTCCGTGGGTGGGTGGGTGGGTGCGTGTGTGTGTCCGGACAAATCTTGTCAGCGCGATAACTTGAAAAAATACTTAACATATGAACTTCAAATTTGGTTTGTGGATTGTTCTTGGTAATCCTAAGAAGCCTATTGCATTTGGGGCCAAAAGATCAAGGGTCAAGGTCACAGTGGCTAAAACAAAAGAAATCTTGTCAGCGCGATAACTTGAGAACTATTTTAATTGTGAACTTCAAATTTGGTTTGTGGATTGTTCTTGGTAATCCTAAGAAGCCTATTGCATTGAAGGCCGAAAGGTCAAGGGTCAAGGTCACAGTGGCTAAAACAAAAGAAATTTTGTCAGCGTGATTACTTGAGAAATACTTTAAATGTGAACTTCAAATTTGGTTTGTGGATTGTTCTTGGCAATCCTAAGAAGCCTATTGCCTTGGAGGCCAAAAGGTCAAGGGTCAAGGTCACAGTGGCTAAAACAAAAGAATTTTCTGTCGGCGTGACAACTTAAGAAATACTTTACATGTGAACTTCAAATTTTGTTTGTGGATTGTTCTTGGCAATCCTAAGAAGTCTATTGCATCGGGGGCCGGAAGGTCAAGGGTCAAGGTCACAGCGGCTAAAACAAAAGAAATTTTGTCAGTGCGATAACTTGAGAAATACTTTACATGTAAACTTCAATTTTTTTGTGGGTTGTTCTTGGTAATCCTAAGAAGCCTATTGTATTTGGGGCTGAAATGTCGAGGGTCAAGGTCACAGTGTCTAAAACAATAGAAATCTTGTATTTACTCTGAGATCATAGGGATTAATTCATATAAAACCTACAGAAAACACTAATGATTTCGAACTTACATGTGAGCCAAGTACATGCACATGTAAGTTGATGTTAAAAGAATTGTGTTACATTGTATGTCATGGGAACAGTCACGGTTGCGGGGCATTTGTGTTTGTAAACACACCTGACTTGTTGAATCAGTTTTTATCTCTCATTACAAAAAATGTAATGATGACGAATATTATTATTTGTTTTCCTTAACGCCGCACGATTGTCCGACATGTCTGAGCCATATCTGGGCCTACACCAAACAGCCCGCCGTAACACACGGGTAAAAGCTTTCTATTCACGCTACACACAATGCAGCTTCACGGAACATGCATGCGTACGCTTAATCGCCGTTGCCACGTGCCAGACTAAAATAGGCATGCCGATACAAATTCCTGTGTCGGCTTTTCTCACCAGCGTTAAACTGCCATGTTATATGTCATTCTTAACTAAAAATATCCATATTTTGCATTCATAATGCCGTGAGATGGTGTCACTCCTTTATTGCTAAAATTTATCATTTTCCTGACAACTTGAGTACAAAATTTACCTGTTTTTTGTGCAAGTTCAACGGAATATATCAACGGTGTAGCGCCACCCATATGCACCAAATAAGGTATCAATGGATAGTGGGTTTTATAATCTGCACAATCGGGTCTTTTAAAGGTCATAAGTCAAAGGCACTTTTATGACCTCCTTCCAGTACGTCATTAAGCAAATTGGCCGCTCCCTGTGGCAGCTCACAAAAACAATGTCCGAAGACTTCAGCGAAGTATGTCAAATTGGAAAGTAAATTTCACAATGTTAAACATAGCATCTGGTACCATATTATTAGCCATTGTTTGAAAAAAAATCCTCCATATCTTCAGAAATCATTTTTAAGTCGAATTGGAGCAACAGGAACTATTTTAAATAACGCGAATAATTTTCAGCCATTTTTGACGCGCTTTCAGTTATTTTCGTCATGTTTACGTTTTACGCTGAACTCACTACTTCTACTGGTTGTTCTAGGCCCTACTACTATTTTACATGTACATGTATACTAGTACTACACTAGCCCCATAAATTTGGCCAATTTACTGGACTACCTCTGTAAATAAAGGCCACACTTTAAGAATTAACTCAGAACGTGAGGACTTGTTACCAAATTTATTTTCACATTCAGACCTGCATGCATAGTTGATTTATGCTTTTGCATAATTTCCAGCCAAATGTGGATGTTTCTTGGCATCAGTTTGTGTGTAACTCAATTGCAACCGTGTTCCAGCTGAACAATGCCCTCAGACAATACATGATGGGATAGTGATACATGGATCATTCACCTGTCAGTGATGCTGCGTGCCGCATGCCCGGTGGCTGTTGCCTACCTTCAGTGAATCCTTCAGGTATAGTGCGCCCTCATGCATGTACGGTCCGCCAGCTAGCCGTACGATGTACTTACTTATGCAAACCATATACCACAGGCGAAGGTTCCACCACACCTAATACATGCAATAGGGAAACAACGCAATATCCTACGCAAAGAGCCCCCGCCTTGTGATGGTTCAGGAGCAAGGTGGCATTATTTTTTTTCTGGAAATTAAAGATTGCGACCCCCTGGACATTTTTCTTGTCAATTTTATTAGTGGTAACCGGGTGAATTTTTTTATGCCCCACCGGCGAAGCCGAAGGGGCATACTGTTTACGCCTTGTCTGTCCGTGTGTATGTGTGTGTGTGTGCGTTTGTTTATGGTGTAAATCGAGGACACACACGTGCAAAATCATCGGTGAATCGAGGACAGGAAGCAAATTGAGGAAGACCTCGATAAGAAAATGTGTACAAAACGATAAAGTCCATTTGAAATGTTGATGGTCATGTCCACTTTGAAGTTCAAATGCAGTTGAATAATTTGTTATAGCGTTTCCAATACTCTACTGTGTAGAACTGTTTCCACTATCAGAGATACATGTACACTGTAGTCACCATAATCTTTCCCTGTACCTAACTGTTGCATTTTGTTAATTGTTACTCTATCCACAGCCGAAACAGGTACCAGACCAGTGGCAGCATGACATGTATGAGGGGGCTGGCTCTGGCAGGTACAGAACCAGTGGCACCATCAGTGGCCAAAACCAGCAAGGACGGCTTGTTGTCTCCAATCTAGATTATGGAGTCTCTGATGATGACATCAAGGTAAGAAAAGAGCGCTATCAATTGCAAGTTTTACCAGTCAGGCATGCAACTTTCCACGGATTTCCGCATTTAAAAAAATCTTGCACCTAAATTGCTAGCGTATAAATTATTTCTTCAAATTTTGACCTTAAATCGCTTGTAATTTGATACCTGATGACGTCATGATGCATCACATTAAAAAAAAAAACCTTGCGATCACAATTCAGGTTCATACCAGGCTTTATCATCATCATCCCATAAACAGGATTGAAGAACTATTTGTTAGTTTTGATACAAGGCTCATGTCTATAGTTTGAATTCACCTAATTTTAACCTTAAAGTAACCCCAGAAGTAAAGGTCAAGCGACTTTACATACGGATAAAAAATGTTGATCAATTAATTAATGATCTATCGGATTACAAAATACAAACATTGATTATTTTGTTCAAGAGTTATAATTGGAAGTTGGTAACTTTTTCACACCTGCCAACCTTTTCGATTTTAATCGGATTATCCCGTTTTTATCAGCATACAGGACACACCACAGTTCAGAAACCACACTCATCAAAGTGAAAATGACATTATGACTGATCTTGATTTAAATTGGGTTACCTTCCTGGTACTTTTTGACCTTTCAGCAGCAGATCGATCGACACCATAGATAAACATCTCGTCTCTCATCCAGAATTGGTGTTTGTGATGTTGCACTGAATTGGTTTAAGTCATATCTTGCAGACTGGTCAACCGGAGTAGAACTTAGGGGGTAAAAAATCGAATCCTACTCAAGTCTGTGTTGGACTACCACAGGGTTTCTGTTTTTGGGGCCACTTGGTTATTCCATTTACACACTCACTGTTGGAGACATAGCCCGTCATTACAATGTATGGTGTGTCACACCATTGCTATGCCAACAACACACAATTTTATATTTCGTTTCATCCCAAATCTCCCAATGAACGAATTCGTGCCTTTGAAACCTTGAATATATGCATGTCAGATATTAAATCATGGATGACTTGTAACAAACTAAAACTGAGTTAAGACAAAACTGAGTTTCTCATAATAGGTTCACCTTTAATAACCTAAACGCCTGTTTGTTGGGTGGCATGGGTGGCTTGTGCGCAAAGTGCTTGCCTCTCACCACTGTGGCCCTGGTTTGAATCCCGTCCACGGACCATACATGCTATACATGAGTAGAGTTGTGCATTGGTTCTCTCCTGTGCCATAAGGGTTTTTCTCTGGGCCCTCCGGTTTTCCTTCCTCCGGAAAAATTGAACACTTTCGCTCTCAGGCTGTGCTCTGTGGTCATACCGTATATGGGTCGATGTGGCTGGCTGCCAGAGGCGTCTTTACATGCCAGCAGCTCAACCACGTTGTAGCCTCATCCTTCGCAATTCAGCTTCTCAGCTGCAAGTAAGGTTCATTAGCCTCCCAAATTATTATTATTATTAATTGGCTGTTTCGGCAACCGGCCGAAACAGCCTTTGTTTTTGTTAAGATTTTTTTTGGCTGTTTCGGCAACCAGCCGAAACAGCCTTTGTTTTCGTTAAGATTTATTTTTGTTTTGTTTGTTTGTTTGTTTGCTTTTCCGCTTAAAAGCGGAAAAGCATTGTTTTTGTTCTGATTTTTTTCCCCTTTTTTCCCCCCTATTCTTTTTGTTCTAACCCAAATCCCATAGACTTTGTACATGTTTTATTGACCGCGTCACTTTGGACCTAAAACAAACTCGTATTCTAATGAAACTTCATATGTAAAGACCCATAGCACAGTGGTTTAAAACCCTACCTGACCCAGACATCAGGGAAAACAGTGGAGTTATGTTCATGTACAATCAATATAACAGTTTAGCAAGTATTTAGAACTTATTTAGAGTCTTCCTGAGCGTCATGGGTTCTCAATTCGGCCGCAGAAAGACGTCTTTGCAAGGATCGCATCAAGGGAGCGCACTTCAACGATAGCACCCTCTGTTGACAATTATTTAATTTTTGCAAAGACAGAGCACCATGGCCGCAACGCGCCGTGCCGCACCGCCGCGATAATAAAATAGAAATCTTTGTGCATTATACATAGGCAGTTTTATTTTAATACTTTTAATTTCAATATAATAGTTGAACAACTGATTACTTAATAAAGAAATGTTTTGAACACCATAAAAAGTATTGGTCGTCTTTTTAATTTTTTTTAACAGCGGAAATATTGGTAATTATTGTTCCCAAGAAAGTACACCCCTTCATTACCACAAATGGTGTGGTCCGCTGGGGAAAGCACATGCATCATGCAGCTGCGCTATCACCATGGAGGATTCCTCCATATCACGTACGACTAAGTGGCAAGCGTCGAAGACAGCTTTCACCGTACTTTTTACCGTACTTTTTACCGCTCGATACCTTTTGAGTTCCGGTGTGTTAATGACTTTCTTAATTGATAATTCATTTCAGCAACATCTCTTTTCTTATACCAGTACATTAGGCCAAAAAAAAAAATAGTTCTGCTTCCGATTACATGTCTTTCAAAAATAGGGTCGGTCGGTCAGAATTTTTTTTTTTTTTGCCAATTTTTTTTATACAGATTGAATGGGGTATTCAATTATATGCGAAGTTTTAGCCTGAACTATTTCTATTGCACTACGAAAGCTATACACAAAATGGCCACAAAAAGTGAATAAAACCTACCTTAATTATTGTCAATATATTTAAGTTCGATAATTCGTAAAAAAAATTGTGGGAAATTCAGGTCGTTCGCACCATAGGCACAACGCTAGTCAAGAACGGGAGCTGGCCAAAACTCCGAAGTGTGTGATGCACTGTACATGTACATTTGTACATGTGTGGCCCGCGGCCAACGGGTCGAACATTTCAGGAAACACGCTGCATTGTATCACTCCAAATACGAGTAGTGCGATCTCAAAATGAACTCTTGAACACGGAAAATACATACACAGACAAGCTAGATCAAAACTGTGAATTAACTTGCAAAAATGTTCTTTCTCCATCGGTGTTTTCTTGGCATTTTTACGATGTCTTTCTCAGCATTTTTACGATGTCGATTCCGACCAGTTGACAGAGCACGTGCCTGCGCCTGCATAGCCATGCTAGCGCTAACATCGCATAGCCCTGCACAGACTAGTTACCGCATTTTCATAATTGGCTCCTGCGCGGCGCGGCGGGAACCAGTCGTCGCCGCATTGCGCTTATTACGCACGTGATTATAGACATCGAATTGCGAAGTAGTTGAATCGCGCAGCGAATTTGTAAAAATAACGGAGGTTTCTTTTGAAAAAATAGCGAATGTAAGTAAGAAAACAATAAATACAAGCATTTTTTGATGCAAAAGGGTTGTTGAGAGGTATTTTGTGAAGACAGACAAGACATAAGGTTTTTATTTTTATTTATTAATCTTTTTTGTTTGTTTTTGTTTTTGGAATTGCCGATAAAATTTTTTAGGGTCGCAGCCTAAAAATAGGGTCGGTCGGGTAACCGGAAGCAGAACTATTCTTTTTTTTGGCCTTAACTACACGTCTTATTTTTATTCTTCAAGGCTCGGCGTATAAGCCGCCCTGCGTATAACTAGCCGCAGTAAACATTTTCTTGGGCAAAATCAACGTATAAGCCGCGGCTTATATTCCGAAAATTACGGTACTATAGTATTATGTTTAGTGTTATATTTACGGCAAATTGCAAGTGAAATGGAACCAGAGAGCTAAAAGCAGAGCTGATAAGGTAGGAAAGGGAGATGGCTGGTTTTGTTTTTGAAATGAAAATAACATGGCTGTCCACCACAAACTGGTTGTAAAGTCAGCATTTCATGTATTGAGATACAGAACAAAATGTTTAAATTATATTATATTCAAATACATTACTCATTGTAACTTGGTATGAGCCATGAAGTTGGTTGAGGTTAGATCCAGACAGTCCTTATCTTTTTGCCTAGATGCTATCAAATTGCCCTCCTATCAACAGGCTTTTCAGAGGCCGCTGCAGCCTTGGCTGCAAAGGGTAAGTTGGCTTCAACAAGAAGTACTTCAGACAATCACTTACAACACTACATGGTATGTCAAATGATGTTCCCAGAAAAACTATCAATGTCAGTTCTGCATCTTTAATGGCTGGGGGTTTCTTCGTCCAACTATAAAACTCTGATCTCCAGATGGCTTTAATTTGGGACTACAAATTGGCTATTGGAGTATTTATAAGGGCTTTAACGATAGTTCCAACCTTTAATTCCCTTATCTCATTAAAGGTATGTTCATCAAGAAACCACAATAAGGACACTGACTCCACATTGGGACCATGGTACTATTCTTCACAAGTTGGCTAAAGCCCCCTTTTGAGCCTTTTGTGTCTGAGGGTTAAAACAGCCTTTCTGTTGGCAGCCTCTGCAGCATGTCGAAGAAGTGAACTTCATGCCCTCTAGCTGCAGGTCACTTGCGCTTGGAACCAAGAGGCATACATTTTATTACAGAGATGAGCTTTCTAACTAACCAAGGGTCAATCTCTAAATTTGTCTCCCCCAGATATATTTGTTCCTACCTTGATTTTCTTTTCAAATCAGGGGTGAGATTTGTCCGGATTTTTCTGGAATTTATGTGAGACGAACCGGAATTTCCTTGAGACGATCCAGATTTCCGGATTTCCACTGTTTTCCCCTTTTTGGACGAAAGTAAGCAAAAGACTGGTACAAGTCTAGGTGTACAGTCTCACAGTGATTTTCCTATGCATATGAGCACCACTTCGTCGTCCCCTACATCTGTGATAGATACCATTTTTTTTTTTTAGAGTTTCCTCAAGTACATGAGAGATCAGAGCTCAGTGTCCTTGATTCAGTTGTTGTAGTTCATATCTGCTATATTTTCTTCCGGGTCAGCAGATTGCCACAACGTACCACACCTCAATATTGCTGAACGAATGGGAGACCTAGAATACTGACTAATATCCCATCTTGTCCGGATGTGTCTCTTGCTCGTCGATCTGATGATGACCCATAACAGCACCAGAGTGTTCCCTCTCGTTCTGATCTCCCAGTTTTCTACTTGACAAATGCTCAATCTCTTGTCAATAAACTTGACGAAGCAGCAGTAGTCTTCCAGCAAAATAAAGTTGATGTCGGGGTAATAACTGAATCATGGTTCTCCAGAGATATCCCTGAGAATCAAATTCAAATATCCAACTACAATTTCTCCTCCAAATGTCGGGAAGGTCAACGTGGAGGAGTCGCCGCCATCTATGTCAACAATGACATGTCCTTTATAGCCAAGCTGGATGTTATTGACGTACCAGACGGGTTGGAATGTGTGTGGGTCAAAATAAGACCTAAACACCTCCCAAGATCTATCGGCAGTTGCTGTTTGTGCAGTGTATAACAACGAACCCTCCTCGTCAAACTCAATTAACGGAGCATCTGTTGAACAGTATGGACCGTTTACGAACATTGTATCCGGATAATGCTATTTTGATTTTAGGTGATTTCAATCGCATGAATATACAATCTATTCTCAGAGGTAATGATGTACACCAAATTGTTGAGTTTCAGACTCGTGCTAAAGCAATGCTTGATTTATTGCTCATGAGTGGTAAAGATCTCTAGAATTGTCCTTTTGCCATTTCTCCAATTGGCCATATCAATCATGTCGGAATTATTTGGCGACCTAAGCTTAGAACAGTTGCCGCTAAGCACATCTCCAAAACTTTGATCACGCGTCCTGTGCCCGAGTCTGGAATTTGATCATTCGGTTCATGGATACAGGGTTCTGATTGGCATGAGGTCAGGGAGTGCTCTGATGCTCAAAGTAAAGTTGATTTTGCATATTTTTAACATTATCGAACTTCTCACCAAATTTCATGAAGATGTGTTTTGAAAAATCACATGTTTGATGATGTTAACATGACGTCACACATTTTCAAAATTTCATGCATCTAGGCCTATCTATATCCTAACAAAAATACAAAAAGAATTTTTAATTTAGCATGTTGCATTTGTGAGATATGGCTTTACGGTTCAAAAATTCAAAAAGCTATAATAACTCACATGACGTCACTTCAATTTTCATCTTTAACACGTCCCTGTCTATGTATAAGGTATGTACACCTCAAGCCAATCCAACTTGTAGTTCTCTAGATATAGGCCATTGAAAATGCACTTTTAACCCTTTTAACTCGGCCCTGTGTAAAATTGCTCACTGGTGATCGAAAGTGTTTGATACTATTTTTTATCTTTATGGAATTTTTTTTTTCTCAAAATGTTGAAAAAGCCCAAAAGAAAAAAAAACTTAACAAAAACTTGAGCCGTTTCGGTGTCTGCCGAAACAGCTAATTACATCATACTTTTCTGTTTTAACAGAAACATCCAAAACTGAAATGGATAATGGCCAATGAAATAGTTTCATGCCTGATCACCCTGAATTTTGGAACAAAAACAATCCAAATGTCCAGTAAATATATCTCTTTATTTGTATTAATGCAGGAATTATTTGGAGATTTTGGGGTCTTACTTCATGGGGCTGTCCACTACGACCAATCAGGCAGAAGTCAAGGCACAGCTGATGTGGTCTTTCAGAGGAAAGCAGATGCCATCAAAGCCATGAAGCAGTATAATAATGTACCCTTAGATGGTAAGAAGGAATAGAAACATTTTTTTTTTCATTTAAAGCCATTTTTGTATCTCAAGGCCACAGAAAGGTTTGGATTATAAGGCCTTTTCACACTGTCCAAAATCTCCGGGTTGGAACCGGTTCCAACCACGAGATTTTTTTCAACCCTTTTCCCACTTCTAAAGTTTCAACCCGGTTCCGACCCGGGTAGAGTGCTCTAGCCGGATCGAAATCAACCCTGGGAGGGACCAGGGTTGAAAATCTCAACCCGGATCGAAATTGCATTTTTCGGCGTGAACCGTGTCGAAAATGACAGTGTGAACCGCCCCGGGTTGAGTCACTCACGGCCGATCCGTGTTGAGTTGAGGCCGACATTTTACCGAAAATCTGACACGCCAAGCATAATATTTCCCTCCACCACTATCGCCGTCACAAACACCGATCCCAAAACAATCGCTCCCTAATTATCATCGAATAATGTATCGGTGTATGGAGCATCCTTTACCGAGTCTGGGCTTGTATTAGGTCCGCAAAATGTACCCCCAAAATGTACATTTCTAATGTTAAATAGAACGAATCGTCTAACGAAATGACCGGAGCCATTTTGGAAATATTGCACACAGCTGCGCTGGTGTCGTACAAAAATCGGACTCCCAAATCGGATTCGTTTACTCTCTTATTATTGGTCAAACCCTTTCACGTGACAGGTCCTTCTCCCAATAGGCATGCGCAATACTACCAATGAGTCCGTATTGCACAGAGTAGTAAATTCACGCTGCACACCGGCCTGTCCGTAAGCCTCGTGCGTCGCAATGCATTATGGGATTGAGAAAATCATCGCAGCGCCCTGTGCCGAATGCGATCCGTGTCGAGAATTTGTAGTGTGAATTCACAGGGGCCGTAGCCGGATTGAACGTTACACGGTTCACGTAGCGGCCGTTCCCGTAAAGGACAGTGTGAACGTCGCGTCTCTCCGATCCGTGTCGAAAAATACTCGGGCTGAACCGGGTTGGATCCGGGTAGGTTTCAACACGGTTCGAAACGGAGATAGTGTGAAAAGGCCTATAGATGGTCTGTGGTGCAATCTAAGTCAATTCCTAGCCACTTTAGTTGCTTTCCAAGCATGTCTTTTTAAAACTACACATTGTCCTTTGATATTCCTGAAATATCTGACATTTTATGTTTTTAGATTGTTAAATACTTAATATATTTCAAAAGTCAGGTCAGGGGTTGGCTCAAAAAGAGGTGCGGGGGCAAGTGTCCCCCATGACACATGGCAGTGCTGTTATAACATAAGGGGTAGTGAACTTTTTTTTTTTTTAAGGTTTTATTTGTTTACGAAATTGCTTTCATTGTAAAGCCCACCCAAAAAAAGAAAACAAATGATGATAAAATGGCCACAATTGACCAGTGCAATCCAAAGTTATGGCCAGTATGATTCACACGAGTACAAGATAATAAGCAGATAATAAAATACATGTAATAGAGATGTGGAATCCATAAGAAAGCTTAGCTTGTGGGTATGGACCCCGATAATTGGCATGATTATATACACAGACAAATGGATTATAAACACAACAAACATGAACGAAACAAGACAATGGGGATGGAAGGCAAACCGGAATAAATGAAAATAAATTACAATAATATGTATGTAAAAATGATGATAGAACAAAATCATTAACACAATCAAGAAGAACCTCTGATCAGTAGCTAAGAGTTACATGTAAATAGTGAAGAAGACTCAAAGTTGAACTAAACAAGAGAAAATCGATTTCATTATAAAGTGAAAAGAAAGAATACGTACATGTCGATGATTTTATTAGAATGAAATGGTCACGAATTAATTGGAGCATATATTAAACTATGACAAGATAAATAGTGAACAAGGCTTAGGCGTATTTATTTAAAAGGAATTGCTTGAAGTTTTTTTTTAATATGATATCAGATTTGGTATTTTGCAAGGGCCGCTGGAGGGAGTTCCATAGCTTGGGACCTTGGAAGGGAATGGCTTTTTCGGCAAGTGTGGTACGGACATTTGGGAGATGATAATGGGCAGATTGTCGGGTTGCATGAGAATGAGTGGCGATGTTTCTAGTGAAAACCGATGCAAGACAACATGGAATAACATTCTGAGATATTTGGTGCATAAAGATACCGAGCTGAAAGGTGTAAAGATCATATATTTAATGATTTGTGAGAATAGAACAGGGGATCACTAAGGGCTCGGAAATTTGCATTGTTTATAATACGCAAAGCCTTCTTCTGGAGTACAAGGAGTCTGTTTAGGTGACACCGGGATGCGTTTCCCCAGGCTAGTATTCTATAGTTTAAGTAGGATAAAACTAGAGTATTATACAAGGTAAACAAAATATAATGGGGAATAAATGTTTTTATTCTATTAATAACACCTATATTTCTTGAGACAATTTTACATAAATGGTCAATGTGATATTTCCATGACAACTTACTATCAACGAGTATACCTAAAAATTTAGTAGTTTCAGAAATCATTGCGTTATCAATAGCAATAATTCTTGGTAATTGTTGGAGAATGCGGCTAAATAACATACACTTGGTTTCTTTAGGTTTAGAGGTAATCTGTTGGACTTGATCCAGTCCGATACTTTAATTAATTCGGAATTTACAATATTAATTAGTACATCAATATCTTTATGACTGTAAAATAAATTTGAGTCATCAGCAAATAAAATGTATGACAAGAGATTAGAAAACCTAGTGAAGTCATTAATGTAAATAAGAAAAAGTAGAGGTCCCAGAATAGAACCTTGAGAAACTCCACAAGTAAGGGTGCACTGAGACGAGGTTACATTGTTAATTGAGACAGTACCGGATGATAGTGAAAGGTTAATTATATAAATGAGGGGCTGAAGTACCGGTATGTTGGGAGCCGTATTTTTAATGACAAACGATGTGATAGAATCATGGCCACTGCTTTGCTCATCAAGATTGGATATGACATTGTTCACTTCTTGGCGAGTTGCAGGATAAAAGAAAATTGAGTTAGGATTGGGGTCAGTTAGGAAATTTGTATATTTAGTAGTACATGGAGGAATATTTTTGGCTAAATTAGACCCGATATTTGAAAAATAATCGTTAAAATGATCCGCAATTTCAGCTGGGTTTCCAGTACAGTTCCTGTTGATCAAGATTGACGTAGTACTATTTGACTTCGATTTTTTATTAAGCACTTTATTAATAATTTTCCAAGTGTTCCTGAAATTTTTTTCTCATTATTGAACTGAAGGCTAAAGTAGTTTTTCTTTGCAGTCCGCAGTACATTAGTGAGGATATTTTTGTATCTGGTATAGATTAGTCGATTGATTTCACTACGATTAGTTATGAATTTGCGATACAACTTATTCTTTAGTTTGATTGATTTAGGAGGAGGTAGGATGTTTGTAAAGATATTGTCGATTAGAGTGGCTGTTGAGCTGGTTATTCTTGTAGGTTTGCTAATTAATGGCAAAAAGGAGTGGGAAAACATGGTGTCTAGAAAGTCTTGTATGTTTTTGAAATATTTTTGGGTTGTCTTTTTATTGGTCCAAAAATCTAGAAAAAAACCTACTTTTTAAGCTAATTTTGGCCAAAATGGACAAATATAGCTCATTAAAATGCATAAATGTCACAAGTCCAATTCTGAATGCCCAAATTTGACAAAAAAAATAAACAAAAATAATTTTGGTAGTAAGAAATACATTTAGGTTATAAAACAAAGATTCCTTAATTTTTGGTTGTTTTATCCAATTTTTGGTGCAAATCTCATTAGTATGCGTAATTAGCCACAACTGATTTCAACCAAAATTGGCACAATTTAAATTGGAATATTCTGAAAGCTGCAGAACAATAATACTATAAAGTTTCATCCTTCTTACATTTTCAAAAAGTGAGTCAAATAGACCAATGAATTAAGCAACACCACATGGGCCTCTCAAATGCCACAGTTTATGATACGTACACGCACACATGTCAAACGGCGTAAACATCAGATTTAACCCTCAAAACGGCCACAAAATAATTAGGTACATGTACCAGTACACCACTTGAGATACAAGGGGAGATCAATGATTAAGATCGAGGTACTAAGGTTTACTTACGATGTGGGCGAAAAGTGAAATTTCCCGTTCAATGGCAAGGCGCAGTGACGTTACTGTAGTTGTCCCAGTGTTCACAACATGATCGCTGATAGCGAATGTCTTTCGAGATCGATTTCAACTGGTATCCACTAAGAAATTCTGACCGTACTGATTATAGAGGGGAACCAGTGTAGGATTAGTCTATGTAATAGACCATGTCGAAAGCCATGGCCTATTACGTTTGAGCAGATTTGCTGGTTAATTATGCAAGACGACCGCATCTTGATCTTTAGATTTTGACCATCAGCGGGCGCTTTCTATATAGGGTCTTCGGTCATTCACTGTTGGCACGTCATAGACATGGATTTAAAAAAAACAGACACAGCAACAAAGGCTGTGGTCACGCGCTCTGTATTATGTTACGCAAAACGTGCCCGGCTGTGTTGTATTACAAAACAATGCATTCGAATTGACCAATCACAGTTTTAGTCCTGATTTGGGAATAAAATGACGTCACGATTTAGTAAAGTCGACTCTGATTGGCTGAGGCACGAGATCGCATAAATCTGCATGCTTTGACATATCAGACGTTATACAGGAGACTTGGCTCCGTGGATAACGGGTGATACTCAGACTAGTGTAGGATATGCATCACGTTAAATACGCATCACATGACAATGATTCGGCTGCACTTGATCTCAAACGTGATAATTTTCTGTTTTCGTTTACATCATCTTTGCCCGCTGGGCACAACCGCAACACTTTACTGCACCTTGCCATTCAAACAAGTCGGAAGGTCGTTAGATAGAGGTGTCATAAAGTTACACAATTGCCTAAATTTGTGCTCCGGAAACCTCTATTTTCTTAGTTACCTGATTCATTATCGTGTGCTCAAACACGAACATTAGTGTTTTTGTGTCTACATTTAACGATCAGCTGGTGAACTAATTTTAACTCAATCAAGCTTGACTATCGGTCTTTTGACACAGGATGCGATGTCCGACAAAAGGCGCCATGATGAAAATCCATAGCGATACAAATTTGTCTATAACTCTAAAATAAAATGGTATTTTGACAGCTTAAAAAAAAGGAAATTCAAGCTTTGATAATGTTACTAATTATGCCCCGTGGCGAAGCCGAAGGGGCATACTGTTTCCCTCTTGTTCTTCCGTGGGTGGGTGGGTGTGTGTGTCCGGACAAATCTTGTCAGCGCGATTACTTTAGAAATACTTAACATATGAACTTCAAATTTGGTTTGTGGATTGTTCTTGGTAATCCTAAGAAGCCTATTGCATTTGGGGCCAAAAGATCAAGGGTCAAGGTCACAGTGGCTAAAACAAAAGAAATTTTGTTAGCGCGATAACTTGGGACATACTTTACATGTTAACTTCACATTTGGTTTGTTGATTGTTCTTGGCAATCCTCTGAAGACTATTGCATTGGGGGCCGAAAGATCAAGAGTCAAGGTCACAGTGGCCAAAACAAAGGAATTTTTGTCAGCGTGATAACTTTAGAAATACTTTACATGTGAACTTCAAATTTGGTTTGTGGATTGTTCTTGGCAATCCTCAAAGGCCTATTGTATTTGGGGCCGAAATGTCGAGGGTCATGGTCACAGTAATCATGGACTTTTCATAAGCTTCTTGATGTCTGCAATACGATACTACCATCGCGACCGAGTTAAACACAGTCACCAGGGCAGAAGATTCTTGCCGTCGATCTTGAACACAGATCGGTCTGTCATGTCGCCGCATGGCCCGTGAACGTAACATGTTGTGCACCCAACATTTGTCGTACTCGGAGATAAAGTAAGACTTTTCAAACAGCAAAAACCAGTGTAATTTCAACATCAATCCTTATCAAAATGGGAAATATGTAAGTGCATTACATGATTCAACTATTTTCCAAATTACGAGGAATATATTAAAATTTAACTTTGAAATGAGAAATGAAAAATCTGACTTTTTAAAACAAAATCATTGGGCGACGCTGTTAACGTGTTTGTTGCGGGCGTTCATTTTGTACACAAAATGATCACCAGTTGCAACCAGCGTGTGTGCGAGCCCTAATAAGATGCTTTAACCCTCCTACTGTTTAAACAGTCACAGACAGTAAAAAATTGCAAATTTCAACATGCACATTTCAACATAAACAACTGTTCTATGAGTCACAGGTTGTCAAATCATTCCCATAGCTAGTTACTTAAACAATCATTACAAGTCAATCGTGGTGTTATATGCATGGAATTCCAAAGAGTTTACAAACAGTCACCTGACTGATTTTGACTCAAAGGACAACTTGGCTCAGAATGTATGTTTGCATAGGTTTATGACGATAGGGGACATAATACATGTATCAACATTAACTACTGGTACATGTATGTATTGTGTTTAGAACTACCAGTTGTAGGGGTGTGTATATACTTGTACCTGTAGCATGGAAACCGGGTACCCGATTGAAGAAAAACACGGGAACCCGTAAAAGAAACCCAACCCCAAAATAGTGTACACTGAGCTTTAGTTTTATAATGTACTATGTAAACTGCAACGTACGCGAGCTTCATATGCATGAAATGTGTTTTGTTTTCTCTTGTAGCCTTGTTTGCATTTTGAAAATTTCCCACAATTGACATTCTAAACCTTTTTCTGAGAAGTTATTACGTAATTTGTAAAGTTGGTTACGGGCCCCCATCCCATAATCCGGAACCAGTTCCTGACATCAACAGTTACCCGGTTCCGATGCACAGCCTTAACTAGCAGATGGGAAATAACTACTTCTGAAATAAGTAATTGTGATCTTGTCTTTTATCAACTGGTTATTATGAGACCAAGAAAATGACAGCAGTTATCTGGAGTTGTAATAGCACGCTAAATTTAACTAGAATTTGTTGATTGTTCTTAATGGACAGTGCAACTTGCTTTTGCCTGAGGTTGTTTATTGATTTTTGATTTTTGAAGACCTATGAATATATTTTATTTCAAAATCATTCAAAACATTGTAAATTTTTTTTATTGAAACATGGAACACTTTAACCCTAACCTTCCTGAATCTTCCAAAATCGTCTTTGCAAAGTGGAGGATTTTGCAGGATTGAGGCAAAATGGCACAAATGTGTTGCTGATTTCGGAGGTTGCACTGTGTCTTGACACTGGTGTTCATGCTCAGCCATGCATAATTTAGGCCCAGATTACACTTCATATCATCCACACTGCTCCAGAATGTCACTAGCTCTGCCTCAATATATTGACAGTGATTGCTGGAGGATTTTGCAGGATTGAGGCAGTGGTCACCCCTCCAAGGACCACATTCAAGAAATAATGGAGGATTTTGCAGGTTTGAGGTTGTATGCAATTTTTACATGGAGGCAGTTGGAGGATGTTGCAGGATTTAGGTTACATCCTAGCAAAAATGCCTAGAGAGTTTCAGTTGAATAAAATTAAGTGATGATATTCACATAACTTACTACCCATCAAGTTTTAAGACAATCAGAGGCTCCCTAAATTTCCTAATAAAATCACAGTTTTAATGGCGATGACCCCGTGGGCACATGTTGAGGGATTTGAGCTTTTGACCATAAAAAGTTACATGTACATGTATTTTATCATAAATTTAAAGCAAGAAAAATATTGATTATGCACATCCTTATGTATGAACTGATTTTTCTTGTAAAAGATCGTTTTCATCACATTTTATCAGATTTTTTATGGGTTTTATTTTTTTTTTGTCCACCCTGTATATGTAGCGTTTGAGGCCAAACCGATCTCAAGATATATACGAGTAGGCCTAGATGCAACATACATGTATAATGACGTCATGATGACGACGTCATATCAATTTTAACACTGTCTATACAGCAGGACCGTGAGTAAAAAAAAAACCTGAACCCAAATGTCGGGATTAGTTTGTTTAGTGAAGGTCTGTGTAGCACTTTCAAAATCTAGGATATGAAAGTTACAATCCCAATCATAAGCTTTCTTTTAGTACAAGAATCATTCAAATCACCCATGTACTTTTCAAGTTTTGGAATTTTAAACATAAGCACCGTTTTAAACTTCTGTCCATGGAAGGTACATATAAGTGGTCTTTCAGCAAAATGAAAACAATTCACAAACATCCCTATGTGAATTGTTTTGGTCCCGACATTTGGGTTTCGTTTTTTATGCCCCGCGGCGAAGCCGAAGGGGCATACTGTTTCCGCCTTGTCCTTCCGTGGGTGGGTGGGTGGGTGGGTGGGTGGGTGTGTGGGTGTGTGTGTGGGTGGGTGGGTGTGTGGGTGTGTGTGTCCGGACAAATCTTGTCAGCGCGATAACTTGAGAAATACTTAACATATGAACTTCAAATTTGGTTTGTGGATTGTTCTTGGTAATCCTAAGAAGCCTTTCGCATTTGGGGCCAAAAGGCCAAAGGTCAAGTTCACAGTGGCTAAAACAATAGAAATCTTGTCAGCGCGATAACTTGAGAAATACTTTACATGTGAACTTCAAATTTGGTTTGTGGATTGTTTTTGACAATCCTAAGAAGCCTTTCGCATTTGGGGCCAAAAGGCCAAAGGTCAAGTTCACAGTGGCTAAAACAATAGAAATCTTGTCAGCGCGATAACTTGAGAAATACTTTACATGTGAACTTCAAATTTGGTTTGTGGATTGTTTTTGGCAATCCTAAGAAGCCTTTTGCATTTGGGGCCAAAAGGCCAAAGGTCAAGTTCACATGGCTAAAACAATCGAAATCTTGTCAGCGCAATAACTTGAGAAATACTTTACATGTGAACTTCAAATTTGGTTTGTGGATTGTTCTTGGCAATCCTAAGAAGCCTATTGCATTTGGGGTCAAAAGGTCAAGTGTCAAGTTCACAGTGGCTAAAACAATAGAAATCTTGTCAGCGCGATAACTTGAGAAATACTTAACATATGAACTTCAAATTTGGTTTGTGGATTGTTCTTGGTAATCCTAAGAAGCCTATTGAATTTGGGGCCAAAAGGTCAAGGGTCAAGTTCACAGTGGCTAAAACAATAGAAATCTTTTTTTTATTCTGAGATTATAGGGATTAGGGATTAATTCATATAAAACCTACAGAAGACACTAATGCTGTCAATGAATGTTCCATGTGACCAAGGTACATGTAAGTTGATGTTAAAAGAGTGGTGTTATGTCATGGGAACAGTCACGGTTGCGGGGCATTTGTGTTTGTAAACACACCTGACTTGTTTTTTGTTTTTTTTGGTATACCTGCCAACTTGAGATCATTCAGTCCATTAGTTCTATAGTTATAAGACTGTAAAAAATGAACCTTTAAATTGATGTCACTTGACCCCTGATGACATCATGATGACAAAATTGTTCGGCATACATGTACGTCTTCAGATGATGGCTAATGACTATGCAAAGTTTAAAGTTCATCGTATTTTTATAAGTTCCCAAAGTGGCTTGTAGAATGAAAACGTGTACAAAACGTATGATAAAAGTGGGGGGAAAAAAAAGAAACTAGAGATTGTGGTTGTGAACAACCACAGAGCTGTTCCCAATTTTGATTGTCTGTTGGACCGTAAACAAAATGATCAAATGATTTTTCCAAAAAAAAGTATCTAAAAAAATTGAAATTATTACCAATACCTTTAAAAAGTACACTTCTGGTACAACCGGAAGTAAGGGTCGCATGACCTTGACATTCCAGGAGGTGCATTTTCAGTCCAATATGAGGAAATGTGCAAAGAACTGTAATCATAACTTATTGTATTGTGGAGATATGGCGGTCACAATATTGCCTCATTAAATATTTATGACGTCATGAGAATAATAAACTGCTCAGTAATAATAATGCAACATATTAATCTTTGAATGTTGCTTCTTACTTTTATTAGTTAGGCCAAACAAAGAATGGTGTGTTTACGGTAACGGCCTGAAAAAAAATCCAGGTAGGTAGGTAGGGAAATAATTTTATTTTGTAATTTTTTTTTTTTCATTTCAGTTCTGCATGCCCATGCGTGTTCTTTCGCAAAAAAAATTGTATAAAAACATTATTCAATTATGCAAGCATTCAAGATATTCAATTGATATATTTCATTCCAAATTAATTCGTATCATCCCAGGGTTCTCCCCAGGATTTTTCAAACCTGTGGGGGAAGTTTTGCTGTGATTCAACAACCTGCAAAGCCATGGCGTGGGGTTTGGGGCCCGCTTAAGGGCCCCTAAAAATTTTGAACTTTGGAAGCTCTCTGGTGCATTTTAGAGCAAATCTGGGGGTTCTTTAACTCCAGATTTTTCCTTAAAATTCAGAGGAGATCTTGTAGGCCCCTAATATTTTTGTAATTAAAGAAAAAAAAACCAAATTGTTAACTTTAAAAAAAAAAAACATTTCACAACCTGTTTAAAGCTCTGAACTAGAAAAGTATGGATTACAAGTAAAATTCAAATTAAGAAATTAAGGTGAAGAAAAAAAATCACATTTGCTTCCGATTACATACCTTTCAAATTAGCGTTGGTAGGTCGGAAAAATTATTTCGCCAATTTTTTTGGGGTGCTGAGTAATGGAGCATCATAATAATATTAGAGCAAGGAATCATGTTTATTTTGTGCCTTGATTATTTTCAATTGCGCCATGAAAATTATCAAGACTGGTCATCAAAAGTGATTAAAACTTGCCTCACCTAATTAAAAATATATTTGAGGTCGGTGATTCCACTATATGCTTAATGACATCACCGCTGCTGGCACCGCCAACATTCAGTCTCGCCGGCCATACATCGCGCCGTGCATTATACTGCACTGTGTACGGCCCATCCCACGTGGCCGAAAATCTTGCACTACTACAGAAACACGCTACGATGTTTGGCCACAGGTTCGAGCTTTGCAATCTCGTCATTTTAATGGAAAACACATACACAGAAAATAAAGATCACGTTCTGTGAATTAATTCACAGAAATTCTCTTTCTCCATCGATGTTTGTTTGGTATTTTTACAATCCAACTTCGGCCGATTGCACTACATCATCATATCATGGTACGATGTATGTATAGGTTGTAGTCGCTGGTTCTGTTTCTTCATCATAGCATTGATTCCGTTAGCACGCGAAGGGAACCAGTGTACCATGCTGTATGCGCTGCTAGACCTGGATGCTGGGGGTCGACAGAACCCGTCATCGTGTGCATTTTGATCACACATGCATCAGAAAAACAGGATTTTTGTGCATTGTAATGGCGTGTATAATAATTATATTGTGCGTATCTGGGGCTGAAAAATGTGATCAGCATTTTTGTCGGCGTATCGGGCCGCAATTCCAGCATATCGGGCCAATACACAATACGCATGTTTGTATGTGGGGAGAGCCCTGCCGTCCGTCAGCCAGGCGCACTAGTTTACCCCGATGCATTTGTGCAAAAATAATCGTACTTTATGTAGTTTGAGAATTCAAGTTTTGAGATCGTCGTGATTTTCGCACGTTTAACACAGGTATGTTTGTGTCAAATCATGGTCAGTTTCAAGTGTGGAAAATGGTTTATGTTCGTGGCAAATAATTGAAAGTAGGCTACTTGAAATGTTTGAAATTTGTTCATTTAAGAATTATTAATATCAACCTTCAAAATGGCAATAAAAAGTTTGAGGTCGGCAATTTGGCCATACAAATTCCAGATCGTTCGGGTTACCATAAACACACCATTTTTTTTGTTTGGCCTTATCAACCCGATCAGATTTATAATTCATGAGATATGATAATAAGGGTCTGAAACTAACACTTTGGGTAACACCGGAAGTAGGGGTCACATGACCTTGGAATACCAATTTTCATCTATGTACATGTACCTACTGAGTTTGAGATAAATCAGTCCAATAGTTCTATAGTTATAAGACTGTGAAAAATGAACAGTTAAATTGATGTCACGTAACCCCTGATGACATCACGATGACGAAAGGTTTCGGCATACATCTTCAGATAATGGTTAATGATTATGCCAGGTTTAAAGTTGATCGGATTTAAAATAATTTCCAAAGTGGCTTGTAGAATATAAACGTGTACAAAACCTATGGGAAAAGTGGAACAGTTCGAACAGAACATAGGGCTTTTCGCATTCGTAAGTGACTTTGTCATACACGTGCATGCACTGCTGATTACAAGCCAATCAGTCCATTGGCTAAACACTCAAGTTGTACAATGCTTCACCGTGTGCAATACCCATGTTTAAGTTTAAGTACCCCCATGTACGAACTGGATACACACCCTTTGCACACATAATTATAACGGCGATGAACTAAAGGTACATGCCTCGCCAATAAAAGTAAAACAAATCACAGAAATTCCAGTGGAATTTTCGATGGTCATGTGCATTGCACAAGACCAAAAACTGCAGTATTTGGGCCTAATAATAAACAACGTAGGATCACCGCCCTTTTCTTTTTAATCATCTTCTTTGCAGGTAGCCCCATGAACATTGAGCTGGTTACGTCACCACTTGAGTATGAACAACAGATGAGACCACCAACCCAGAGGACAGGAAACCAGGGAAGGATACAACGGGGAAGAGTTGGAGGAGGGTTAGTTGACATGTGGCCATGAAAAATATTTGTTTATTGGCAAGTCTAAGACCCCATGGTGTATTGCAATTGAATTTTAACAGATGATTAAAAGAGGGTAATATTTTGTTCTCATCAAGTTCACTTTTGTGGTGAGTGATGAATGTTTTTTTTGTCATTTTCAAATGCTAGGCGCAACCAGTATAACATGAGAGGTGGGCGTAACCAGGGGCGTGGTGGCTTCAGGGGACGCGGTGGCCGAGGGCGTGGCCGAGGCGGCAATAAAGGACCGACTCCCACTGCGGAGGAGTTAGATGCGCAGTTAGACGCATACAATGCTCAGGTAAGTGAGTTTCTGCAGTTTACATGTAAATGGGACAGATTCTAATGATTTTAAGTTGTAATTAAGTCTTTTACTAATTCATCTTATATTAAGAGAATAATAATGTGGTGGAGCAGTTTGGAATGTCTGGTTTAAAACCGGGTAGGTGCATGGTCCAAATAATTGGGTTCGGACCATTACTGGCGACCAGGCCCTACCAACTTTTAAAGCAGACGTTTAATACTGCTCTGCCACATTACTATTCCCATTCATAAATACCTTTTTGGTCAAAAACTTCAAAAGAGTAGGAAAACATGACGAAGTTCCGACGATGTTTTGACAATGTTTTGGTCAGACCAAAGTTCCAGACTTGATGCGGCGATGTGGTTTTTTTGTTTTGTTTTGTTTTTCACTCCACAAACAACGGACACGGAAATAAGTGGCATATTTCATGTATTGAGACATGCTTTAGTTCAGGCCAAAAAAAAGATTGATTGTTTCCAGTCCAGCGGCCAGGTGGATTTTTTTACCCACCGGGCCGCCTGCACTTTGAAGTTTTGCTTTTCTGCTTAAAAGCGGAAAAAGCATTGTTTTTGTTCCGATTTTTTAAATTCTTTTTGCTTTTCTGCTTAAAAGAAGAAAAGCATTGTTTTTGTTCTGATTTTTTATATTTCTTTTTTCCCCCCTTTTCTTTTTATTCTAAACTAAATCCCATAGACTTTGTACATGTTTTATTAACCACGCCACTTTTGACCTAAAACATACTCGTATTCTGATGAAACTTACCCTGTATAACGACCCCACAGTGAGCTTGTGTCCCGAAGAGTGACGTCATGATTACGTTATCATGGGTCACGTGACGTCATCTTAAACATGCAAACTTTAAGACCATATATCTAAAGAACAGTAAGTCCGATTGGGCTGAAACTCGGTATGTAGGTAGGCCGGGATGTGTTATATGTAAAAGTTGAGGTGACGTCATCGTGACGTCATCGTGACGTCATCATGATGTCATCTTGTGATTTTATATAGATTTTTGAAGTTTTGGACCTTTAAGCCATATCTCACGAACCCAATATGTTATATTCAAAATTCTTTTTGTATTATGTTTGCGAGATAACAAGTATATTCACAAAATGGTGAAAATTGATTGACGTAATTATGACATCATCAAAAATACACTTTTTTAAATCACATATAAGGGAAGGTCCAATCGTCATGAAACTTGGTGGGTGGGTAGATAACAGTACTTGTACACAAAATCTGAAATGATGTCACGATGATGTCATCGGTAGATTTTTAACGATTTTTAAAATATTTACAATTTTATTCTGCCTACAAAATTAAACACTATTACTCATCCGATTGGCTTCAAACATGCTAAATTCAAAATTCTTTTTGTATTAGGTTTGTTATGTAATAGGTATCTGCACAATTTTTTTTTTGAAAAATATGTGACGTCATGATGACGTCATCAAAAATGTGAGTTTTAAAAACACTTATAAGGGTAAGTCCAATTGTCTTGAAACTTTGTGGGTAGGTAGATAGTGTTAATAGTATGCAAAATCTGAGTTGAAGTCATGATGACGTCATCACCAATTTTTAGCTGTTTCGGTGTACACACCGAAACAGCTCTTGTTTCTGTTATTTTTTTTTTCTCTTTTGTTTTTTAGACTTTTTTCTCATAGGAAAACACGTGTTTTCGTTCTACAAGTCACTTTTGGCTTTTTTTCAAATCCGATCGACTTCAAACCTGGCACACACTTAGACCACCATCTGAAGATGTGCGCTGAAACTTTTCGTCATGCTGATGTCATCATGTGATTTATTATAGAATTTTGAATATTTAATTTTTCCCATAGACTTTGTACACAGAAATTTAAAAAAAAATGTCAATTTTCAGAGGGCATTTTCGACACTTTGCCAGTAATTCATTTACACCAATCTTTGTCCAAAGAATGACCCTAATTTAAACAACATTGTGTAATGATGACGTTATGATGACGTCATCCGGTGTTTATTTATAGGCAATTAAATTGTGACACTTTTAATATTTAAAAATGCTTAAGAAATCAACCGTACGCGTCCCCAGCATTCTGTTGCCGGCAAGTGGTAGAGTAGGTTGAGGTCTTTATTTCATTCAGTGTGCGTGCAATCACGTGACCCTTGCTTCCGGTCGAAAAAGGCCAAAACCGGAAGTGGCTTATTATTTAAAAGTGGTAATAGATATGAACTTGCTTTTAACGGTGTTAGTCTCTTGGCTGATAGTATTCTTCAAATCATCTACTGATGACGTCATGCTATCTTCGAGCGCCCTCTAGCGACAGGGTGGAAATTTTCAAAAATGTATTTTGAATAGATGTCTGTGGCGAAGTTTGTCGGAATCGCCTAAATATTGGTGTATATGATGACCTTGACCCACTTAAGAGGTGTGCAAAGTTTTAGGCGTATGACGTCATCAGACCGGAAGTTCCATTGAAAAGACCTTTCCTTTTTCAAAAATTGCTAATAAATCAATCCGTACAGATATAATGTTGAATTGCCCCTTAAATGATAGCGTAAACATTTGCCTCAACAGTGCCAAGTTCCCAGCTTGTCAAATTGTTCACACAGTCGACGCGGCGTCAACAAAAAAATACCTTGCAAGTTGAAATAAAAAATGCCGACTCAACCAATGCAAGCCGCAAGTGTGTGCGTATACATCGACCAGATTCGGCATCGCCCGCTTCCCATACACCACACACGCACGTGGTCATGAGGGAGCGGACTGACCAACAGGGTGACCGTTTTAGCCGAATTTCGGCTAAATTTGGCAGAATTTTTTTGTAAAAAACAAGTTTGACAGAATATTTGACAGAATGGATATTTTTGGCAGATTTCTGACAGAATCTTCAAAAATGGTTATTTTCACAAGTACATAGCAAATGTGTGTATTGATAGACTCAATTTTTACAGCCTTATAACTATTGAACTATTTGAACGATTGATCTCAAATTTGGTAGGTATACAGAAAGGGAAGTGTTATAGATGAAAATTGATATGTCAAGGTTACGTGACCTTCACTTTCGGTTTTACCGGAAGTGGTAATTTTAGACCCCTATATCATATTTCATGAATTATTAATCTGATTAGGTTGAAACTTCACATTAATACAAAGCTATATTGACAAATAATTATATTGTATCATTATTACTGTGCACTTAATTATTGTGATGTTATGATGTCATGAATATTTAATGAGGCAATCTTTACAGTCCTATAACTATAGAACCATTTGACCGATTGATCTCAAACCTGGCAGGTATACACACTGGGAAGTGTTACAGATAAAAATTGGTATGTCCGGGTCATGTGACCTCTACTTCCGGTGTCACCGGAAGTTATAATGTAAGACCCTAATTAGCATATCTAATGAATTAGAAATTTGATTGGGTTGACACCTTATATAAGTATTAAGCAACATTAAAGGATAAATATGTAGCATTATTATTAATGTGCGCCGAATCATGACGTCATCATGACGTCATCACGTGTCACGTGACGTCATCCTAAAAGAGCATACTTTAAGGCCCTATATCTACAGAACCGGAAGTCCGATTTGGTTCAAACTTGGTATGCAAGTATTCCGGGACATGTTATAGACAAAAATTGCAGTGACGTCATGATGACGTCATCGTGTGATTTTATATAAATTATTCAATTTTTGGACCTTTTACTCATATCTCATGAACGGAATGTGGTAAATTCGAAATTCTTTTTGTAACAGGTTTATTAGATCATAGATAGATGCACAAAATTTCGTTAAATGTGTGACGTCATCATGACGTCATCAAAAATGTGATTTTTTTATTCACATATAAGGGTATGTCCGATCGTTATGAAACTTGGTGGGTAGGTAGGTATAGATAACAGCATCCAAAATCTGAAGTGACGTCATCATGACATCATCATCTAATTTTTTATGAATTTTTCAAATTTTAATATTTTCTGCAAATTTTGTAAAAATTATATAAATTACGGTCCGATCGACTTCAAACCTGGCACACACTTATACAACCATCTGAAGATGTATGCGGAATCATGACGTCATCATGACGTCATCACATGCCACATGACGTCATCCTAAAGGTGCATACTTTAAGGCCCTATATCTACAGAACCGGAGGTCCAATTGTGTTCAAACTTGGTATGCAAGTATTCCGGGACGTGTTATAGACAAAAATTGCAGTGACGTTACGATGACGTCATCTTGTGATTTTACATAAATTATGCAATTTTTGGACCTTTTACTCAAATCTCATCAATGGAACATGGTAAATTCAAAATTCTTTTTGTAACATGTTTGTTAGGTGAAAGATAGATGCACACAATTTCATAAAATGTTTGACGTCATCATGATGTCATCAAAAACGTGATTTTGTGTTCGATATGAGACTTGGTGGGTAGGTAGGTGTAGATAACAGCATTCAAAAACTGAAGTGACGTCATCATGGCATCATCGTCTGATTTTTTATGAATTTTTCAAATTTTAATATTTTCTTCAAATTTTTTCAAAAATTATGTAAAATACCGTCCGATCAACTTCAAATCTGGCACACACTTAGACCACCATCTGAAGATTGAGGTCGAATCATGACGTCATAATGACGTCATCACGTGTCAGTTGACATCATCCTAAACCGGAATAGTTTAAGTCGCTATATCTAGAGAACCTGAGGTCCGATTGGGTTCAATCTCGGTATGCAGATATTCCAGGAAGTGTTATAGTCAAAAATTGCAGTGACGTCACGATGATGTCATCATGTCATTTTATATAAATTATTCAATTTTTGGACCTTTTACTCATGTCTCAATTCGAAATCCTTTTTTTGCAAAAAGGTTTGTTAGGTCGTAGATAGATACAAAAAATTTTCAAAAAATGTGTGCTGTCATCATGACGTCATGAAAAATGTTTTTTTTTTACATAGGATGGACACTTTTTGTATGGAATACGCATGTACTTGTCCATTCAACCTGGATGAAACTCTTTTACGGCAGTCATTAATAAAACGGTCGAAACAGCTCAGTGTTTGTCCACAAACACATTTCTAGTTTTATTAGTTTATCAACTTTTTTACATTTTCTCCTAATACAAAAATGTGTCAAAGTATTTTTTTTAAAGTATTTCTTTACACGTATTATTTTAAAAATGCGGAAAAGCCTGTGTCCTGTTCATCGAACAGGCATAGCTCTAGTTTTTTTTTTTCTTTTTGTTCCACCCCCAAATCCCATAGACTTTGTACACGTTTATTCACCGCGGCATTTTGGACCTAAAACAAACTCGTATTCTAATGAAACTTGTGTCCCGAAGAGTGATGTCACGATGACGTCATCATGGGTCACGTGTGTTATAGACGAAAATTGAGGTGACGTCATCATGACGTCATCGTGTGATTTTATATAGATTTTTTGAAGTTTTGGACCTTTAAGCCATATCTCACGAACCCAATATGTTAAATTCAAAATTCTTTTTGTATTAGGTTTGTTAGGCAATAGGTATAGGTACAACATTTTGAAAAATGTGTGACGTCATGATGACGTCATCAAAAATGCGCTTTTTGAAACACATATAAGGGAATGTTCGATCGTCATGAAATTGGTGGGTGGGTAGATAATAATACTAGTACACAAAATTTTGAATGACGTCACGATGACATCATCGGTAGATGTTTTACAATTTTTTTAATATTGCCAATTTTATCCTTCTTACAAAATTTAACACTCTTATTAATCCGATTGTTTTCAAACTTGGTACAGACTAAAACCACAATAAAATAATGAGCACTGCCAAGTATTGTTATGATGACGTCATCATTAGACATGGTGACGTCATCGTTAACTTGTATATTTTAAGCCCCTAGATCTCATGAACAGTAAGTCAGATTGGGTTGAAACTTGGTATGGGGGTAGGCCGGGATGTGTTACAAATAAATATTGAGGTGACGTCATCATGACGTCATCTTGTGATTACATATATATATTTTTTTAATTTTGAACATTTTGCCGTATCTAACAAATGCATTATTCCAAAATCAAAATTCTTTTTAAATTAGGTTTGTTAGACAAAAGGTAAATGCACACAACAGAAAAACATGACCTCAATTTAAAAAAACAAACATAATGTGGAAAAGCCCTATGTTCTGTTGGAAACAGACATAGACCTCTAATTTTTTTTTATCCTTCTTCTTCCAGTGTTACTTTGACGTCTGGTGAAAAAAAAAAAAGTGGTAAAACACAACGAAGTGATGCCACATCGCTTGTGAATTCCAAACCAACCTTGCTCTCTCTATGATAGAACTGACTCGATGCACCATGCACGGAAGACTTTGGAAGGGATGTGGGGCGCGCAAACTAGACCCTGTGCTCGTACTCACGTGCTGTGTGGAGCCATTTTACCAAATGTACGGCTGCCCTGCACGTGTACGTGTGTACACTGAACTGGCCTGCAAAAGTATTTATGCACCAGTTGTTCAATTTTCAATATCAAGCTTGACTTCAAAATATCACAGATGTTAAATAAATGTTCAAAGCTGTGTCTTGTGTCATTATCTAAGTCGGTAATAGTCAAGTTTACAACACTAAACATCCTCTCCTTCATGGACATGGACGTACGGAGGAAGGAACATACCGCTTCGCGACACCACTTTACGACAATTTGAAACCGCCATCTTGAATTGCTTCATTATGTATTCATGAGGTCATGAATATCATTAAGCTGGCATTTAAACTACCAATGGGGGAAAGGCGTGCTGTTTTGGGGCCGTTTGGCACCATTTTTTTGGGCCGTTTAATGAATATTTAGCAGGTCAAATGCTGCCACCATTAATAAATATTGAAACTAGAATTTTCATGCCAATGCTTTCTAAAAGCTCCGCGAAACTGCGCCAATGCAACGCCACTGCACTCTGGGTACGGAGTCCAGACTCCAACGACTTTCATTTTTTTAATTTTCCAAACTTATCAAAATGTTTGATATCATAGGAATCCCCATTAAATAAACGATAACATGATTTTTGAATCAGCTTTTTATCGCTCATAACAAAAAAGTTATGATTTTTTTCCCCTGGACCATCGCACTTTTCACCGCAGTGCGACCCAGACAATGGTCAGATGGCTCGCTGTCTAGGCACGGGTAAAATGCAGCTCCGATCCCACTCCACGTACAATGCAGCTAGCAACACGGAACATGCGTGCACGTGTTATTGCTGTGTAACCGCGTGCCATATTAATTCTGGCAATGGACCAATGCCATCTGCATACAATGTGCATACGGAAGTACACCATCAGTCCGGTGCTTGCTACACAATATGTCTCGCCAGCGTTGTACACAATTTTCTCATTTCGCCTCTGTAAGTTCGGCCATGGAATCATGCTGAGTTGTACCAAATTCTTCAGCGGATTTGATATGGCCTAGATAATCAGATCCTTGCCAATCTGTTGTGGTCAATGAGCCGGCGGTGCCAAGCTGTAATCGATGCTGGGGGAGCTTTTACTCGGTACTTTTAATAGTTTTCAAAACTTGTGCGTTCTATGGGCGCCGCCATGTTGGATTTTGTGATGGCCTCCATGACTTTGTACATTTGTACACGGAAACACTATGGTGTCAGACGTCATTTTGGACTCATGAACGCTAATTGTTTAAATAAAACATGAATTGTTTTCATAAAATAAGACCACCCGAGACACAGACAAGAATTGTATTGAAATATTTTATTGGTTTATATGATAAAAAAGAGACTATCATTTTTTTTAACAGGTGCTTATTCAGTGTACTTTGCACACCAATGAACTCACAATTTTTTTCCCCAAACTGCATGATAGCCTGTGCATTTTTTTATAACCTGTAATTTTTCTATCTTTGTTTATTATTTGTACCTTCTGTTACATATTCACACTGTGAATAGAAAACGGTATTTGACTTAAACATAACCTTATAAATAATAAGCAAAGGCTGAAGTTCAGAGCTTACCACTGAGACTGCAAGGGCAAAACAAAACATGCAAACAAAAAAACAAAATCCTCCCCCCCCCCCCCCGACTGGATTTTTTTTTTCCCCACCCACTGGACAGGAAGCACTTTTTTATTTTAGGATGGCCTCACAATCACAATTGCTCATCGCATGTCATCGTGTTGATACACGTACTTGGCTAGCCGCCATTGTTGTTGATCAGCTGGCAGCAACTTCGTACCCATGGTCTGCTATCATTTGTTCAACATCAACCTTGTACCGGATCTATTACTGGGTACGAGCTGCCCACGAACATTTGAGGCGGTGCAGTAACAGAGGGCGCTGTTGTAGCTAGCGCGGAAAATGTTGGGGGAAACAAATTGACGCGCACGATCAAAAGCCGACCAGAGACCAACTTTGTTTTTTTTTTGTGGCCTTACGTTATATTGCTATCCATGTTCATGGGCCACTTCTATGAACGGAGCTTGTGATTGCCATTCCTGCCCCTTCCCCTCCCCCTCCCCCCCCCCCCCCCCCTCCCCCTGAAAAACACCTTAACACCGCCAGGAAGCAACTTCAAGGATTTTTAAACATTAAAGTCCCTTATTTTCTTACCTTTATTTTCAGGTATTACTTTTACCAAAATCAGGGTTAAAACCAGAGGTTCGCATTTTTTGTTACAAACGCAGAGTGGTCGGGTAGGCAATTTTTTCATAAAACACTGCCGAGTTAAGTTATGAATATGTTTATGTAACAACAAAGGATCACGAAATTAAATCCTTTCCATCACACTAAATTATTTTGTTTAAAAATGCATCTTTAACCATGTGCTAAATTTCCGTAAACATTTTATGTACACATAAGAGTTATTTCTGGCTTGATGACGTTATTATTAAAAAACGGGAAGTGAATACTGATTTAGTTCGGAGTGGATAAATGTTTATTGTGAAGTTAAATAACGTATGGAAATATGGACAATAAACACCTAACTTCCGGTTTCATGACGTCACTAGTATTTGGAAGCAAAAGGTTAACATTAATTGATTTGGTATCGTTATTTGGGCTAAGAAGATATACATGTACGACATGTATCAAATGACAGAATTCAATTTAAAATATGATCGTTTTCAAATTCTCATCGACGTAACTTCCGGTCTGATGACGTCATGAATTTGAAACCTTGCCAAGTTATCTGTGGTTAATCAAAGAATATCAAGGGGCGATTTGGTAAAATGGGAACCGATGTTCTTCAGATTAAAGAAAACAAACACATTTAATGTGCCACTAGGGGGCGCTCTTTCGGATGATGACGTCATCACACTGTTTTTTGTGATTTGCATTTCGCACTAAACACTTGCATAATATATGTCTGTAGTAAAATGCTTCCGCTTTTGCGTTATATTCAGTTTTCATTGCACTTCCGGTTAAACACCGGAAGTAAAGGTCAAGCGGTTTGTGTCCGGGAACAAGAAATGTTTCTCACGGCATAGTCTACAACCTCATGAAAAAAACGAGCACGATACTCTATTTAGTTCATGCGAAAGCGAATGCGAAGCGAATTTGACGTCATAAAACATTCGTTGCAAAATTCGACCGAGTTGAAATATGTTGAACATATTTCAACTCGGTCGAATTTTGCAACGAATGTTTTATGACGTCAAATTCGCTTCGCATTCGCTTTCGCATGAAGTATGAACCGGGCTTAACCCATAAAATATGCTTACTGTAAGTGTACAATTTTCAGCTGAAGTAAGAAGGAATTTTTTCGCAGAGCCATGAAATTGGGCCAAGGTATCAAATTACAAGCAATTTTAGTTTAATAAAAGACTTTTGTTTCAATCATAGCTCGTGGACAAAACAAAGAATCATGGTTACACATTGTGATTTGACGCTTTACCTTTACTTCTGGGGTAAACGGAAGGTCAAAGTTGGCTTCATTCAAATTACCGAAAGAAACGTGAATATTAAAACAACCAGACTCTACTGCGCTCTATACTTAACCGTAGAGTATTCCCTAGGGAGCCTAGCCATTCGCTGAGATTTATTACCCACAGTACCTTACGGCCCGCCCGCCATACTTCCTATTTTTTCTTAGCGGCACTACGTGAAAGACGTATATTTACCGAGCTCTCGATTTGCTAAAACTTTGTCTTTCTCCAGCCATTCATTACAGCTAAGTTCAAGGTTTTATTCAACTATTTTGTCTTCTGTTGTTGTATCTACAAGTTGAGTGACTTTTTGTGACATTTAGTGTTTTTTGGCTGTTCCGGCAACAAGCCAAAATAGCCTTTGTTTTCGTTAAGATTAAGGGTTTTTTTGGGCTGTTTCAGCAACCAGCCAAAACATTGGTGTACAAAACCAATGAGAGCTGTCGCTAAAAAGGAAAAAGGATTAGGGAGAATGGGGCGTCCACGATTGCCGGCATTTACACACGTGGGTTGGTGGGTGTGTGTGTCCGGACAAATCTTGTCAGCGCAATAACTTGAGAAATACTTAAAATATGAACTTCAAATTTGGTTTGTGGATTGTTCTTGGTAATCCCAAGAAGCCTATTGCATTGAAGGCCCAAAGGTCAAAGGTCAAGGTCACAGTGGCTAAAACAAAAGAAATTTTGTCAGTGCGATAACTTGAGAAATACTTTACATGTGAACTTCAAATTTGGTTTGTGGATTGTTCTTGGTAATCCTAAGAAGCCTATTGCATTGAAGGCCGAAAGGCCAAGGGTCAAGGTCACAGTGGATTAAATGAAAGAAATGTTGTCAGCGCGGTAACTTGAGAAATACTTTACCTGTGAACTTCAAATTTGGTTTGTGGATTGTTCTTGGCAATTCTAAGAAGCCTATTGCATTGGGAACCGAAAGGTCAAGGGTCAAGGTCACAGTGGCTAAAACAAAAGAATTTTTGTCAGCGTGATATCTTTAGAAATACTTTACATGTGAAATTCAAATTTGGTTTGTAGATTGTTCTTGGCAATCCCAAAAGGTCAAGGGTCAAGGTCGCAGTGGCTAAAACGAAAGAAATTTTGTCAGCGCAATAACTTGAGAAATACTTTACATGTGAACTTTCAAATTTGGTTTGTGGGTTGTTCTTGGTAATCCTAAGAAGCCTATTGTATTTGGGGCCAAAATGTCAAGGGTCAAGGTCACAGTGTCTAAAACAATAGAAATCTTGTATTTATTCTGAGATCATAGGGATTTATTCATATAAACCTACAGAAAACACTAATGATGTCAATGAACGTTCCATGTGACCCAAGTACATGTACATGTAAGTCGATGTTAAAAGAATGGCGTTATGTTATGGGAACAGTCACGGTTGCGGGGCATTTGTGTTTGTAAACACACCTGATTTGTTTTTGGCTGTTTCGGCTGGTTGCCGAAACAGCCTTTGTTTTCGTAAAAGGTTTTTGTTTGGCTTTTCCGCTGAGCAGCAGAAAAGCCTTTGTTTTTGTTATGATCTTTTTGGGTCCACCCCAAATCCCATTGACTTTGTAGGCGTTTGTGGTGTGACCCACTTTTGACCTAAAACAAAGTCCTATTACAATGAAACTTATCTCAGGTAAAGACCCTATAGTGAAATTGTGTCTCGAAGAGTGACATCATGATTACGTCATCGTGGGTCACGTGACGTCATCACAAACGTGCATATTTTGAAGGCCTATATCTACAGAAATGTAAGTCCGATTGGGTTGAAACTCGGTATGTTGGTAGACCGGGATGTGTTATAGGTCGTGCGATTTAATATAATTTTTTGAATTTTTGTAGCTTTTAGCCATATCTCACGAACGCAACATGCAAAATTGAAAATTCTTTTTGTATTACGTTTGTTAGGTAATACGTGTTTGCCCAAAATTTAGAAAAAAAGTGTGACGTCACAATGACATCATTAAAAATGTCATTTTTTAAAAACACATATAAGGGAAGGCCCAATCGTCATGAAACTTAGTGGATAGGTAGATGGTGTCACAAGTATGCAAAATCTGAAATGACGTCACCATGACGTCATCGGTTGATTTTTTATGATTTGTTAAAAATTTAAAATTTTATTACATTTACAAAATTGTACACTTTGTTTCATTGGATTAACGTCAAACTTGGTGCACATCAAGACCACAATAAAAAATATGTACACTGACAGGTGTTGTTATGATGACGTCATCATGGGACACATGACGTCATCACAAACGTGCATATTTTGAAGTCCTATATCTACAGAACAGTAAGTCCAATTGGATTGAAGCTCGGTGTGTCGGTAAACTGGGATGTGTTATAGTTAAAAAATGAGGTGATGTCATGATGACGCAGTCGTGCGATTTTATATGAATTTTCGAATTTTTTAACCTTTAAGCCATATCTCACGAACGCAGCATTCAAAATTCAAAATCCCTTCTGTATTTGGTTTGTTAGGTAACAGGTATATACACAATGTTTATGCCCCCGCGGCGAAGCCGAAGGGGTATACTGTTTCCGCCTTGTCCTTGGGTGGGTGTGTCTGGACAAATCTTGTCAGTGCAATAACTTGAGAAATACTTTACATATGAACTTCAAATTTGGTTTGTGGATTGTCCTTGGCAATCCTAAGAAGCCTATTGCATTTGGGGCCAAAAGGTCAAGGGTCAAGGTCACAGTGGCTAAAACAAGAAATTTTGTCAGTGTGATAACTTGAGAAATAATTTACATGTGAACTACAAATTTGGATTGTGGATCATTCTTGGTAATCCAAATAGGCCTATCGCATTGGGGGTCGAAAGGTCAAGGGTCAAGGTCACAGTGGCTTAAACAATAGAAATCTTGTATTTATTCTGAGATCATAGGGATTTAGGGATTAATTCATATAAAACCTACAGAAAACACTAATGCTGTCAATGAACGTTCCATGTGACCAAGGTACATGTTAGTAGCCTTGGTCAATGCTCTCGTCGTTATTCGTCCCGTACGCGGTCAATCGTCGGCATATATCCTCACGCGCTATGCACATGCATGTAAAAATACAGCGCGAACAGCGACCTCACGCGGCCACTATTTTTATGCAAATCAGTTGGAGACGATATCGAGCCTTGGTTTAATCGTCGGCCAAAGCTTATGTTTTTCTTTACTTTGCGCTAGATTTCCAGCGCACGACCTCGTATGCGAATACAGATAATGTAGGCGGGGCTAATATGTGGAGTGTCCAATCACACCTTGGTAAATCCGGACGTCATCAAATTATTTGCAGCTATTCCGCCTTTTGCGGACGTGACAGGAACCACAGTTTTTGTGCATTGGTGCCGTGTGCAGTGTACGTGTATGGATTATGTATGGTGCCACGTTTCACTATGCAAGTTTCCACGCAACGATCGACCAATAAGAAAACGACATTTAAGGTCAGCTAAGGCTATTAACATAATGAGCACCACCCCCAAAACCTCACATAGACGATTGAACCAAGGCTCGAGATCGTCTCCAACTGATTTGCATAAAAATAGTGGCCGCGTGAGGTCGCTGTTCGCGCTGTATTTTTACATGCATATGTGCATAGCGCGTGAGGATAGTATGAAGACGATTGACCCCGTACGGGACGAATGCCGAACATTGACTTCATCGTGCCGTCATCATGAGTCACGTGACGTCACATTATATGCGATTTTTCTGTTGTGATCATTTTCTAGCAGAATTCGGCTAGACCTGACAGATTGGGCTATATATCTCCAGAACTACAGGTCCGATTGGGTTGAAAGTTGGTATGTACCTAGACCGGGATGTCTTATAGATGAAAATTAACTTGACGCCATGATGACGTCATCACGTGACATATGACGTCATATAAGAAACATATTTTGAAGGCCTATATTTCCTGAACTACAAGTCCGATGGGGTTAAAAGTTGGTATGTACCTAGACCGGGATGTGTTATAGATGAAAATTAAAGTGACGTCATCGTAAAAATACATATTTTGAAGGCCGGTATTACAAGAATTACAGGTCCGATTTGGTTCAAAAAATGATGTCATGATGACGTCATCACGTGACATATGATGTCATAGTCAATAAACATATTTTAACGGCATATATCTCCTGAACTACATGACTGATTGGGTTAAAAGTTGGTTTGTACCTAGACCGGGATGCGTTATAGATGAACATTGTAGTGGCGTCATGATGACGTCATCACGTGACATATGACGTCATAGTAAAGTTGCATATTTTGGAGGCTAAATACCTATGATTGGAAAAATGGTTTCGCAAAATTGTTTACAATTTCTGTTGATATGACTACATGCAACAAGTTCCATTCAGTTGACAAATATAGATTCTACCTAAACCTCAAATTGATATCGATCACAATATCAGCCGTGTCATGATGACGTCATCAGATAAGAATAGACATTCAATCCAATCTGCATTTTTAAGCATATGTCTTTGTACCATTTGTCCTCATGATTTTGCAACTTTCGACTTCACATCTATTATCTCCCGTAGTCTATAACATGACATAAAAAACACAATAGCGAAACAGCCATATGTTTGTCAACAAACATACATCTAGTTCTTTGGTCGTTATTGGTACATTTTCGGGAGTGAGTTCTAAGCACAGCACACGTTGCCGGTCGCTCACTCCCGTTACACGGCTTTACCAGGCCGTGTCCCTGAGGCTTTGCACAGGCTGAATACTTGTTTCAGGGTGTCAAACCGATCCCACCATTCCAGCCGACATGCTAGGGCTCAACCTTTCGCTGTCGGGACACCTCACTTCGGGCAGTTTTCAGTGAGCTTACTCGAGTTTGCCGTCACGACATTGAGGCACGACGGGCAGCAATTCTTGATGCCATATTTCTGTTCTCGCAAGCATCTTGAGTCCCTTCCTTTTCAAGGGCAAGACCTTTTTGCTGGCCAGTTTCAGACTCGCATGCAGGCTGAAGGCTATGAAAGAGGTCAATTTAAAGGCTATGAAAGAGGTCAATTTATCAATCCCTGCAAATGGTCTTGCAGTTCACATTTTCAAAAACTATCGCTCCAGAATTGCGGCGGTTACCTCATACGAGCCATGCATGTTTCATGACCCCCAACGGACACAACTACCATCATTGGATCTTAGGCGGGTCTTGCAAGCTTTCGCCTGGCCCCGTTTGAACCTCTGGACCACGCTACTGTTAACGTTCCCTTGAAAAGGGTCTTCCTCCTGACGTTAGCCATAGCACGCCGCATGAGTGAACTCCACACCCTGACCATATGTCTAGGACATTGGCGTTAGGAAGAGCTAGTCAGCGATGATTTTCCCGCCTGATATCTTCGTTCCTGACTGAAAGTGCTCCTCTGTTCCGGAGGACAAGCTCTGGTATCCTGTAGGGGCCCTCACGTGGTAGCTGCCCAATCCGCATTGAACACCAGGCTGTATTCATAAGGCAAAAGAATAGAATAGTCGCTCTCTGGTCAGACCAAAGTTCCGGAATTGGTGTGGTGATGCGGTTTTTTGGTTGGTTTGTTTGTTTTTCCCAAGCTTGCTTTTTTGTGTGTCCTCTCATACCTTGTTGCTCTCCATTACCTGGAGTCGAGCTGCCCACGAATATTTGCCCCAATGGTGCAACCGGATCCGGTTCCTCCTCCGCTGGCGTCCCGCAGTACCGACCAGTGTCGGCTTACCTCATTTATGGTGAGAGCCGATTCCACTGGTTTACTTTAGTGGGTTTAATCTGGTTGGCTTAAGGCTTAACGCTTCCTTGAGGCCCGCCTTCAACATCGTACGTGAGTGGGGAAGCGGGTAGGCACTCTATGGGTGAGTATTCGCGAGTAGAATGGAACCACACATTTGTGTGTGTATGTGGGGGGGGGGGTTCTACTACGCTCTACTTCCACGCGAACCCACCTACCTAACACAGTGCTATTCTACATATAGAAATACTCTACGGATTTTAAGTAGAGCGTAGTAGAACCCCCCCCCCCCCACACACACACACACACACACACCCACACTCAAATGTGTGGTTCCATTCTACTCACGAATACTTACCCATAGAGTGCTTACGCGCCTTTACGCTCGAGAAAAGAGAGAGGTGGCGGGCAGGCCGCAAAGTACTGTGGGTAATAAATCTTAGCGAATGGCTTTACACCCTCTAGGGAATAACGCATGTGTAGCAATACTCTACTCTACGATTCGCTAGTAGAATCAGCCCACACCTTTGTGGACCAAAAACTACATCAGTATTTATTATGCATATTTTTAACTGATGTCTTCATCAAACCGGACGTAACATGTAAAGAAAATGGGTTTTGAGATCAGTTTATCCCTAAAGGATGCATTAGTTTCAAATTAATAATTGCTTAAAAGGGCACTAGGTCCTAAAATCCCCGAACATTTTATGTTTTGGATTGTTTACTTAGCCTTGGATTGTTTACTTATTTCTAACATCTGGTTGACAGGAAACCAACCCAATGTCTTGCCGTTCCCGAGAAAAGACACCAAAACAACGCTTGTTTACATCGGACATGACGGAGTACGAATACGTTTTTCGTGTCGTTCTCAGTGTACCATACATGTTTTGTGTCTCGGGAACAGCGCGCGGTGACCAATCACCAATGCAAAACATTGGTTTCTTCAACGTCCGCGTAAACATATTTACAACCGAGTTAGACAATGTCAAATACATGTAAACTAGAGCTATTGTGTTTGTTCAGTTGCAAACGCAAAGTGTTCGGGCAGGCAACTCTTTCATTGCAGTCGCAGTGGATTAGGTGTTGAAAGACATGTTGAAAGTGTTTAAGCATAAATGAAATACCATGTTTCATGATTAAATCAATCATTTTTTACATGTTTTAAGTTTACTCATTAAAATAATAACTACCTTATGCAAAATTGTACTCAAACGTAGCTTGGGGCGTTGGCCCAACTGGCCCATTGGAAGCGATGTTTGAAAGACTTTTGAAATTGGATTGCTAGCCTGTGATGAAAAACAATCTTTGGAATGATTAATTATTTATGGACAACATGGCGTTACAAAATCTCCAACGTACCCCCTTTTAACGCATTTTCTCATTTAATTGAATCCAGGTAAAGTATTTTATCCAGTTTTTATGTTGTTGAATGTAATAAGTACGTCCCTACATTGAAATTAAAATGTTTATTTGGAACAAAAGTTAAATTAGAAAATTACATGTAGGCACTTCACGCTAAGCTATCCGGTACAATGGTATACCCTGGAGCCCACGCTCCACATCATGGTCTCTGGTAGTGTGGCCTTTCTTTGGACCCTACATTCTGTGCTTCGTGGCATACATTTTGTTTTAGCAGACTCTCAGAACAATGAGAGGTTTGTTCTGATGGCTCACAGCATAAGTTTTAAAAAAAAAGTGATTTGACACGGAATGACCTTAGTGTGATGTCACAGAAATTAATTTAACACTCATGATTATTCAGATTAATTTTGTACTGCTGAGTCTAAATAGCTTGAGACTACACAATCTCAAATGCTTGAGACTACACTATCTCTGATATCGTTGTGAGAATTTGGAAATGACTTAGTTGATATACTGATTTTTGTCTTGACTATCCAAATTTCACGAAGAATTGAAACATGTCATTTCAAAATAGGGTAGGTTGGTCAGGAATTTTTTTAAAGACTGCTCATGCTTTAACTGCTTAATTTAGTGAGGCTGAGGTTCTGGTACGGAGCTTGCCCCAAAAGTGGTGCGGTGATGCGTTTTGTGTGTGTTTTTTCCTCTAATTTGTCGGCTGATGTTGCAGATGACGCTTCGATCCCCTAAAACTCTCACAAATATCCTTCAGAGTGGAGCTTGAGGTGACCTCAGTAAGGCCATAAGGCAGGAGAATTCTGCACCCACTTACGATCTCGACCGACACGAACATTCGTCGTGAAATTTGGATATAGTCAGGTGGCATACGGTTGGAATCGTGACCGACTGGTTTAAAGCACCAAACTTAGCAGATAGATTCTTATAGCCCCAGAGAAGATATTTAGAAGGGGTGACACCTGAATTTTTTTTGGGACGGGTGCCTAATTTGCATAAAGCCTTAATCCCTGCCGTGTAATATATTTATTCCCATAATTCGGTAGATGTTTATTTTTGTTATTTTGTGAAAAGCTTATTTTGGGGATGTTACTTACATATCCTTACTTAAATAACATTTTCTAGAGCATATCGGAGACTTAAAGATTTTAAGGACATCATAAAGATCCAAAATGGCTACCATCATACCCTAAAGTAGCGCGCATTCCTTTTCCCTCAGATATCATCAAGTAGTCTTGCGAAACCTCAGCTTCAAATTCCCAAAATTACTTACTGACACAGTTACCCTAACAAAAATAAATGGGAAATCATGTGAACAAATTGTCTATCATCTAGATATTTAGCCCACAAAAACAAAAAGGGGGGGAAATTAGGTGTCCGTAAATTGGACTAAAAACTAGGCGAAGCCTGCCGAACGTGGTGGAGTTGATCAAGTTCACCGTTTTTGTTTTCTGGCCTTAATATCACAATTTTATCATTGTTCACATAATTTTCCATAAAGACTTAATCGAGTAACTGTGTTGATTTTGAAGCCCATCAAAAACTAAGGTATTGATGACTACCATATGATATCTGGAGACAGGGTTAATGCGCGCAATTTTAGAGTTTAATAGTAGCCGTTTTGAATCGTTACTGTGTCCTCATAATTATCCAGTCATTCTTAAATGCTTTAGAAAATGTTATTGAAGAAGGGATGTGTAAGTGGAATCACCAAAATATACTTTTCAAAAAAAAAAAAAAAAAATACCCAAATATGGGCATCGTGCATGAGCTGCCAGGCTGGTCATTAGTCTGCGCTAATTAAAAAGCGTTTACGCGTTCCAGATACACGACCATCGCTCCCTCGGTCTGGCTTGTAGACGCACAATTATATAATAGAGCCCGACTTAATTCAGTGCAAAATATATGGCAGCCCAGAGAGACAACATAAGCTTATTACACTCAATCACATTTAAAATTGTGCAACAGCAGGATTCCAGTCAAACCAGTGAGTTTGGCGATTTTGAGACCTCAACAGCTACGGCGATTGCGCGCGCATATCAGAAGCCGAAGACTGGGTTTTTTTTTGCCTTAATTGCTTTATCAAATTTTAATTTGTACACACTACTCGATTGCACAATGGCCAACCTTTTGCTTTACGGACCCTCAAGTTCAAGGTCCACAAAATGCTTTAATAGCAAATCTTGATTTGTCTGGCATACGCAATTTTGGGTCTATTTTACAGTCCTGCAAACCCCGTAGTCAGATGGTGTGCAGACACCCCCCCCCCCCCCCCTTGTCTTATTTAAACAATTTTAATTATGTCTTATTGCATTTTTTATTCATTTCCAGATGGATAGTTAAAGTACACAACATCAGCAGGAAAACAGGAGTTTCATTGAGGAGGGACCTTCTTCAACTGGAACTTTGCCACAGTACTGTACTTGTTGTTGGACATCAGTAATTTGTCAGAGTGCTTTATATGTCTCTATGATCAGCTTGTACAGAGGTTTTTTATGTGTGGAAACTGGTCAAGTTTATTCTCCTGCTCTGGCAAATAATATTCTAACCAAGGTATCTCCTCGACTTTTATTGAATATCTCACCAGTAAATGTGTTAATAAATTTGAAGGCTAGAAGTAAGGTTTTTTTAACCAGTAGTTCTGAGTCCGGCACGCTTCAGCAGATTTAAGTGAGGTCTTCGTAGTGTGAAATGTCATAAAGTGGACGTAACTTTTTTCATTCTTTCAAGAACAGATAACCCGACGGAATTGTTTGCTAGGGGACCCTCTTTGTTTCTATATGTTCAGGATTCGTCTTGAATTTGCGAAGGGCTATTTTTACAAATCCATTAACTAAAGGTCTGTTTTCTGCATCGAGTTAGAAGTTTTGGTTTCCACATTTGAGCAGATGTGTTCCTCGGTCATGTCCTTCCACGAGACAATCCCTTTTTAATCAAAGTAAACCTTAAAATACTGTGGCTGTGTTGTAGTAACGTGATTGTAAACTTTCTTTGTCGATTCTGGAATTAAGAATGTTTCTATATTTTTAATCGCCATGGTCACTTGTAGTAGTTATTGATAGTACTTTACTTCCTTCTTTTTTTCAATTTTTTTTTCTGAATTATTTTTGTGATACTTATTTTAAAAATGTTTTTAGAGGGGACTTTTTCAGTTAAAACAATTACTCTGAATTAAAACGAAGTCAGTATAATTTCACAATCTGTATTTGATATTATTAGTTTGTGTGTGTAAATAGTTCATTATTCTCTCCCTTTTGGAGTTCAATTTATTCCCAACTATTATTGACTGGATTTTATTTATCAACGATTTTTATTTTGTTAACAGTGATCTACTTGCTGAGCAGTTTTGTGAATGCGGCCTTAGTAACAACTACCTGACACTTTATTATACAATTCTCACTGTTTTAATTGTGTAATTTCTTAACTTTATCATTTGGTTGCTTTTGTTTTGTTTTATAGCAGTGATGTAAACATGATAACAAAAAGTTTAAAATGTCGTGAATGTGAGAATTAAAAGGGAAAATGTGTGTTGCCTCAGTAGTTGACTGTTTGTGATTTTTATTTTCTTTGCGATTAAATTGCTAAATAAAGTAAATTTACATTCCGACAGCGAAACACTCCGACAGGAATTGCTCATTCGCCAAGTCTTAACACGCCTCAATGTCCTTTTGAGCTCAGTTTACATTACAAGAGACTGACAAATTGACAAATATCTCTCTAAATTTTGGAGTTGTAATTTCAAGTCTGGAATCATAAGTTAAGATCTTAAACGTGTATCCTCGAAGACACATTGTGCCTTCCCAACTCCCGTGCTCAGTCCAATTCAATTCCGTTCTGGCTTGGTCATGTTTCAAGAATAAAATACGTCAAATAACGCAAATACCTAATCGCCATATTAGGCAATGCACTTGCCATGGTATTTAAAAAAAAAAAAAAAAAAAGTAAAGGGATTTCACAATTGTGTATGCCCCGCCTTGTCTGTTGGTGTACTTGCGTGTAATGCATCATAGTGATAACTCATGTTGGATGAATGTCATGAACCTTGATAGGCAGCTTGCTAGTGGAAGCTTAGAGTAACTGAATGAGTTTGGACCCCATAAAATAAGGCAAAGGTCATTATGGTTAAAACCATTTAACATTGTATTTTTACCCCTCAGTCGAGAGGCTGGAGGGGTATTGTCATCGCCTACGGCGGCGTCCGTATGTCCGTCGTTCCGGGCAGCTTAGTTTCCGGATGATAACTTGAATTAGAAATTAGATTTTGGTTTCTAACTTCAGTAGGGGTTGCCCTTGGGATCAGGCAAGTCGAGGTTGGTTTGGGGGGTCCCAAAGTCAAGGTCACAGTGGTGAGTTTGGTTAATGGTTTCCGGATGATAACTTGACTCTGGCTGAGGGGTTTCAACAACAACGCTTTAAACATTGGTTTAAAAAAATTTTTATTTTTTTAAACATTTTTTAACCAAATCAGGACATGTACGAATTTTAATCGCTCAAACGTGTAATTTTTTGGTAGAGTATTTACTGTTTTATACGTGTTTTCTTTTTCTCCACCCTTTTTAAACTGTAACTTAGTTAGTTATGTGGGTTTTTTTTATTAGTTTATTTTAAATTTTGTTGTCAATGATTTATTAAATATGTTTATTATATTATGTTTTTATTTTAAATTCAATATCCAATTTGGCCTTCGCGCAACAATGTAGTTGCTTTAATAAACCAATCAGTCATTCATTCGTTCATTCACAGTTTTCCCACAATAATTACAAACAAGACTTGTCATACCAACTGCTGTTTTTTTGGGGGGGAGGTAGTCTGGGGATCTTTCCTTCTCGAAAGATCCCGTTTCTACCTGACACGTTTGGACCCCTTGGGCCAAAGGTCAAGGTCATTATGGTTTAAATAAAGACAGAAAACGTTTTTTCCGAATGTTTATTACTCATTTGTTTATTATCAACGTGTGATCAAGGTACGGTCCTTTTTGCCAAAGCTCCATTGAAACAAGCAGCTTACAGTAACACTTGCTTATTAGCTTCTTGCTGCAAGAGCTCGCCGTAGAAACCAACTCTGTCAAATCGACTCAGGCCATATCCATTAGTTCCGCCACCGCTGGCTCAACCTCACTCAGCCATTTGGTTGTGGGGGCCTTAGCTTTGTTAGACAAAGTTAATCTGATTTACAGACAGAGCAATGAAATTCATGCCCCCCAAAACACACGGCTTTTTGAAATTTGTGTTTCTCGAAAAATATGCTCAGTATGATTGAAATGTTCAATTAAAACGAACAAGAAAAATCTAAACTTCATGTCAGTGGAAAAAATCGCCGTCATTTAATGACAAAACGTTAATACTGGTAACTGGTAAAGCTGAAATTATAAAGTCGTGTAGAAATCGATCGAAAAGTCCCCCAAATATATGTATATATCTAAATTTCTAGGAATCCCCACAAGTTGTTATTTCACGAGTAGTTGAACACTAACTATATTCCGCATTTCAGCTAAACTGTTTGCCACAAACTCACATGCATGGTTTTCAGGTTGGCCGATTTTGGGGCAATAATGACGACGCGCATATTAGCATATCCATTAGTGTGACTCGGCGTGACTTCGCGTTTGCACATTTTTACTGCAAACACATAATGGATTAGTAACCTAGGCTTGAAAAGACTGACAGGTATTGCAAACGTCGGTTTTACAACTTTTAAAAATGCACATAACCAGGCTTTTCGTTGAAATTGGAAAAATATCCAATTTCAAGGAAAGTATTAAACATTTCAAAACGATTTTTAGCACAATAATTGGATAATTATAAGGGAACAAACCCTAAGAGTTGCATGGACCAACGACTACAGTGGAGACTATCACAGGGGCAGTTTGTTGGGCACTTGTTGGGCATTTATTGGGCATCAACTCCCCAAAGGAAGTTGATTTTGTTGGGCAGTTGTGGGGCAGTTGTTGGGCACTTGATGGGCAGTTTGGGAGTTGACGGGGCAGTTTTGGAGCAGTTGTTGCGCAGTTGATGGGAAGCTGATCGGCAACTGTTGGGAAGTTGTTGGGCAGATCATGGGCCGCTGTTCGGGCAGTTTTGGAGCAGTTTATGGGCAGTTGTTGCGCAGTTGCTGGGAGTTGGTGGGAATTTGATTGGCAGGTGTTGGGCAGTATATATGTTGGGCAGTTGATGGAAAGTTGATGGGAAGTCGTGGGGCAGGTGTTCAGCAGTTGATGGGAAGTTGTTGGGCAGGTGTTGGGCCGTTGATGGGCAGTTGCTGGGCAGGTGTTGGGCAGGTGTAGGGCAGTTGTTGGGCAGGTGTTAGGCCGTTGATTGGCAGTTGTTAGGCAGTTCATGGGCCGTTGATGGGCAGATGTTGGGCAGTTGTTGGGCCGTTGTTGGGCAGTTGATGGAAAGATGTTTGGCAGGTGTTGGGACGTTGATTGGCAGTTGTAACGCAGTTCATGGGCCGTTAATGGGCAGTTGTTGGGCCGTTGTTGGGCAGTTGATGGGAAGTTGTTGGCAGGTGTTGGGCCGTTGATTGGCAGTTGTAACGCAGTTCATGGGCCGTTGATGGGCAGATGTTGGGCCGTTGTTGGGCAGTTGATGGGAAGTTGTTGGGCCGTTGATGGGCAGGTGTTGGGCAACTCATAGGCAGTTGTTGAGCAGGTTTGGGCAGGTATTGGGCCGTTGATGGGAAGTTGTTGGGCAGGTTTGGTTAATTGAAGGGCCGTTGTTGGGAAGTTGATGGGAAACTTCCCAACTGCGTGTTGGGCATTTGAAGGGCAGTTGATGGACAGTTGTTCGGCAGTTGGGAAGTTTTTTTTTTGGGACAGTTGTTGAACAAAGTTGATGGGCAGTTAATGGGTAGTTGTTGGGCCATTTGGCCGTTGATGGGAAGTTGATTGGCAATTGTTCGGCAGTAAATCTTGCTTGGGGACCAACAGTTTGACAACATTTTCAAATTTTAACACAATTTTATGGGCAGTTGTTGCGCAGTTGCTGGGAGTTGGTGGGAATTTGATTGGCAGGTGTTGGGCAGTATATATATATGTTGGGCAGTTGATGGGAAGTTGTTGGGCAGGTGTTGGGCCGTTGTTGGGCAGGTGTTGGGCCGTTGATGGGCAGGTGTTGGGCAGGTGTAGGGCAGTTGTTGGGAAGTTGATGGGAAGTTGTTGGCAAGTTGTTGGGCAACCCATAGGATGTTGTTGGGCAGTTGATGGAAAGATGTTGGGCAGGTGTTGGGACGTTGATTGGCAATTGTAACGCAGTTCATGGGCCGTTGATGGGCAGTTGTTGGGCCATTGTTGGGCAGTTGATGGGATGTTGTTGGGCAATTGAAGGGCCGTTGTTGGTTTGGGCAGGTATTGTGCCGTTGATGGGCAGTTGATGGGAAGTTGTTGGGCAGGTGTAGGGCAAATGAAGGGCCGTTGTTGGGCAGTTGATTGAAAACTGTTGGGCAGGTGTTGGGACGTTGATTGGCAGTTGTAACGCAGTTCATGGGCAGTTGTTGGGCCGTTGTTGGGCAGTTGATGGGAAGTTGTTGGGCAGGTGTTGGGCAGTTGTAAGGCAGTTGTTGCGCAGGTGTTGGGCAGTTGTAAGGCAGTTGTTGCGCAGTTGATGGGAAGATGGGCAATTAAAGGGCCGTTGATGGGCAGGTGTTGGGCAACTCATAGGCATGTATTGGGCAGTCGTTGAGCAGGTATTGGGCCGTTGATTGGGAAGTTGTTGGGCAGGTTTGGGCAGGTATTGGGCTTTGGGCAGGTATTGGGCAAATTGAAGGGCCGTTGTTGGGAGTTCATGGGAAGTTGTTTGGCACGTGTTGGGCATTTGAAGGGCAGTTGGGAAGTTTTTTTTTTTTGACAGTTGTTGAACAAAGTTGATGGGCAGTTGATGGGTAGTTGTTGGGCCGTTTGGCCGTTGATGGGAAGTTGATTGGCTATTGTTGGGCAGTTCACACTTCACAATGTACAATTCATTCTACACTATTCACTCTGGGAGGTTGGGCAGGTTAATGGGAAGTTGGGTCGGTGGGCAGGTGTTGTTGGATAGATGCTGAACAATTGATCGGCCGTAGTTGGGCAGTTGCTGATATGTTGGGAAGTTGTTTGGTCACTTGTTTGAAAATTTATAGGCAGTTGTTGGGGTAGGTGGAGTTGCGAGAACAAAGTACTGTGTGAGGTGTACACTGTGTCGGAGGAATAACAGAGATTGCAGAACAAAAGTACAGTGCTCGGATTGAGGAGAGCAAAAGCCACTGAGTGCACTGTGCAGAAAGGTGGTTCAGAATGAGGAGTACGGTGTACTGAATGCCGGAGTTTGCCGGAGTTAGTGGTGCAAAACTCCCAATCAACTGTCCAACAACTTACCAATAACGGCCCAACAACTGCCCAAAAAAAGCCCAACAACTGCCCATAAACCGCCCAACAACTGTCCAACTGCTCTTCAATTGCCCCACTATCCCATTGAATGCCCATCTCAACTGCCCAATAACTGCTCAATCAACTGCCCAAGAATTGCCCTACCACTTCCCATTTACAACCCAACAACGGCCCAACAACGGCCCAACTATTGCCCAAGAAGTCCCCAAGAACAGACCATCAACTGCCCAAGAACAGCCCACGACGGCCCAACAGCTGCCCAGTAAATGCCCAATAACTGCCCGTTAACTGCTCAACAACTCCCCATGACAACTGCCCATCCATTTCCCATCAACTGCCCAAAAACAGAACACTAAATGCCCCAAGAACTCCCCAACAATTGCCCAATAACTGGGTAGTTACCCAATAAATGCCCCAAAACACTCAAACATCTTCCCATCAACCGTCCAACCACTTCCCATTTTACTGCCAATCAAATACCCAACAATTGTCCCAAGAACTCTTGAGCTCTGTACTCTGAACTCTAAACTTTGTTCTCTGACCCCTCACCCTCTGTAAATCACTTTATACTCTTGATTCTCAACCTGTACTCTTAACTTCCATCTGTACTTCGTACACTTCATTCTTCACCATTTACTCTGTCCTCTTCACTGTTCTTTTTGTCACTGCCCAACAACGTTGATTGACCAACAACGGCCAAACAACTGCTGTACAACTGCCCAACCACGGCCCATCAACTGCCCAAAAAGATGCCCAACAACTCCTCCCCAAGAACTCCGGACTCTGTAATCCTCATTCTGAGCTCTGTACCCTGAACAATGTACTCAGTCCTTTTTACTGTTCTTTCTGTGCTTCTGCAGGTGTGTGGTCCTGCTCCGAGTACGGACACCATGCGCGGCGTGATGCCTGCCTACGTGGCGTGATGTCTGTCTTCAAGCGTCAACATTGTGCGGTAGCCTCTTGCTCTAGTGGTAACCTCTAAATTGTCGTGTCACGTCAATGTGACGTACATAACTTTAAGACTTACTGAGCTAGCTGACCGAAAAATATTGCCGTCTTTTCTTTTACCGAACTGTAATACTGGATATAACGGTAAAGTTCAAACATTGTACAATGTAGTATTAAACACAAATACTGTGTTTTAATGATTGAGTTGGAACATCGTAGTTGTAAGAGTAATCCAACCTAGTGCAATTATCTGAACAGCTGGTATTAATCATACCTTCTTGAATTATCACAACGCTTAATTTTGTGTGAAGACTGGACTAAAACTACAATGAACATAAAACACCAGAAAATGTACTTAAAAACTATATTCAGGGAATGGGTTGGGGAACGAATGTTGACTAGGGAAGAGGTTTGGCAGAGAAAATGTGGGGGGTTAAGAGAGATGGGCGTGAATTGAGAAGTGAATAAAAAAAAATTAAAAAAAATTAAAAACGAATTTGTCATTTCCTACAGTTTTCATAAGTCAAAGCATATACTGTGGTGGTAGGCCTAGGCATGTTGATGTATATAATTCTGTAAAGGTTGGCGATTTGTTTGGTTATTTTTTTATTATTATTATTTTTTTTAATATAATTAATATAGGTTTTCCCGGCCACTTTCACCAAGTTTTCATTCAATTTAACGCCTGGCTCATTCGAGTTAGATTGAAATTGAAAGATCACGCAGATGGGCACTCGACAATAAAAAGGAATCATTCAATTTCACTATCCGAGCATTCTATCGCCTTTAAGCTTCACTCGTCCCTATCAAAGATGCATTCATATTAAAAGCATCGCGTTGTTCATTCGTTTTCATTAATGGGCAAACATATTACACATTTTGTCAAACATCTTTTAGGACTTCATATGCGTGTCCGTATTCCTTAGCGTATTAAAATCATATTTGATGTCTTCAATCCGTAGATACCTTTCTTTCTTAATTAAAGGGTATGGTGCAATGAATTTTTCTCAGGATTTTTTTGTGCAACTCTTTACTACTGTGAAATGTAAGGAAACTACACATTTGACAACATTTTGTTGTTAAATCTTATTGCAAAAGTGCACTTTTTTAAACATTTAAAAGTGTCCATGCTTTTTTAAGATTTGAGGCTTTGCATGGTGAAGATACTAAATAATGAAAGGTTTGCGGAAACACCATGTGCGAATAATTTCTCAACTAAGAGAATGGTTCTGAAAAGAACCAGAGGTATATGCTTTTCCGGACTACGTATGAGCGCGTTGTAATTGTGATGTCATTTCAGGAAGACACTATTCAGTTAAGGGGTTTTTCTTTCATTTCATTCATCCAAAAATTCTGACAGCAAAATATCCAAAATTCTAGCAACTTTTTGTGCTGAAATGCCCAGAAATGCCATTATATGTTTTCAAATGAATATGAAACTTTGCATTAATAGCATAGAAACAGAAAAGGCACCAAAACACCTTTCAAAATGGAAAATTAAACTTGCAAATAAGGTTAAATGTGACACAAAGATGTATTTTAAATGTTTGCATTGAAAACTTACTTTGCATGGGCCTTTTGATTACGGTAAGCGTTTAGTCAGACATACGCAAGAAAACATTTAAGAAATAACGCAAGAGAAGTATTCCTGATGGTACAACCATTGCCAAACATACGTGTCCCGATGTCTTGCACGTCAAGAAATCGTCAACGTAAAGATGCCCCTTGCTGAAACGTTTAATCAAGTAGAAAAGATCAACAGTGATCTTTCTTAGTTTCTTTCAGTTGATTATTTCGTTACATCTTGTTTCCCTCATATCAGTTAATTAATTTGTAACATTGTAATTTTTTTTTTTTGGAGGGTGGAATGAACCTCGGAGGAAAATAGGAAAATATATATCGATTAAAAAAGGTTACTAATTTAAATGACCAAACGCTGAAAGTGATTGCCCATAAACGAATAAGAAACGAAAAGCATGGTTGTACGTTTTAAGCGCACAGATGTTCGCTAATTTGAATGCATCAACCGTCAAAAAGTTGCAAAGACTTAAATTTAAGACTGCTACAAGTTAAGTCGTGACTGCACCAAAACGAAATAGGCTGCCCGAAAATGAAAACGAACATTCAGAGCAAAATCTTGGCTGCCTAAAAATGAAATTGAATGAACCCAAAATGAAAAAGAAACCCCAATTTGACCACATGTGCAAAACTCACGCGAAATTGAATGGCTGATAATGAAAATGATTAGAAAAAATAGGAAATTCGCTGGGAAAACCTATAGTACGCCCTATGATGTTATTCCAGATTTTACTGATCGTGTTCGGTTATTTTAACCATCAAATACATAATTACTTTTAAATTGTATTGCTGAATTGCTATATCTTTCAGTGTGACATTTTGGGTTTACCAGGGCATGACATATCTAGCGTGGTGATATTTAATGGGGGGTGTGCAATACGTGTTTGGTTTTTTTTCTCTCTCACAAATTGAAGTGGGTTTTTTTTTTTTATAGGGCGTGCTATGTTACTATTAATTATATATTTTTTTAAATCTAAAAAAATTAAATAACCAAAAAATCTTATACATCAACATGCCTAGGCCTACCACAACAATATATGCTATGAAACCTGTAGGAAATGACAAATTCGTGTTTAGGAAGTGAGAACAACAGCTGTTACTGTTAGGAAAGTTGTCACATAATGACGCCATGTTTTTTTCGTCTGATAGATTACAGGCATCTCTATAATTTTAGGTCGGTCATTGCAAAAATGTTGGGGAAAAAAATTAATCTAGGACGAAAAAACATTAATAAGTTTTGTAAGGAAATACTCAGAAAATTTTCTTGATTTTCTTGACTTTGTACACAAACTGCTGAAGTGGCGTCTGGATGCTACTTATTTCCAGTTGTTATTTACCAGATGTTTTTCCAGTTGTTAGGGCCCCCTTTGCATGTTTTCAGTTTACGCCAGGTATGTATTGTCACTTGCCCTCTGTAACATGCGGGCATCCCTCTGTACCATGTACTCTTCACTCTTGCATTCTGTAATCTTCATTGTTGTACCCTGTAACTGCATTCTAATTCTCTTCACTCTGTACTCTGCACTCCTCAATCTTTACCATATACTTCCTCACTTTTCACTCTGTACTCCACATCTGGCTCAAAAATGGAGCTTTGGCAAGTGACAAACCACGCATTAGGTGAGACATGGATGCGTTTGATGACATTACGGACGGACACCAATTGGCTGATCTGTAACCCCTGACTGCCACCTACCATCCATATTGCCTTGCATGCAATGTTTGATTGTTATCATGCACATGTACATCATTGTATCTTAGATGTATTAAGATTCATATAGATGATAACAGTCAGACATCAAACATTGCATGCAAGCCAATATGTATGATAGGTGGCCAATCTGGATCTGGTCAAACCTTATAATAGGCGTCCTTCAGGTAGCTCACCAGTTTCTCTTCAGAGACTGGAGAACAGTGGAAAGTGTTTCCATGCGAAAGTGTTTTGGCCTGATGTAACTTGCATGTTGAGAGGTCAAAGGTTGATAACTGGCAGGCATTCGCCTGACTTCTTCGGAGCAAGGAAGAAAGTTTAAGAGATGCGAAGTGGCATATGGACCGAGCTGGGAGTAGAATGAAGGCATTCTTTTCCCTCAGGGAGTTGATTATAGCAGGCCGGCGTGTAGGGTATACGTCTGTGGACACAGGAGTTGGTCGTCCAGGAGGTCGTAGAGGAGAGGGTTGCTGGTGAATTCCAGGCGATACCCCGTGGAGATTGTCGGAAGAACCCAGATGTCTGAATTATGTGACACCACCTCTGGCTGACCTCTGCATCACGACCACTTACTTGACCCAAAGCAGGGGGAATAACTACGCTGCTGCATTCAGAAACCTCTTGCAGTAGGCCGAGGAAGATAAAGAAGACTAACCTACGTTACCCCTGGTCGGTAGAAATAGGCCCTGGACTAGCTTAAGACAAACGTAGAAGGGCGTGTGGCTGTGAGTCGACGAAGAACCAACTTGTCTCCGGTCTGAGACGTTTGGCCTCTTGCATTATGGCCTCATCAAACCTCTTGTCAAGAAGAACGCCCCCTCCCAGCAGATGATCTAGCAGGCGGTCCTAAGAACCAACTGAGGATGAATTGTCCAACACAATACAATGCAAAAATTCCTTAATGCAAAAACCATAACAGTCGCCTAGAAAAGGGAAAATCTCGGGCAATTTAATCGCATCATACAAAGAGGGATCTCCATAGCATCGTGCAAGGGCATCAGACAAACAAGATGGAGAAGGAAACTCACGCTCCGTGACGCAGGAGGTTGTCCAAGGCAGAAATTCTTCTGTCCATTCTTTTGGTCTTCGAATTAAAATATCTTCCAAAGTCTGTTTTATTTGTATTAAAAAGGTCTGTTAATATTTGCCTCATCTGCGTTAGTGTCTCTAGTCTAAACCTGTTAAAAAAAAGAAAGAAGCATTCTTAATGTCTGCCCACATTCTATCTATTGAGAAGGTGGTTGGTTACGATTAGATATACCAGTATCTCTGCGGTATGAAGGTCGGAAGCGTTTAAATGGGGGAAGGACACAGAATTAACTCTAGTGTAGCTTACCAAATTCTGTCATGGTAAGATTCGCCGCTGGAAAACGTACGCCGTGACAAAATCACTCGGATTATAATGGAACCCCGCGTGATGTGTTTGTGTACGTCGAACTGACGAGTGTCGCTCGGGGAATTAAGACCTAGCTTGGGGCTGATGAGAGATGAATAAGATCTCGTGGTTCGCCCGTAAAGCTTGGTTGTGTGTAATGACAAGTAGCTGTAGTATCGTGGCTAAAACATGGTGACTGTCAATGAGGGTGGTGCCCCAGGCCTCTGTGACCGGGCGGGGCGGGTCGGATTTACCGAGTGACGTACATGAAGTGGTGTCGAACGCCAAGCTCCGCCGTTCCACAGGCACATGTTGGTCGACCTCCGATTGTAGACTACCGAAGGTGTGTGGGATTTGCTGGGGAACAGCACTGTCTCTGGTTGCCGGGGGGGGGGGCTCGTCCCCGATGTATTTCCAATCATCGAACCCGGAGGAGTACAACTTGTTGAAGCGCTGGGAATATCACGCTGGGAGTGTTGATTTGGAGGGTGATTTCCCGATGAGCGGCTTGAGCCGACAATTTTCTTTTTCGTTTTGGGATGTACGCCAAATCGTTAGAGTCATAGATAGAGAGATACAAATTGTATGCGTTGAATTCAGACGTTGTACACTGAACGCGTCGCTCAAAATAAAAAATAGAACGAGGTCCATTTTCAGCGAGGTTTGTGTGCTTGCACGCATATGCAAATGTAGGTAAACATCAATATTCCGACAAAAGCCATTTTGGCCACCCTTGAGCATTTTTTTTAATCTATTAATATGCCAATTACCCACCGCCATTATTACAAGTTTTCTTCAGCATCTTGTCCAAACATATCAATCAAGGTGTCATCATCATCATCAGGCTGTGGTCATACATTGTTGGATGAAGCCCTCCTCGAGCAGTTTCCATTCTCTTCTGTCACTTCTCATTCTACTCTATGTTGCCGTGTTCATATATGGTGATATCATCTCTCCATCTTATTTTTTTTGTCTACCTCTTCTACAAGGGGTCAACAAATTCATTCCAGCCATTTTTACAATGATGTGTAGTTTACGCACAATATGCAAATAAAATAAATCAAGTTGTCTAAACCCATGTTTTAAGGGTCAACGAATTCATTATGTACAATGATAATATGAATATTTTAGGCATACAATTGCAAATTATCATCCGTCATTGAAATATAACTTCTATTGCTCAATACTATCAAATAAAGTGTCGACCTAGACCCATTATTATTCAGCGTCACTGATTAGATTGAAGTCACATGACATACGGAAAATGTTATATATTAATAAAATTTGTTATTATTAATAATTTGCATATCAGCTGTAATCAATACGTACATACAGGTTAACAGAAGTAAGAGAAAAAAAATCAGAACAAAAACAAAGGCTTTTCAGCGGAAAAGCCCCCCCAACAAAAATAAAAACTCCGAAAACAAAGAGCTGTTTTTGCGGACTTGCTGAATCCAGCTTTTAACAGTTCAAGGAACATTTTTGGGGGTGGTTTCTTTGCCTTTGAGACCTTTGATGCCATCTCAGTAGGCTATCTTTGGGAATTTAGATATCTAAGGTGGCCGCCAAAGTCATTATATAATGATATTATTATACACAATCATAGAGCACAGCTCTGTGTACACAATACATGTATAAAAGTAGCTCACAAAAATTAAACAACAATTAAATTATACAACAATTTAACAACAAATTATACAACTAGAGATTCGCGTTTGTTGTTACAAACGCAGAGTGGTCGGGTAGACAAGTATTTTAAGAAACACTGTCCAGTTAAGTTCTGAATATTTGTATGTAAGAACAAAGGATCACAAAATTAAATCCTTTTCAGGACTATCAATTATTTTGTTTAAAAAATGCAATCTCAGTAAACATTCTAAGTTATTTCTGGCTTGATAACGTCACTAGTCACAAACGGGAGTGAATACTGATTTAGTTCGGAGTGGATGTTCATTGTAAAGTTAAATAAAGTACAGTATGAACATTTATAGAATATAAGTGTTTGTATTCATAACACCGAACTTCTGGTTTGATGACGTCACAGTATTTGGAAGCAAAAGGTTAACATTGTAATGGTATCGTTATTTGGGCTAAGATATACGACATGGATCAAATGATAGAATTGAATTTAAAATACGATCGTTGGCTAATTCTCATAAAAGTAACTTTCGGTCTTTTGACGTCATGAATTTGAAACCTTGCCAAATTATCTGTGGTTAATCAAAGAATATCAAGGGTCGATTCGGTAAAATTTGAACCTATGGTTTTAAAAGTAAAGAAAAGAAACAATATTTTATGTTCCGCCTAGGGGCGCCATTTCGGATGATGACGTCATTACACTGTTTTTTGTGTCTGGCATTCCTCTCTAAACACTTTTATAATATATGTGTCTAATTAAACTACGCATGTTGGTTTTTCCTGCCTTGAATAGCATTTTTTAAATATAAGAGGCATTTCATATTTAACTTCTGGTGACCTTTGAGAGTCAATAACCTTTAACAATTATGCTTCAAAGCTTCACTTTCCTATGTCACAAGTCTACGTCATAGGTCTTCATGCAATGCAATTAATGATCAGATTTGGAAACAACTCATGTCTGACCTTCAGTGACCTTTGAAAGTCCAATAACCTTCGTAAACCTTATTTATAGCCATTTGTAAGGTTTACTATAGGTTTTCCCGTCCAATTTCGCACTTTGTGCATGTAAAAGTAAAGATAGGTCATTCAATTTCGCACATAGTGCATGAGAAAGTATAAATAGGTCATTCAATTTCGCGGATAGGGCAGCCAAAATCACCAATCGGCATTCAAATTCGCTATAGGGCAGCCAAAATGGCCAATTGGCATTTAAATTCGCTATAGTGCAGCCAAAATGGCCAATTGGCATTCATAATCGCTTTAGGGCAACCAAATTCGCCAATCGGCATACGAATTCGTACATAGTGCAACCAAGTTCGCCCTTGAAACCCCCTCGAGCTAAGTTAGAGCATTCAATTTTGCCATAGGGCATCCAATTATACAATTTGTGCATCCAATTTAGCACATGTAATTTTTTATCTATTTGTTTTTTTTTTATAGCTTTCTCATGTTTATATCTTCTTCCACTTTATGAGCTTGCTTTGTCTATATTAAGTCGCCGAATAAAAATCATATTTATCGGATGGCCCAAAGGCATATGAATTAACAGAGGGGAAATTTCCTTACATTTCCCTCTGTTAATTCATATGCCTTTTTTATCTTTGTAAATTTTCTTTCATAATGTATATTTTCTTGTGGTCATTTGCACCATCTCTTCAATTATATGCATTGACTAGAGACATAAATTATAGCATGTATACAATATCATGATTTTCTTCTTTCATATTGTATATATATATATTTAATTTTGTGTTTTTTATCTTGTATCTGTTTTCATATGACTTTAGTCATTTGAAACTATCTTTTCATCACAGTTTAAGACATTGATTACGGTTTTCTTTCCTTATAATAATTCTTTGTTGAACCTTTTATATTCTTTTTAAAACATAATTATAACTGAATGTATATACTTAATATGATATCGCAACTGCAGATGGTTATATTTTACTGATCTTTGGTAGGAAATTTACATGTTAAAGTTCAAAGCTCAAAACTCAGTCATTTTTTTCAGCCATTGATGTTAATTGCGTAATGTCTGCCAATGTAAATTCTCAAGCTGCTGATAATTATATGTGAAAAGCAAAAGGTGAAATGCAAAGGATGCATTACCAAAGGAGATGAAAGAAATATATATACACTTTGCGCCAAGGCGCTGGTGAGGAACAAAATAACTTGCTCAATAAGCAGGCCAATGCTTCTATGATTTACATTTCACCTCTAGGAGACAAAACAAATACAACTATCGAAGTCCAGGCATCTGTAAAAAATAATGTAAATTGTCCAGTGAACTTTTATGAATGGTCATTGGTAGCACACATATTGCAGGTTGGGAAAAATGCGCAAAGAATATTTGAAAATGTATTACTGTATACAAGTCATGTAAATACAGTGCTAAATTGAATGCACTAGTTATGAACATGAATACCCTATGGCGAAATTGAATGCTCTATTTCAGTCACGTGTCCTTCCGTGCCAACTTGAATGCACTATGGCGAATCTGACTGTTGTTGTTACACTTTTGATTGATCTATGGCGAATCTGAATGCCCATTATGAATTTTTGGCTGCCGTTTGGTGATTCTGAATGACTGTTTTTCTTTTTGGACTGCCCTATGGCGATTTTGAATGACTAGTTTGAATTTTTGGTTGCCCTATAGCAAAATTTAATGAACTATTTATACATGCACTAAGTGCGAAATTGGACGGGAAAACCTATATTTAAACCCCAACTTTTTCACGATCTAAGTCTAAATTTTATGCTATGAAAAGAAAATATTCATATATACATGTAAGACAATTTTCGAGAGGTCATGACCTATCTTTAGATATTTATAAGATTATCTCGGGTAAATGACACTTTATTCATGATATGAGGGCATCATATCTGACGTCTGATACCTGGGAGAGGTCAACGAACTTTGTATACCTTATTTGTCGATATCTATCATATTTATTCGATAGTCATGTATTGAATTCAGACCCCATGCACAAACAATTTTGAGGTGACCTCTGAACTCACTTTTCTTTTCTTTTTTAATTAATGACAGACTTAAACATGTCCCAATTGGAATGCAATGGAATATATATACAAATGTCAAGCAGTATTCATTATTGTGTTCTTATTACACTCTGTTATATCCAGATGGACTTAAGTAACCACATTTTTAACCTTTTTACAGAGTGTGATGCTTGTCCAATGTACCTCTTATATTCTTAAAGCAGGGAAATGGAGATCAGAAGTCATGACAAAATTGTCTTTGGGTCTGAATCATTACACACTATAGAATAATTGTTAAAAAAAATTTTTCCATAATATATCATTTCCAATTTTGTTAAGAAAATACTTTAAAAACTTTCTTGAGTCTCCATAGACTTTGTACACAACTGCTGAAGTGGCATGTGGATTATACATTCTTCCCCTTCATTGACCCCTCACAAAGGTCACCAGGGGTCGGGTCAGATATGAAATGACTCCATTTCTCAAAAATTCTCGTCAAGGCATGAAGACGTGATATGCCAAGTTTAACCACAAAGTGCACAATTCTGTCACTATGCCTCTCTACTATTGCCAATAATTAACAATCCATTCCAGGAATGGTCAACACTTGTCATTGTGCAATAGAGACCCTTTAAAAACTAAACTGCAAAATGGCGCTCATTCTGAAATATCCAAGATGGCTGCCATCCATCGGGGATACCTCATCAATAATGTATTGTTTAGATTCCTTGGTATCAAATTAATTGGGGTTTGCCACCAAAATGGACTTCATATGACAATCAGGTCCGAAGTTATGATACAAATAAGGTACAAAATGGCGGTCATTTTGAAATATCCAAGAAGGCTGCCATCCTTTGGGAGTACCCCGTCAACAATGATTTACTTGGATTCCTTGGTATCAAAAACATATAATCCAGTAGAAATTTTCTGAACCTAGCAATGTTCTTTCCTATGAACTTTTTTTGTTGATTTGCATTCCCATTGGGTCCTAGAACAAATTCAGCTTGGTTGCCCAAATGGTACGTTTGGGCAACTCTGCTAATTTGCATAAATTCAAAATGGCCGCCGGACGCCATCTTGGAAATTTATCTTTTGAACCACTTGTCCTAGAATGATGTATAATATATCCATTAAGGGGTTTTGTGATGTGTAGAATCCATTCAAGGTCGAATTTGACCTCTTGGTGGACAATGAAAAAAAAAATCAACTAAACTAAGGTTCTGTGTATGTTGCCGCAGCATATGGGGGGCTGACAGGTATTTTCAATGGGAAGTCTTGGGTGAAAGCCATGCGGTCTTTCCGTGGTGTATCAGCAGCACTCTTGAAGCGCTTTCTTGTCAACCGGACACAAGACATTTGAGCAGAAAGAGATGTATCTGGAGAGTGCCCACTGGCAGACACTGGGTGGACAACTTCCTTCTCCCACTGCTCCTAATTCACCAGTTTGAGCGTGCAGAGAGAAAGGGTGACATCTACTTGAAGCATTTGACCATGAAGCGCATGATGAAGTACTTCTTCCTCGCTGGTCATGTGCAGTACGCCCGCTATCTCACGCAGTACCTCCTGGAGATGCGTGCACTCCATGTCGAAGACAAAGTGGACCTTGTCTGTCGGCACCATGATGGATACTGGAACGCTGTCTCTGCTGACCAGTTTGGTGAGCAGACTGCCATCAAGATCGGTAAGGGAGCTCTCAAGGGCATGACCCTTTCTGCTGAGCTAGTTTGTGAGTGGATCGACGCCTTCCCTATCACTGTTCACGTCGCAGACCGTGTGGAACTTTATCTACTATGACTATACTCCAGGCCAATCGGCGCAGAAGCAGCACAAGGAGGAGTTGAAGCACCGGCGCATCATTGATGCACATGATCGGGGTCTCATTGATGCAGAGGTGGAGAAGTACCCACACCCACTGGAAGATCACCGCCCTCATCTATACAATCCCGTCACTGGCCAACGTGCCTCCGCTGATGTGAATGTGGCGGATTCAATTGTGATTGGAGAAAAGATGGAAAGCAAATACATTGCCAGTCTCCCTGACGGGTTCTACAGTGCAAATTAGTAGCCCCATCAAGACGATGCATATTCTCAAGAATCAGGGCAAGGGCAACCAAGGCCAAGCCAGTAATAGACCTTGAGAACATTTTTCTCCTGCTATTGCTGATTGGTCAGCGGCGGCAGGTGGAGCTTGAGCCTCTGTTTGCCTACGAACTGTGTGCAGTGCCGTCATCGCTCATTGATGGGCATGGTTGTCTCCGTAAAGCCAGTAAGTCTGGTCTGGTCAAACGCCTCGGCGTGCTTGAAGTCTCGCCATCACCTGCTGATATTGTCATCGTGGATGTTTCACAACTGTTCTACCACATTGTGTGGCCACATGGTGGCACTGCCTCAGATCTGATTGCGTCCATCCATGGTCGTTTAAATCGCTATCCAGATGGTACTGAGAAAATTGTTGTCTTTGATAAGTACCAAGATGTCTCTGCCAAAGATCACGAGAGAATGCGGCGAGCTGGTGAAGTTATCATCGACTATGAACTATCCATCACAAGTCCTCTGCCCAAAAGAGATGTAATCCTGCATAGCAAGAATAACAAGCGGATGCTGGCGAGCATCTTGTCTACCTTCAATCTAGGAGATAAGGCGACAATGGAGACCCAGGACGATGGTGTGTTTGGTCATGATGAGGCGGACGTTACCATGATATCATATGTCCTTCAGGCTGCCAACAGCGACAAGGGTGTGATCCGTGTGCTTAGTGACGACACAGACGTATTTGTTCTGCTGGTCTATTGGGTCTATCGGACGAAAATGCAGTGCAAGGTGCAGATGAAGCGATGGGATGGGACAGTGCTGGATATCAATGCCACCTGCGCCAACCTAGGACCAAAATGTCTGCAGCTGCTAGGCATGCATGCCCTCAGCGGTTGTGACACAACATCATATCCCTATGGCAAAGGCAAGATCGGTGCACTAAAGACCTTGCTCGCTGGGGACTTCCAAGGTTTGGCTGATGTACTGGGTGAGAAAGGAATCGAACGGGCAGATTTGATGGAGGCAGCAGAACCCTTCTTCATTGCTCTGTATGGTCAGCCGCCAGAGACACCTATGGAGTCTGCTCGCTTCTCACTTTTCACCAAGAAGAAGAAAACTCCCAAAGTCATGGCCCTTCCTCCAACATCTGCCAACCTGTTGCAGCACGTGCTGCGGGCTCACCTGCATGTCATGTTGTGGAAATGCGGGATGGCATTCCCGCTCCTGCCATTGCTCAGTGTGATCCAGCTCCACCAGAGTTAATTGATGTGATTCAGTGTCAGTGCAAGGCACAGGTTAAGCAGTGCAGCACAAAGGCTTGTGGCTGTCAAAGAGAGCATCTTTCGTGCACATCATACTGTAACTGCTCTGGAAAAGAGGGCTGCTGCAATCCGTACACTAGGAAAGGAGATGCTCAGGCTGGAGACGAGGGACGTGTGGAGACTCGAGAGATCGAGGATGCTGAGGGCGAGGATGTTGAGGGAGAGGATTCCGAGGATGGTGTGGAGCAGGACAGTGAAGACCATGAGGATGTTGAGGGCAGTCTTGTTGATCCTGATTACTTAGATGATGAATGGGAGTAAAGGATAAAGATTATAGGCGATACCAGATATATATTTTTATATACGGTTGCAGCATAGCATGTATATAACTACCTTTTTATTTATTGTTTAAGAACAATCCTTATAACATGATCCTGACAATGACAAATAATGTGACATATGTGCATGGATACCAATAAATGAGATTGAAAGGTACGTGTTAGTCAAAGTTTTCATTCATTGTCAACCAAGAGGTCAAATTTGACCTTGACCTGACCATGAGCACCTGAATTTGACCTCGAATCTTAAAAATAACCCCAGAAATGGATTCTACATGCCAAAAAAACTCTTAAAAGAGATATTATGCATCATTCTAGGATAAGTGGTTCAAGAGTTAAATTTTCAAGATGGCGTCTGGCGGCCATTTTGGATTTATGCAAATTACCAGAGTTGCCCAAACTTGGGCAACCAAGCTGAATTTGTTCTAGGACCCCCTTGGGAGTATAAATCAACAAAAAAAGTTCATAGGAAAGAACATTTCTAGGTTGGGTCATTGTGTCTATAGGAACCCCAACTGGACTAATAGGGTTCGCCAACAAAATGGACTTCATATGACAATCAGGTCCGAAGTTATGATACAAATTAGGTACTAAATGGCGGCCATTTTGAAATATTCAAGATGGCTGCCATCCATTGGGAGTACCCCGTCAACAATGATTTACTTGGATTCCTTGGTATCAAAAACATAGGGGGACCAAAAGGGACTTCATATGACAATCAGGTCCGAAGTTATGATACAAATTAGGTACAAAATGGCGGCCATTTTAAAATATCCAAGATGGCTGCCATCCATTGGGAGTACCCCGTCAACAATGATTTACTTGGATTCCTTGGTATCAAAAACATAGGGTTTTGCCACCAAAAGGGACTTCATATGACAATCAGGTCCGAAGTTATGATACAAATTAGGTACTAAATGGCGGCCATTTTAAAATATCCAAGATGGCTGCCATCCATTGGGAGTACCCCGTCAACAATGATTTACTTGGATTCCTTGGTATCAAAAACATAGGGTTTGCCACCAAAATGGACTTCATATGACAATCAGGTCCGAAGTTATGATACAAATTAGGTACTAAATGGCGGCCATTTTGAAATATCCAAGATGGCTGCCATCCTTTGGGAGTACCCCGTCAACAATGATTTACTTGGATTCCTTGGTATCAAAAACATAGGGTTTGCAACCAAAATGGACTTCATATGACAATCAGGTCCGAAGTTATGATACAAATTAGGTACTAAATGGCGGCCATTTTGAAATATCCAAGATGGCTGCCATCCTTTGGGAGTACCCCGTCAACAATGATTTACTTGGATTCCTTGGTATCAAAAACATAGGGTTTGCCACCAAAATGGACTTCATATGACAATCAGGTCCGAAGTTATGATACAAATTAGGTACTAAATGGCGGCCATTTTGAAATATCCAAGATGGCTGCCATCCTTTGGGAGTACCCCGTCAACAATGATTTACTTGGATTCCTTGGTATCAAAAACATAGGGTTTGCCACCAAAATGGACTTCATATGACAATCAGGTCCGAAGTTATGATACAAATTAGGTACTAAATGGCGGCCATTTTAAAATATCCAAGATGGCTGCCATCCTTTGGGAGTACCCCGTCAACAATGATTTACTTGGATTCCTTGGTATCAAAAACATAGGGTTTGCCACCAAAATGGACTTCATATGACAATCAGGTCCGAAGTTATGATACAAATTAGGTACTAAATGGCGGCCATTTTGAAATATCCAAGATGGCTGCCATCCTTTGGGAGTACCCCGTCAACAATGATTTACTTGGATTCCTTGGTATCAAAAACATAGGGTTTGCCACCAAAATGGACTTCATATGACAATCAGGTCCGAAGTTATGATACAAATTAGGTCCGAAATGGACGCCATTTTGAAATCCAAGATGGCCGCCACATGGTAGATGGAAAAAAATGTTACCAATGTATTTCTGTCTGAGGAAGGTAAACTCTATCCAAAAATGACAACAATTCCTTCTTTAGCAAAAACAAAATGCAAAGGTCAAAAATACGACATAATATACTATACTATATATAGCAAACTATTTTGTCAACATTTGCCCTTAAATCGCTTGTAATTTGATACCTGATGACGTCATGATGGGCGTAACAGAATTTATAACATCTTCGTAACAAGGTACAAGTTCACACAAGGTTTTGTGATCATACCGTGGACCGTTCCGGTAGACCCGGAAGTAAAGGTCGAGCGAGTGTGAACGACAAAAAAATGTTAAGCGATAAATGGTCTATCTGATAACAGAATACAAACATCAGTGAATGTTTAGTTCAAGAGTTATAAGTGAAAGTATTTGTTCACCTTTTCAGATAAAATCACTTGTAATTTGACACCTGATGACGTAATCATGACGTCAGAGTAATATCCACCACTTCGGATTAGGTTCGATATATATTGAATGTTACAAGTTCATACCATATACCGTTTAAGAGAAAACCGCGGAGAGAAGTATTGTCCGGAAAAAAGAAAGATTAATCGCAACAAATCCAAAGAGTGGTCGGGTTGTGCCCAACCACTCAACAATAAGATTTAATCCAGTGCAAAAAAAATGTGCATTTTAGTGGTCAATTATCAATAATTGTTACCATCTCCCTCTCGAACCCACTTTCTTTCCCTTATACGACCCCATTAATTGCCGTTCAGGTGGTCCAGCTCGTATCGTATTACCCCCAGTGTACTTAAAGGCGGCCATTGACGAATAGCACAAGACTTTTTACTCGGCAGTGTATATAATATCCCAATGTTACTGCTCAAAGTAATTTATAGTTGTGTTAAGGCCTAATTGAGGGGCCAATTTCATAGAGCTGCTTAAGCACAAATTTTGCTTAAGCACAAAAAAAAAAAACTTGCTTAATGTAATCAGGTTACCGGTGTCACATGAAAATCCGTCTCCTATGAAAATCGGACCCCTTTTCCCTATTATTGGTTAATCCCTCTCACGTGACCGGTCACTTTCCTAATTACCATACTTACGCATGCGCGGTATTACCAATGAGTCCGAATTTCATAGAAACGTAAATTCACGCTACACCGGCCCCAACTCCATGCGATGTACATTGCTTGTGACTGGTATTTAGCTGTTGTTTACTTAGCATAACAATCGCATGGAGTTTGGGCTGGTAAATTGATTATATTAAGTAGATTTTTTCTGTGCTTAAGCAAATTTTGTGCTTAAGCAGCTCAATGATATTGGCCCCTGCTTCTTTCACAATACTTAAATACCATCTCGGCATCGTTGGGGTAATTTTATTCGCTTTGGCCGCCAAGATGACTGCTTTAACACTAAAGTTACCTTATTTTAACTTACTTGAATAGTGTGGCAGTCATTTCTGTAAAGACAAATACATGCCAGATGCCGTACCAATATGCTATCAGCAGACTTTGCTTTTTGTAAAAATCCCAGGTTTACTGCCTATATAATGGCCTCCAAAATGGCCGCCATTATGTAACAGTGGCAGTATTTCCGCCATTCTAACAAAACCATGGTTAATTTCATAATTGTGCTTACATAGCGCTTTCCATCCGGTTAAGTATGCAGTGGTTGTAATACAATGAAATGTTTGAGTTTAACTGATTCATATTTTAGACGATGCTACCTGTCTCTTCAGCATAGATGAAAGGGACCGCTAAACTGACCAACAAAATAATGGCCGCCACGTTCAGCAAAGAAAATATAATTCAGGAAAGTGACCACCAAAAGTCGTGACTTTGGGTTCTTAAATATTTTTAGTGTAATATCAAAGGCGATTGTTTTATAACGGTAGAACAAAATTGAGGATATTTCTTTTGCCAAATTGGTCCTCAATAATTTCGCCGAATTCGTAGCCGTACATTTGAAATAACGAGACTAATATTAACTGCCGATTATCTACAAACAAAAGCAAAAACAAACAAAAGTTAGAAATATGTGTTTGTGATGGACAAACACAATCTGTTTAGGATAACATCCCAGCCTAAATACCTACATGACTTCACTTCAATTTGTATCGATAACACGTACGTCCCTGTCTATGTACGTACAAATTTTCGACCCAATCCGACTTGTACTTCAGGAGTTATTAAGGCTTTGAAAAAATGCCCCTTTAATGTGACGTATTAAGTTCACACCTGGTCACGTCATCGCGGACCATCTTCGGGTGGTGGTCTAAGTGCCTGGTTTGAAGAAAACGTGTACAAAACTTACGGAGAAAATATGCACCTTCAATGTGACGTAACTTGACACCTGATGACGTCATCGAGACGAAAACCTTCGGCATACATCTTAGGGTCTGCCAAGTCTAAGCCAATCAGACATACAAAAGTACCACACTGTATGGTTTAAGAAAACGTGTACAAAAACGTCATTTTGCGGACGTGTAAGAAACACATTTTGTGCATTGGTGATTGGTCACCGCTGTTCGTGGCGGTGCTGTGTGTAATACTAGATACACAGCGTGTATCGTACATTGAATGAAAACGACAGGAAACACGTGTCATACTCCATCGTGTCCGATGTAAACAATCCTTGTTGTTTGTTAAGTCTTTTATTGGGTACGGTAAGACTATTGGGTCGTATGTATAAACAAAAGAGCATTTGCTTTTACTACCTTTTTAAAGCATTTACCTGCATTTGTGTGAATAAAATGAAGCAAATGCTTTTACTTGAAAGCATTTGCTGAAGGCTAAAAGTATTTACTTTTTGCTATAGACTACAAGTGTTTACTTCATTTCGTATGAATAAAAAGGAGTAAATACTTCAGATTTCAAATATTTACTAAACATTTTTCAAGGTTGGGTTGGGGCAACCTTGAACATATAAAGCAAATACTTCTGCGCATAAACTTGCCGCATTTATCCATATTAATTGCGCCAAAATTAACACAAAACGTTAATAAACTACATATAATACCATACACTGTATTTTGAACAACATTTATGCGAAATTTAAATATTTGGTTATTATTAATTCCATTACTAGAATAAACGGGGACTGAACCAAATGAAATCTTTTTTTGGGGGGGGGGGGGCTGTTTCGGCAACCGGTCGAAACAACCTTTGTTTTCGTTAAAGTTTTTGGCTGTTTCGGCAACCAGCCGAAACAGCCTTTGTTTTCGTTAAAGTTCCCCCCTTCTTTTTCAGCCATTCCTCGTAGCATTTGTATATGTTTTTATAGTGGAAGGCACTTTGGGCAATAAAATCAATCCAATTGACTTTATGCTTGGCACACACTTAGACCAGCATCTGCAGTTGTGCCCCGAACACTGACATCATCATTACGTCATCACGAGTCACGTGACGTCACATTATAGGCAATTGTTCTAATGTGACCATTTTCTAGCAGAATTCGGCTACATCTGACAGATTGGGCTATATCTCTAGAACTACAGGTCCGATTGGGTTGAAAGTTGGTGTGTACCTAAACCGGAATGTCTTATAGGTGAAAATTAATTTAACGTCATGATGACGTCATCACGTGGCATATAACGTCATATACAATAAACATATCTTGAAGGCCTATATCTCCAGAACTGCAAGTCCGATTGGGTTGAAACTTGGTACGTACCTAAGCCGAAGTGTTTTAGATGAAAATTGAGGTGACGTCACGATGATTTTTTTAACTAGACCGAAAAAAATTCATCTTCTCCTGAAAAATCATTTCGCCTAAAGCACTTCCTTTCACGGAGGTATAATCTGTTACGATGCATCTCCCCTACATAAACGCTTTAGCTCAGGACATTTTTTTACTTTGTTAAAGTACAATCTCATGGTACATAAGTTTTGTAAAGAGCACTTCTACTTAATATCATACCGGGGCACTTCCCCTCCAAGGCTTCAACCACATTCCCAAAGGGACAATCCCCTCCGTAAATTCAAAGGCTGCCCGCCCGTCCAAAAGTAATGCATGATCGTGTATGGGACCCACCCATTCAGGCAAATAGAATCGCGCGTACAAGCATTTTGCTGCATAAGTGGCGCATGCAGTGCATTCCCCTAAGGGGTACCCACCCTTACCAGGACAATTTGGCATGGGATACATCAAACACATCAAAATACAATAATTGCAAATACAAGACGCTGGGGTTCATAGTACTACATGTACCCCTTGTGGAGCGAATACAATCATTTTGATATTGGGTATTTCTCACAATATATTGCTGCGGGGGACTCTCCCACGGGGCACTTCCCCTTCATACGCAAATGCAGCTCACGGGATTTTCCCCCGAAATCAAAGGCATTCTCCCACGGGGCACTTCCCCATCATAGCAAATGCAGCTTGGCACGCACGGAGTTTTTCCCGGGAAATCAAATATGCAATTTCGCACAGGGCACTCCCCTTCATTGTTATGAAATGCAATCCCGCATGGGGTAAGTCTCCTTCATATTATGTGAAACAGCTTGGCACGGGGGTTTCCTATCAAATCAAAATTCACTCTCGCACTTCCCCCTTATATGCAAATACAGCCTGACACGGGGGTTTTCCCCTAAAATGAACATGCAAACTCGCCCGGCCCAGGCGCGGGGCACTAAATACAATCTCGTAAGGCACGGGGCATACCCCTTCACATACAAAAACAGCTTAGCATGGGGGTTTTCCCCTGAAATCAAACTGCCATCTCGCACGGGGCACTTCCCCTTCATATACAAAAACAGCTTAGCACGGGGGGGGGGGGGGTCCTCGAAATCAAACTGCCATCTCGCACGGTGCACTTCCCCGGCATATATACAAACAGCTTAGCACGAGGAGTTTCCCCTCAAATCAAATGTAATCCCACACGGGGCACTACCCCTTCATATTCAGAATCAGCTTCGCACGGGGTTTTCCCTGAAATCAATGCAATCTCACCCGGGGCAATTTTCCCATACTGCCTGTACTATGTAAGTATAAATCTGCAAAGGGGTTTTCCCCTAAAAACAAAGTACAACCTCGCGCCGGGGCACTTTCCCTACCTGTGCCCACATACAATTTGGCACGGGGCGCTTCCCCTGAAATCAACATACAATCTCACACCGGGACACTCCCCCTGCCTATGCCGATAAAGTTTGGCACAGAGTGCTCGCGCTGAAATCTTTGTCGAGGGCAAACTCCTTGATCAAAATGTTTGTTTGGTATGGGCGCCTCCCACTTACGCAAAATTCGATCTCGTGCAGGACACACCCCTGCCTGAAAATGCAAATAAACGCAGGGCACTCCCCTGCCTGATGAAACCAGACAATCTCGCCCTCCTGCGTGCTTGATATATTTTAGTCAGGGCACTTCCCAAATGGCAAAAGAGAAAATACAGCATGCAGGGTATGAAATATTGTTACAAAATGATGAATATTCCCCACTAACATTTCCATGAGACATACCTGAGAGGACGTCGAACCGGATACCTGGTTGGCAGCCGCTGCAACCTGACTCGGCCCTGCCTCCACGGTGGAAATGCCACTCGGACCCGCTTTGTCCTTCCCGTCATCAGAGGATGTGCTGGGCTGCACCCGACGTTTCTTGGGGGCGGGGCCGCTGAGAGGCCCGGCTTCCACCCGGTCAAAGAGCTTCTCCACGTTACGCTTCTGCCCTCCGTTAGGGGCCAGGGCAAGGATGTGGTCTCGCCACTCGGGGGACAAATCCTGGAACTGTTCCGGGTCATCCCAACCGTCTGCGATGAGAGCCTCGAAGTACTTCGCCGAGATCTTAAATGCGGCACACAGCCCGTGGAAAAGAGGGACGGCACCCTCATTGACGATTTCTGCATAAACTCCTGCGTTCTCCTCGACTTGATCGAACATATTCTCCATTATCGCAAAGATAGGAGGTCAAAACCGTTCAAAATTGAGGTTATAGGAAAGCCCGGGAAACGCAATCGAATTTTAACTACAAGCTAGGGCACACCCTTATACGCAAAGTGATGAAGTGCTGAGCACTGATGCATAAAGTTCTTCTCGGCTTAACACAAAGCCCCACCCCGTGTATTCCAACGAATTCCATGGATTCCTGCTGTGAGCATTTTCCATTTCTCATGTTAATCTTCGGAATTCCCCAACCCGATGGTACCGGGTTTAAAGTTCTTGAGCCTCGAGCAAAACACGTCCAGCTGCGAGCCGCCAGAATCGCGACTGACATTGAGTCAGTCGCCCTCTACGTCCACAGCGGTGCAAATAGTAAGAAGCATTTGCTACCTGTTGTCTAGTAAATGCTGAACAGTAAAGGAAAACTTTTATTCATACGGAATCGAGCATTTGCCTTTCTTTAATGCTTGTTCTCCGACGTAAATGCTTACTTTTTGCTTAAACTTCCTAGCATTTGCTGAGGTGTTATATATACGACCCAATCATTGGGTCTCCTTCACCATTCTTACGCCGCACTGAATTTTAAGCTTATACTTCGCATATCGTGAACAAAATGCGAAATTATCACTTCTTTTAGTAATCACTTCTAATAGTTTAAATTTCGCATAAATGTTATTCAAACTAGAGTGTATGGTATTATATGTAGTTTAATAACGTTTTGTGTTAATTTTGGCGCGATTAATATTAATAAATGCGGCCATTTTGCGCATAAGTATTTGCTTTATACAAGTAAGTACAACTCCCAGTACAAGCATTAAGGAAAGGCAAATGCTTGATTCCGCATGAACAAAAGTTTTCCTTGACTGTTCAGCATAGCAAACGCTATGGCTTGGAAAGCGAGTGGCTTGGAAAGCATATAGCGGTAGTTATTGGGTCGTATGTATAAAAACTAGCATTTGCTTTTACTACCCATTTTTAAGCGGCATTCACTTGCATTTGTATGAATAAAAATGAAGCAAATGCTTTTACTGGAAAGCATTCGCTAGACTAGAAGTGTTTACTTCATTTCGTATGAACAAAAAGGAGTAAATGCTTCAGATTTCAAGCATTTACTGGTCATTTGTCAAGGCTGGGTTGGGGCAACCTTGAAAATATAAAGCAAATACTTCTGCGCAAAAACTGCTGCATTTATTAATATTAATCGCCCCAAAATTGACACAAAACGTTAATAACCCACATATAATACCATACACTGTATTTTGACTAATATTTATGCGCAATTTAAATACTTTTTTTTATTATGTATTTTATTACTAGAATTAGAAACGATAATTTCGCATTTTGTTCACGATATGAGAAGTGTTAGCGTACAATTCAGTGCGGCACAGAATTATTAAGGATACATTTTATCCAACGGCACCCTGGGGACTGAACAACATGAAATCGTTTGTTTAGTTTATTAGGTCACCAATCTTTGCAAACTATTTTTTTGTCTTTTTAATATTTCAATAAACAAAACTCTTTGTGTATCGAATGTTGGTATGATTTTACCCACTTTAACACGTCGGTGATTTTTATGCAATTGTGACGTCTTCAGGACACTGTGCACCTTTACAATTTTCATGAGTGGTGAAAGTATACTTTTTGTATTCTGCAACTGCCGAAAAGTGTCATTATTTTTGCTGAATTTGAGGATCAAAACGTGTACTACTACGTCTATATCTTTTCACTACGTTTTTCAAATGCGACTGCCTCACAAAATGCCAATTTTGAACAGACCAACGGGAACATTTACAGACAGTTGCCATGGTACATAATTATCATGTGCGTTAATCGACGGGGGATAGGGGGAACCCATGCACCCCCCCCCCCCCACACACACACATTTTAAAGCGGGGGACATTGTTTGGTCCCCCGCCCCCCCCCCCACACTTTTTTCTTCCCCGAATAAAAATCGTAGCCTACAATAATGACTATATTGCTCAGAATACATGTGGCTGATTCAATTACTCAAAACTTTAAGAGATGATCTTTTGCTCAATTGGTTTTAGTGGTCAGAAATTGCCTCAGATCAAACCACAGAAATTGCTTTTCTATAACTGCATGTCTCCCCAACTATATTCCCCATTTATATCTAACTCCCCACATTTTCATCCCCAACACTACGCCCTACCCGATCTATGATCGAGTACATCAGCTTGTGTACTATATGCATCACCAACTTAGCACTGTTAGCAGGGGGAGCCGAATGGCGACCATGCCGAGTTTTGGAAAATCCTGGTAACGGTTGTCAAATTCAAAATAGTACATTTGACGCGGCAAAAAGTTCGCCCCTAGCTCGTATACGATCCGAGTATTGATGTACAAAATCGTCGTTGAATTTTAAAGTTTTCTAAATGAAAGCGATGAATATTAATTCTCAACTCATTTTTTTTTTTTAAGTTTTAAATGAGCAATTAGCAGTTAATAAAACCTATATAATATTCCGAAATACTCGGGCGCTATCCGATTGTCGACGAAACGAATTCGGCAAACTTCGGACACTTTCGGAAAATGGAGGAATTCCTCCCGTTTTAGTCACGTGACGTAAATTGTAATACAATGTATTACTGAAGGCTACCCAACCTCGTCACCAGTGCTTACTTTATTTCCAACCGCGTTTCCAGAGAGCAGGTGGTGGTGGGCGCGTACTGCTCGACACCCTCGGGACGAGGTTGGATACTCTGATGAGCTTCACAGAATCTTGTGAAGGAAATGGCCTACTATGACCTATGTATAAAGTATCTGGCTGCAGCTGTTCAAGACCGCATTTTGGCAATGTGCTCAAATGCTATCCGAAACTTCCCATGGAATGACGCGCGTTCCATACCGGATGTGATTTCTGTTTCATTGCGGACCATGCGGACAAAATTGTGAGCGTCGCATAATGCAATCCGACCGCTTGTGACTCGAAACGGAGCCTGAGCGAGTGACGGGAATTGTAAATTTACAACACAGATAAGTTTTACAAACGCTTTTCTAACCAGAAAAAAACATCTCTAAACTGGAATAACAGTGTAACGAATCAGTCTTAACGGCCGTTTCAAACCTTGCAGAGTCACGACCTTGATGACGCGCAGGTCACTGGTCACGCAAAATCCAACCAATCAGAGCATGAATTCATCAGAGTATCCCAGCGTCCTGTTTGCAGGGCGGGGGGTACGAGCGAAGCTATGTATACATTTCCAACACCGAAAGTACAGTCCAGAGATTACAAACGGACTGGGCACAATAACGTTACATTCAACGTAAAAACGTATAACGTAAGACCTTACTTTTCCCATTCAAACGGTTTCCGACTTATATGATATTTATACATCGCACTTTCCGTGGCATCCTTTATCATTTGTCATTGAAGACAAGTTTACAGTTACTCGGCAAAACTGAAAAATTATCCCCTAAACTGTCGCCTGTTTTAAATTTGTGACCCAATACTTTTGTACTACACGACACGGACGAACAAAAATTTGACAGCAAATACTCTCTGCTTTTACGCAAAGGTTTGCAAAAGTGACATTGATTGCCTTATATTCCTGTCCACGTGGAAAGAAAAAAAATATCAAAGTTATTCGAGCGTGATGTTGACCGATACTTCAGTGGGTCCAACTCACTGATCTCTATATAAAGACTGGATAGCTAATAAAGAGCCGCACAATGTACGAATTTGACGCCATATTGGTGAGACCAGCTGGTGATCTACAAAGGACAAGTTGCCGTCTTTATAGACAGCTTGATTTCTTTTGCAACGTCGCGGCTCACTTGACTTATATTTTGGCCACCACCACTGACCAACTGACCAAGGTTTACTACAATTTTTCTAACGTAGTGGTTACTTTTATAATGCCGCAAATCACTTTTTCGGCGTTTTTGAAATAATAATCACTACGGAAATGTGTTCCTTTTAGAACATCATAATATGTGTACGTGACCAAAATGCGCGTCAACTGTTGATACAACGCGCGCGTATTTACGCGTAGAACGTTCGTATTATACGCGGCCATCTTCGTGAGACCGGGGCGAATTGGTCAATATGCAAAGTCTACTGTGTGAATGTTGTATGCATTGATCTCCATATACACAGACTGTGTATATGGAGATCAATGGTTGTATGCATTGATCTCCATGGAGATCAATGGTTGTATGCATATCCGCTATCCAGTCTTTATATAGAGATCTGGGGCGGATTGCAATAACGCGGTCTTAGTCGGCTGGCTAAACCAGTCCGATTTTAGCCGGCTATTGTTCTTAGACGGTCTTGGTTAAGACACCAAACTTAGCCCATTGCAATAAGCTGGTCTTTACTAAGCCCGCTTAGAGTAATGATTCACAAACAAACATTCCATGGTTACGGGCGAATACTGGAGAGACTGCACAATTTTTTTTTTAGGTTTGTGTGATTCATATCATGCAAAGTCAAATGTCAATTCCGAAATTTTATGTTCGGAAAATTGTATTTGCAGTACAACTCAGTGTCATTACATTTTTCCAGAAGATCCCTTCTATCCCAGAGAATTTTCCCTCCAAGCAGTGTTCTGCTATTTTAAGATTTAATTATCAAACACTCATCAACTGTAAAAAAAAATATTTTGAGAAAGAATAATTCAACACACCAATGAATTCCAAAAATCCCAACTATAGACCGTTTTAAGCCAGCCCAACCCAGGCTAACTATTTTAAGACTGTCTTAATACTTAGACCGTGTCATTGCAATGGTCTAACTTACAGACTGACTAACAGCCAGAGCTTTTAGACTGTCTAATGCGCATAGACAGCTTTAAGACCGGTTATTGCAATCCGCCCCTGTCCAACTGCGTCTGCAGGCATCCATGTTTGCTAATTATCAGTATTTCGTACTTTGAGTGCGCATGCGCGCATGCTAAATGAGCGGCTGAAACATAGTCGTATATACGTGGGGGATCGACAAGCGAACACCAGTCCCTGCACCGCGTGCGCGTACACTTCAAAGAAGGCGTGGCAAAATATCTCGCGGCGTATCGATCGGATGCCCTCTAAAATAATTACCAAATATGGTAGTTCGCTACCGGCTAGTACCATTGTATTAATCGAGGAGTAGAAACAAATCGATCGTAACACTACTTTTATTTTTTTGTTAGCATTAAAAAGATAATTATGATACTAATGCTAATTACTGCTCTTACAGTAGTTTAATAGTGAAGTATCATAATTAATAGGTCTTGTCTGCATGTTCAGAATTAAACTGAACTGAAGTAAAAATGTTAAGTTGTTTTGTGAACAAAGTTTATACCCCTACCTTTTCTAGGTAGTTGGACGATTACAAATCGCGCGCACTGCGCTGATGCAAGGCACGAGTAGTGTACGTGTACGTGTGACAACATCTCACGCGCGCGGCAGGCGTTTTTTTTTGTTTGGATTGTGTTCGTGCGCGTCACGTCACGCGTCTGATCGTATACGTACCGTTTATACTACACGTACGTACGTACGTACATTGAATCATCGCTGCATTACAAGGACGACATCGATCGACAGGCCGGCCCACTACTCACTGCGCTCGACTCGCCATATTGACCGTAAGTTGTAACTTGTATAGGCCTAGGATGTCTACAAAATAAAGTAACAATGAAGTAGGCCTCAATACAATAGGATTAGGATTGCGAACTACCTTTTGTCAGCACCCACTTAAAAAAGTTAAAATACTGTTTTGAAGGGGGAAAACAAGCGCTATACAGACCTAGGCTAATGTTACTGCATGTCAATTGACAATGACAGTTAAGCTGTCACCGGCTAGCGGCTGCAAAGGGATTAGGTATGCAGGGGCCTAGGCCTACTCCATCAGGTATCAAGTGTTACAAAATGCCGGTACGTGTAGGCTAAGCATGAAATAGAAATAGCAATTTTTAACATTATTTTATCATGTTTATTAGCCAGCGCAAGTAGCTCAGGAAATTTCAATTTGTTCTAATGACATTGATTTTGTTGTAGCCAGCCCTATAATTTAGGCTGCAGGAGTGCAGGTTGGACTTTGTTGTGTACACGCAAAGGAGTGGACCTACGTTTCGGAGTCATAGGCCTAATGCAATGAAAACGTCGTCCAACCTGGGCTAGGCCTAGACCTAGCTTGAGCAGTGTTGAGAAACTCCAGCTCCAATGCTCATCAGGAATTCGACATGAAGCCTAGAGCTGGAGGTCAATCTAGTTTGTAGCCAGCAGTCGAAAAATGGCGGAGGCCGTGAAAAATGACCTCTGAATTTTTTTAAAAGCCACCAAAATCATTTTTTTTTGGCATATTTTTTTTTAGTTAACTAGGGCCTACTATAGTACTAGGCCTAGTACTAGTACTAGCATGATTGGTACTAGCCCAGGTTGGATGACGTCTTCATTGCATATTCACGACTGACGTCCAGGGTATAAATTCTACCACCATAGCGAAAAAAATTATAACACATATTTTTCCCTGACGGAGGAAGCTGAAATTTCACTTACATATTCCTTGCGTCCAGAATTGTGCCTGCGCTGGGTTTAGAAAAGGCAAATATGTTCGCAGGCGGCGTGTTTTAATACCGAAAATAAACCGCAATTCCACGATTTCGTTGAAAACATTTTCAGTACAAACTCTCCGTGTGAAGACGTACACGTGAGGATGTGCCGTTTGCTGCCGTGGCGGCAGCGTGCTTGGTGTGCATGCACGCGCGCACGTAATCTTCAACGGGGGAGTTCGTACTGAAAACGAAAGCGTGGAATTGCAGTTTATTTTTCGGTAAACACGCCGCCCGCGGACATAATTATTTGCCTATTCTAAACCCAGCGCAGGCACAATTCTGGACACAAAGAATATGTTAGCGAAATTTCAGCTTCCTCCGTCAGGTAAAAATATGAAAAAAAATGTGTTATAATTTTTTTCACTATGGCAGAAGAAATCCCAGCGGGCAAAATACGTTGAAAATTACTGTGAAACAACGTCAGATACCGACGTTGAACTAACGTTGAATAATCATTGAATTTGAAAGTTGATCTGACGTTGAAATTCTGACGTTGAATCAACGTTGACGTTTCAACGTTGAATTAATGTTGGAAATTTTACGTTGATTCAACGTTGAATAATGATTGAATTTGTAAGTTGATATGACGTTGAAATGCTGACGTAAAACCAACGTGGAAATTACAACGTTGAATCAACGTAGACATTTCAACGTTGATTCAATGTTAAAAATTCCACGTTGATTCAACGTTGAATAATGATTGAATTTGCTAATTGATCTGACGTTGATATACTAACGTTAAACCAACGTGGAAATCACAACGTTGGATCAACGTAGACACTTTGACGTTGATTCAATGTTGGAAATTCTACGTTGATTCCACGTTGAATGATGATTGAATTGGCAAATTGATCTGACGTAGAAATGCCGACATTGAAACAATGTGGAGATTACAACATTGAATTAACGTAGACATCTCTACATTGATGATGATGGATTGCAAATTGAATCAACGTATAAATAATCAACAGTTAAATAAATACAATTCTTCAATCAACATGGACATATTAAGGTTTGTGTTTGGATCAAGATTTAAAGCTGATGTGTACTGCTAATTTATGGTGGATGTTGGCAATTTTCGAATCATTCTATATGTTTAATAAATTTGCAAGCTGAGGAGTGATGTTAAATCCATGTTGAATTGAATAACAAGTTAAATTTAAATGAAATTATTTATCAATCACTTTAATGTTTTCTATGAAAAACTGTATGTATTTATTATTAACTTCCAAACTTCATCAGCTTACAACACATGTTAGGTTTTAGTAATTATTTCATACATTGTAAAATTCAGAATTGGATTGATTTGTTCCAACACGATTATAGCCTGCATGAGGGGACTTATAGTCTCTAAAAAAGAACATGCTTATGAAATTGATTTTTTTCTCAAACAAATACCATACTGCCCTGTGCATTTAAATTGGAAAATATTACAAGAGGTAGCAAGCACATAGGTAGGTAAATTGTTTAAACATCTAAATGCTCGTTTTTTTAATTTGCACATATACCAATACAAAAGGAAGAAACCAATTCATGTGTGTTTTCAAACTTTATCTGTAGCACTATTCTGTCATAGGAAGAGGAATTTTCTTAAATTATTGCAAGAGGTTATGCGGCAGACTTGGGCAAGAGCATTAGAAACTATCACATAGAAACAAGAAAAGAAAACGTTATTCATACAAAATTCTTCTGAATGATTCAATTGAACATTTGACGAGGCCAACCAAGAATCAACAGTATAGAATCTAAAATAATGTACAATACATGTACAGTGTTCTAGCCAGGGTGAAATTATAGTGTAGGGGTAATTTTGTTTCGGCGACTAATGCGAGCGCGGAGCGCGAAGCCCTTACGGCGTGGGGTCCGGGGCCCGCTTAAGGGCCCCGAAAAATTTTGGACTCTAGATGCTCTGTGGTGCAATCTGAGGCGATTCCCTGCCACTTTCCCCTGATTTTTTTTTAGCAGAAGTGTTTAAAATTATAAGAAATGTTGTTTTATTTGTTTCAATGATTAATACTCTTGCTCCTGTAAAGTTTCTTCTGTTTTCAAATTTTAGATTACATTTACAATGTATAACTAGTTGTTCCAAGATCGATGCTTTTTGATGTTTAACCATTTTTAGTAGTTCCTCAATGTTTTATAAAAAATTGGGATTTACTTTGTCAAATAAGTGTGAGAACAAATCGCATGACCATTTCATATTTCAAGAAGCCTTGTGTTGTGTAGCGCTGCCGTAGTAGCAGTAGTTCCGATTTTAAAACCATCCGATCGGCAGGGAGAGAAATTGTAAAACCATGGAGGTCTCACTCTAAGACATAAAAAGTCGTCGGCGATTGCAATTTCAATATGCTACAACACAATGTGAAGGAGAAATCTCATTTTTGTTATGTTAAAAAATATAATTGTAGATAATGACGATGAGAAATAATCACCGGGAATTGCTTCCTATCCCGGCCGCGGCTGGCCCCGGCCGGCCCGGCGTGCGGGCGCGGCGCGGGCCAGCCCACACCGGCTACGCCGGCGAACTACGTGACCAAACTTCCCTCAGCATTTGAGAAAGCTACGCATTCGTGGAGCGCTAAAAAACTTGTTTTGTTGCAATACTTCCTGATTGGTTTTGTCCTAACAACAAACAGATCCGTTTTTACTACCAAACTTATTGAACTTTTATTATCAGCAACGAGTAGTGTAGTCAGAAATCCAAATTTTCGACAGCGGCATTCTTCGAGAAGAATTCTTCACGTGCGGCCATCTTTGGGGACGGATCCATTGATATCGTAGGGGTGCTTAACCTTTCTTTGGACATCGTTTCTCGAATAAATCCTTTACGAAAATTATGTTCCGACGTTGAAGGACTTATTTTCAAACAGTTATATGTTTCGGACTTGATAAAAAGTATTATTTATTATTTTAAAACAGTTGAAATGCTTGTAAATATTGACCTTAGGAAAGCACACCCGATAATGCAAAATGGTGTGGTCCACGTCCGTTCGTACGGAGCGCTGTATCTACGCAGCACAAAACAGCACGTGCTTATTGCTATCATAGCGAATGCGTGTGGCGCAGCATCACGGTAGGGGTATCGTACGGGGTACGTGCGGTGGGATCGTTGTTTATTTTTCGCTGTGTCATACGGCCAGTGCGCAATGCTCAAAGTTGCTGCGCTTGTATACGAACAAACGGCAGATATTTTTTTTTGCAACCAAAATTTATAGTGTAGCGGTAGCGTAGCGGCGCGATTTAAGCGTAGCGCTTATTTCCGAAAGCATAGCGGGTGCTAGCGCTATTTGATGCCTGGCTAGAACACTGTACATGTATAGAACCTTATGAGTTCTTTGCAAGATTATACAGTTAATGCAAAATTAACTATCGTGTACTTACAGTTAACGTTCAAATTAGAGATACATCCAGCATAGAGTAGATAGTATAGATAATTAGATTATTCTTACAAGTAATATGGCCAAAGTGTGGTGTATAATGTTAAATTGACATTTACTTATACCAATATATTAACAACGGACATTTATCAATACTTCTCGAATGTAGAAGTTTCAAGATGAAAGGTATAAGATGCAGCAGAGGTTAAATTTCCATCACTTAAGAAGCCTTTACATATGTTGAACACTTACGGAAAGATACCAGTCACTCCAGAGCAACTTACTGTATTTGAACAATTACCATTGATCAACTGTTCCAATATTGAAATATTTAACACAGTCCAAAGGTACGACTGAACGTGAAGGTGCATAGGCCCCAGGGTGTGTCCCTCCATCACCTCTTCTTTCAGGCGCAAACTTGACAAGACATGAAAAACTCAACAAGCAGCAACATCCATCACCTTGCCATTACGAAGTTAGGACGTCGCTAGAAAAGACAAATAAAAGATATAATTATTGTTTTAGAATTGCAGGCTCCCCCACTCCAACCAACTCTTTGTTCATTGACACAAGCCAAATCACCCTCAAAAACGAAAATGTTAAAACCATAAAACAGAAAAATACATTCACAAACCATGCACAGTTTGAACAAAGTAACAACACGCCTGGTCATCATTTTATATGCTGCACTTGTGTACACAAAATCAATAGGACGATGCATTTTAGTAAACTTGCACTTGTAAAGCCAAGCACTTGTTTTCCTGACATTTCAGCGATTATCAACCATACAACCAAGAACCCATATGTGATTTTACTTCTGAACCAGCACAATAATTGGTCGAAATATACTTAAACTGACAAAGAAAGGCACATTACCTGCGAAACTGAAAAAGCCTGTCTATCCTTAACTGCTTTCTTTCAGTTCCATTTTGCCCATCACTGCACCTGTTGGATGAGAAAAAAATGTAACTCTCAGAGACAAAAGTAAAAATCCATCGGGGAAAAAGGTAACTGAAGAGTGTAAACAAACACCAGTTATTATACCGTGGATTGTGACGAAATTTTCTGCCAACATTCAATTAAGATATAGCCACAAATCTTGTTTTCATATTTTGCGAACTTTTTGAATGAACTGTCCTTTGTGTCTGTTGTTTTCACAAGTACAGTAACAAATTAATATCGTTTGACAAACAAAAGCACAATATTCTCTGAAAAGTATACCTTTGCATACTATAGGCTAGATCTGCTCACAGGCTCTCGCAAGCTCAAGATCTGAAAAATATGAACACGTGAATCATTAATTAACATAGCAAATAATCCCCAAAAGATAATGTTTCATCGAATCTCTTCAACAATAAGCAAATGTTAATGTAAATACACTTTCAACAATGTACTGTTAGGGGAAACATTAAAAGGGATGGCAATAACCTGTTTTCGAGAGCTACATCTCTCTTTAAGTGTTATTGACTTGAGAATAAAATAATCTGTAAAAGTGTTTTGGTCATTGCTTAGCCCTGAATGTATGTTTTTGTGGGCACATGCATACCAGCTACTGCACTGCGAGTACTGTCCGAAAGCTTTCAAACTGAAGTATCCTGGTTCGACAATCCATGCTGACTTTGGGTGCTTCTCAAATCCTGTATGAATCATCAGTGCTGACTGTTTCGTCATCTGTGAGCTCTTGTAACTGTCCTGGAATTTCGAAAAGGAAAAAATGTTTGTTTTTTTCAAAAGCTGAAAATGTGAGATTAACTTCCCAGTCCACCTTCCAACTTAGACTTTGCATACCCCCCCCCCCAAAATATGCAAACCAAGTCCACGCAAAAGAAAAACGCAATGTTTATGTAGAAATAGCACCTGCCCAATGATTGATTACTTAGGCCAAACAATTAAGTATTTACTCACTCCCTGCACACTGCACAGTCCATTTTGTTATTGCACCATTCACAGCATAAGCTACAAACATCGGTATAATCATCCGTGCTTGCATTTTCCTAAAGTTTTGGTACAGAAACTTGTGTTTACTATGTGTTCATGTATTTTCACTCAAAAGTCACAGCAAATTTTACACCAAGATTCAAAGAATTACTCAACTTCCTCCATATTGTGACTTGTAAGTTGTACATGTACATGAGCGACAGGGCGGTGATGGTGATAGCAATATGTGAAAACGAAATCGGGAGTATTTATCCCCCACTTGATAGGCCTATTCCCTATATGGAAGATAACCCACCTGGTTTAACAATCAGGGGGGAAATAATACGGTATAATGTACGTGACCCATGACCTATATCACCGCTGTGTGGCTAAACGAAGGAAATCCAGTTGACCTCGAGAGAAAAATACTGCAATCACTTTTGGACGATCCATGTTTTTAGCCTGAAAATTACAAGAAAACTGAAAATCTACAGTACATAAAATCGATTTATGTTTTTCCCAGTTATTATTGTAACCAGGTAGGTTTAAGTATATTTCATCGTGCATTTCATGTCCATAGTGAAGGTCTAACAAGTGAGAAAAAATATCCCAATGTCTATTTCCTCAGAAATAACTTTTCAGTACGAAGGAAATCCAGTAACTGAGCATATTATTATTCGTGGTTAACAATCGTCTTCGAAAGTTTGAGTCGCACGTCCATATACTATACAGTTCAGATGATTATTCCTTAGGATTTTTCTCCAAACTTTCCTCATAACCCATTTTAGAAGAGCTGAGTAATACATTGTTCAGAGTGGATCCCGGCGGTCAACTTCTTGCCAGGCCTAGTATTGGTGGTTCCCGCGCACGTACCGAGACGCCGGTATCCGTCAGGGACCAGTCAGGCCGGTGTCCCCAGCTCCAGTGATGTGCCAATATTTGTTCATCGTTTGGGGGAGACATTGTTGCAATTAATAAGTAAAGTGCTGCGAATAAACGTCAGGTTTGTCTAAGCAACATCATAACAATTATTACGAATTCTGATGGCTTAATTCTTACCTGATATTTGGGTAAATGATGTCGGCTGCACGCAACACGTCCACACAACTGCAGTAGCTTATGTCGAAATTGTAACGGTCATTTGGCTTGCTGAGCTGACCGCGCGATCGTGATTCAAGAGTGTACATGAAAACTGATTGGCCAGCGTCACAACCTTGGAATGTGGTTACAAATTCCGCGCCGTGTGATTGGCTAGCATCACAGCTTTGTCGTGCTGACAAAAAATGTGCGGTCTTAATAAATGTTATCATAAAAAGACTGAGACACATACAATTAAGTCGGCCATTAAAAAAAAAATTTTTTTGACATGATATTTTGCACTTTGATAGTTAAAATTATTCGTAATTGATATGATGTTGATGCATGTTCCCTAAGGACAATTAATACTCGGTTTCAAAGCAATGCATGGACATAGTTTCATATAACACATGGAATTTAGGTTTGAATATCGTGACGCAATTTAAACTTTTATTCATCGTCAGATTAATGTCAAAATGTGTATGGTGGAACACGTACGTTACTAAATCGACGTTGAATAAACATGGAATTTCGGTTGTTAATATCATGACGCAATTTAAACTTTTATTCGACGTCAGATTAATGTCGAAATCTGTACGTTGGACAGTTGCTGTATCGTTGGTTTTTAGCTGGGGACTTGCTATGTGCTGAGCTATATCCACACTTGTGACATAGTTGCTCACTCGATTGGGCACATTGGTAGCTTTTGGTGTGCTTTTGTGGTGTCTTGCCAGCTGGCGAACGTCGGGGGTGAATTTTTAATTTTTTTTCCTCCTTTCCGTGTTTGTTCAGCTGGTTTCGAGAAGTGGTGTTTCTTGATGGAATGGACTTTCGAGTCATCTTCCTTGCTGATGACTTTCAGGCTTTCTTGTGATGTGTCATGATTTTTCCCAATGCTTATTGCTATGTCTAAAGTCAGGTGATCACCTTTGTCAAGACACTTTTGTCAGACTTTGATATGCCAGACATGACATACAATGGCATCATGGATCATGCAGTCCTCATCGGTGTAACCGCAGTCCTTGACTAGAATTTTCAGATCAGTGATGAATGCATCAAATTTTTCACCATCTTGTTGTTTTCTGTGATGGAAATTTACTGTAGCTCTGATCTGATTTTTCGTTGGTGCCACGTGGGCGTAGCTTTCATATTTAGCACACACTCCTAGCAGAGTGTCATAATTCTCCGCTGGGGTGTCATCAACTGCAGGTGTCCATGTGAAATACCGGTAGTCCAAGTACCGGTAGTCCAAACTTTCTTACTCATAGAACCATTCGCAGAGGAATATTGTACATTGTATTTTAAAAATGAACTTATAAAACTGCATGGAACAAGCAAGTAATTCTCTCTTTTGTTTATTTTTATGTGAATCATTCTAGGAGATCTGTCTAACGAAGTACCAAGTTTGTCTCATTTCTCAAAATGTGTGATGATGATATTGCTGCATTGGTGATTGACAATGGGTCTGGTATGTGTAAAGGTGGTTTTGCTGGTGATGATGCACCCAGAGCAGTCTTTCCCTCCATTGTTGGAAGACCAAGACACCAGGTAATATATTTTTAAGTAATCATTGCTGAGTTTAAACTCACTTATTATCAATGCTTGTAAAACTATTAGTCCGGTCAATTTAAGTTTTGACTTCGAGAGAACAAATTGCAATAGAAACCATTCAAGCGTCAACCATCTTCAAATAATTGCACAAACAACATGTGAAAAACCTGATTTTTTTTGTATGGAGTGGAAAAGTGTGTGTTTTTTTCCAAGCACTTTTTGTAGATTAAAATTTGATTTGACAGCTACGGCATGTACCATGTATGGTGTACGTCGGGTCTGTCACTTTGGTATATGATCTCGTAACATTTATTACTCTGATCTTGAATGGAATTTTCTCCCCCAACAATCGTGATCTCAACAACGCTCATTTGTTGTATGGCTCATCTTTGCAATCACTCATCAACAAATCGTTTTGGTCTCATAAATTTTACGAAATTATGTGTTTTATCAATAAAATTGCAGAAGTTATTTGCTTCAGTCTTCAGAATTCAAATTCAGTTTTCCGTATCGAGGAGCAGATTCCGCGAATTCCGTCCGTTTTCCGCGATCGCGGAAGATCATTGCCCCTAAATACGACGCCCAGAAAAATGTCCAAGTTCATTATTACTCGAAACAGGGTTTTTGCTTATTAGTCGGTATGTCAGCTCTGCAACGAATTGTCAAAGGCAAATGTGTAGTGAAAGTGTACCATATGTAGATCAAAAACACAAAACACAGTTTTGTTTTGTAGTCTCATCACTCTCAGGGTTATAAACAAACACTATTGAGTAGACAAAGGAAAAGAGTCTTTTCATTCTATCTTCTGGTATGATGTCGTCATCAATTTGTTCTTGCACACAGGTTTTGTCTGCATAAAGGTCATCATATCTGATTACCCCAAACTTCGCCACACACATCAACTGAAATTCATTTTGACATTTTTTTTCAACCTGCTGTTAGAGGGCGCTCTAATATTTTAAGACGTCACTGGTATTTGTTTGTAAACTATAACCTCACCGGGAACTAACATCGTTGAAACACAAGTTCACATATTTTGCACTTTCAAATTATAAGGCACTTCCAGTTTGGATCGGAAGGAATGGTCATGTGATTTTGCACTTAATACCAAAAATGAAGACCCTGCAAATATTGCATCGATTGCCATAAAAAAAAAATCAAATCTCTAACATTAGATTGTATATTGATTTTCAAAGATTAAATCTAGAAATTATCTCAGCTTGCTTGTAATATGATACTTGATGACGTCATCGTGACGTCATTACAAGAAAGCTCAAGAGCAAGGTTAACTGTGTTATTTATAGCCAAATCTTGATTATATCTGTCGCAGTTGAATTTTCAGCAATTTTTTTTAAAGGTATATAGTCCATCATTTGTAATTTGTGCATTTTGTTCATTTTGAAGCAACAAAAGTGCTCAAAATCCAAAGAAGGGTGCTGAACAACTAACCTGTTGAAGTTTCATCTCAGCTTCAGCTGTATATTTCAAGAAAAACAACATTCTAGGATCTCGATTTCAAATCAAAAGTTGCTGAATCATGTTTTGAATTGGGCCTGAATTCAGCGTCCGAGACATGTTTTCACTAGCCGATTGCAGCTACGAGATGTCGCGCACAGATCTGACGAATTATAGCAACCACGCGTGCATGTGCTTTGTGTTAACGCTTGCGTGCGTTTCGCCGAAAAAAAAAACGAACTCTTTCGTTGATTTCTTCAAATTGACAGCTTACCAGAAAGAATAATTTCACAGGGAGTTTATTCCCCTTACTATCTTTCAACCAAGTATGTTTTTCAACAATAATTACACCAGTTACTTTTTGGATAGACTTGGCCAAGTCTGGGTTGCGCTCGGTCTGTGCCTATAGTAAATCCACTCACATCACTAGCGTATATCGCGCATATACGTCCTTACAGTACAATATAACGCGCGCCTTCATGCGTCAAATCCGGACCATCATGTTAAAAACGTACATGTACACGTATGTTTGTTTTCAAGTGATGCAGCAACCCAGATTTGGTCAATCTGCCAAGCGTACGCGCTGGTTTGTTCCACGTTTGTACACAGTCTATGGAAATTAATTTTCGCTGTGATTGGCTTCTACCGATTTCGGTAGAAGCCAATCGTAACACAGTATTTCATGTAATGAGCGTTTTTATACTCAGACTTGAATTGAAGGACATGGGAACAAATCATTGTGTTTATGCCACATGCAGCCACAGAGGAGTGTTTTATTCCGGATACCAGTGATAGGGCAAACCGGTTGAATTGCCAATTGTAATTGTTTTGTAATAATAATGGGCAACACCAAAGGCCCAAAGCCACAGCGGCATACATTAACAACAAACATTTTACAGACATTACAAAATGGAGTTCACATGTGAGAACGGACATAATGTTATCAAACACATAACACAGTTATGGGCAACACCAGGCCCGACCATAAGTGGGCAACGTACACCAGAGGCCCAAAGCCACAGCGGCATACACGATATACTTGACAATAAATGAAATACATGTATGAAAATGAGATACATGGCCATTAATAAAAAAAATAAACTTGAATAATAAAAATTAGCTCCCCACTGATGTTACATTCAGTCAGGAAAACGTAGCCTCGGGAAACTTGAGAGCGCTACGGCAAGTATCACATTTGCCTAACAAAATAGAAAAACAAGGGATTTAACTGATTTAATTTGCCCCATAATATGAGGAGTTAAGTTAATGGCTGTTTGTATCCTAAAAAAATGCCATTATTTTAATACTGTAATTAATATAGTCTCATGACAACTGCGAGCACTATATTGGAATGAAAACTTATAAGCAAAATGCCACCTTGGAGCCCTATAACTGGCGGATGAAAAGTGGTGGTGGTGGGAAAAAATTTGCAAGGAAACTTCCACTGAGTACTGTCTTGGTGACTGGCTGTGACCAAGTGACCATGTGCTTGCCTCAAGCATGCTTTAAGCCCTCTTCACACGACAATGAAAAAAACTCACAATGTTTGAGACTCATTTTACGAGCGCTGATTGTTTATCTTATCATTACGTGCTCCACTACATTCGCAAGGCTTCACACGACACCGAGCGCAAAACCGAGATCGATCTTTGAGAGAACATCGCGCAATTCGCTGGTTGCAGCTACACTGTGGGACTTGCAATGATAAATGGAACTAGTACCAGTGCTGTAGCGCAAATTTATTTCCCTGAGCTGCAGTTGCAAAATTACCGACCATAGAAACACAGAAAAATCGGGGAAGAAGCGGCCCGCGGAAAGCAATGCCACGGAAGGTTTCGACAGAAAAGAAGACAAAATGCATGGCAATACCTTCTCCAGGAAGGAAGCCTTTTTTTCTCGCTGAATTTTCAGCTGTCTCTTTTGTTTGCGGTGATGTAATGAGCTCAAGAAATGTATCAAGAACACTAGTGATTGTGTAGCGTAGGGCCCCTGTTTTGTTTTGGTCAAATAAGAATCAAGAATGTTTTTTTTATTCCTTAACAATGACATATTGCCAACCTAAAGCAGACTTCTCTCAATGTAGTGATACTTTTTGGTAATTTTGAACAGTTTCTTGGGGTAGAAATGAAGATTTTCCCACGCGGTTTACGGGCCGGTTGGAGCCATGTAGCGTGATTTTCATGCTCATGTGCATCGCCCGGTGATTCCCATCTTTATTTTCGTGGTGCGTTTTCTCAATGTCATCGTCATAATTAGTTACCCCCAAATTCCCTCACAAATATAAAACCATGCCCTCTATCAATGACATAGGCCCTACATGTATGTTTTTAATGTCGTCATCTAGTTTGGTAGGCCAAATAATTCAAAAGTGGATTTTGGAACCGGGCCTGTACATGATCGCCCGCATACTGAAATTCGCCATCTTTAATTGCACACGTACACAGCTAGCTGTATACTCTTCACAAGGTTCTTCACTAGCTGATACTCTTCACAAGGCTCAGTTGCACACAAAGGTTTCGCATGCATTCCGTGAGAAAACTTCCGCTAGCGTAATTTTTGTCGCAGGTCAGGACCTCCACCAAAATGTCTCAATTTATGTTGGAGAGAAATTCACAAGGAAGCTGGTCACTCTCGAGCATTGGTTAATTCCCTTCACACAATGGCCATTTTGTAATATTTCTCAATCATTGAGAAAATCTCTCAATCATTGCGATTTTTTTGGCGTCGTCGTGTGAAGAGGGCTTAAGTGACCAGAGGCCCCACATACCAAGATTGGCTATTAAATAGATTAATGATGATGATGATGTGACGGCAATCCTGTGCCCCTGGACGCCTGGTCAGGCCCCCTAATAACCAGACATGCTGTCTCCGATGGGTGGACCCACCCATCAATCATCATATGCAACAGACTCAGATCAAATATCCCCTTCCAGGCTGAGTATAAAACCTTTTATCATAAATAAACTTGAATAATAAAAATTAGCTCCCCACTGATGTTACATTTAGTCAGGAAAACGTAGCCTCAGGAAACTTGAGAGCGCTACGGCAAGTATCACATTTGCCTAACAAAATAGAAAAACAAGGGATTTAACTGGTTTAATTTGCCCCATAATATGAGGAGTTAAGTTACTGGCTGTCCACCAGTGTTGGAGTCAAGACCTCAAAGTCCGAGACCGAGACCGAGACCTCATAGTCCGAGACCGAAACCAAGACTGAGACTTCCCCATCCGAGACCGAGACTGAGACCGAGACCTGATAGTCCGAGACCGAGACCTCATTTAAAAAAAAAAAAAAAACGTGCGAGGGCGCACATGTTATGTGAAAACTTTGAGGACCGAAATAAAAACGTACAATCACTCAGCTTCAATCCTACTCATGTAAAAGCTTGCTGATAATTTGATTACTTTTTTAACATGAAAATAACTATTATTAGACGTAAGGCCGAACTTGTCCCTGCCTGGTCGGTAATTAGACTTGATAATAAGTCGTTAGATAGTCGTATTTTGTCTGTGATCTTCAGTCGAACCCCATCGGCGCGGCCGGTATAAGACTAGTACTAATCGGCCGGGTTGCGATTCTAACGACTTGAAGGTTACGTTCTCCACCGTTATTCATATATTCGTGAAGCGCAATACATATGCAGTGCATTTTTGTGGTGAGATCCAATGGCGCACCGCAATGCAAATGAGGACTCGTTCATTCTGTTAATGGGGAGTTCCCGCAATACGTCGGGACATGTTTGCAGGTCGGGCGACGTTTTAACGGCCAAATCACTCAGCTTGGTCAATTGTGTATGGAAATAAAATGTATCATTGTGATGTACTTGATTTATTTGAGTCGATGCCCTATAATGAATTTTGGAATATTTCACAACACAAGGCACAAACCCTCGAAGTAATGAGAATGACCTTCCGTTGTGGCCTAGAATACACACTGGAATCTGAACCAATCAGAGTGTTTGCATAGAATTCGCCAGCGATTCAAAATACTCCCATATGTTGTGTACAAAATAGAAAACGTTTTCGCCAAGTCGGTTATTGAACATCAATAGTCAGCATCATTTGGTCTGGGAACCAGGCTTCGCACATTGCAGTGATATTTTGCGTGCGTGGAACCGGTACCGTACGTACGTGAAAAAATAGCCGACTTGGCACCAAGTTAGTCTAGTCGGTAATACGCTTTTGACTGAAACAAAATCTGCAGGTAGCCGACGAGTGCTTTCGTTTTCCTGATGTTTTGTCCACAAACTCTTTATGCTCCTTAAAAGCATGATTACATTTTTATGATTAACGAATTACTTGACATAATTTCTAATTCGACAAGACAGCACTTTATGATGATTAAACGTCAACTCAAAATAATTTCTGAAATATTAACGTTACACCGTTATACTACGAGCGAGAACCTTTCAGCATGGATGGTTACATGCAGTGACTACACACATCCACCGTGCGTGCAGTGTGCAATGTATTTTTCACACAGTCTATAGTTGTCGCCATCAGTCAATGCACGCACGTGACGGACGTCACAACACGCGGTTTGAAAACGGATTTTGACAAACAGTCCATGCTAATAACTGAGCGGCGATATGCTAGCATGCTAATGTGACCAGGGACAACAGGCTCTTCAAGTTTAGATGGAAAATATACTGTTTTTATTCCTCGTCACCGCTTGCTGCGATATAGTGCTTAGAACTCCACTCTCCAGCCATCTCTCCATCGACGTTCTGAGCCAGGTTGCTGTCCAAACAATGGGGGCAGGATGACGCAAGCTGCATCACACGGCGATGTCTGGGCCCTGAACTACTTCTCAGGTAGACCCAAGCTACACGGCTGCAAAAGCTGAATCCCTTGACGGGCTGGTTCAGCTTCAATGCACCCTCCGTGTAGATGGTTCCAGACATCCACACTTGTCCCCACTGCACTGGGCGTCACACTCCATCCAGCTGCATCTCTTCCTCAATCATGATGATGAATTCCTGCCTCTCTTCCACTTCCAGCACTTGGTTTCTCTCTGCAGTGGTCCCCATGCTTCAAGAAAGTCTTGACGGTGCTTTATATTAATACATATATATGACATTTCTCCACCATTGCCAGCCCTGGGTGGGACAACCGCAAATTCCAAGTTTGGGGTAGAGTGATTAACTCCACATGAGGCCTGACTGGAGTCTTTGTTTCCTGCTCATTATATACATGTATGTATTAGTCTGTTTTTACTCTGTGCAGTGTTGTATAGTGAGTGGACAGGAGATTGTTTATTCTTGGAGAGGCTGGGCCAGGCACTAGTTGTTGAGGAGATTAAAGTTAAAGACATTGTTTATTCTTACAGGCTTTAGAACAGTAGAGGAAAGAACACTGGTATTTTAACTTTGAATTTAAGGAAACTTTATTATGTTGTTCTTTAGAGGATTAGGTACATGTATTTTCCTTTTTGCATTATTAGCCATCTTTTAATTACTTTAGATTCACCAAGATATTATTTCGTTGATCATTGGAAAGTGTTAATTCTTTCGTTTAATTTTGATGTTTACTTATGATTGTTTTTCTTTCTTTCTTTCTTTCTTTATGTAGCTAATACCAACCTTTTTTTTTTTCGTGGTGTAAATGCGGAGTAAATAAATTACGTCCAACCTCTAGAAAAGAATCTTTGCTGTCACACTAATAACTGAGCGGCGATATGCTAGCGATAAGCGTGCTCTCCCTGCGGAAATTCTTTTGACATGCACTATGCGTTATGATTTGCTCTGGTGATACAGTGTCGACTTCATAAGCGGTTAATCGAATAATTGTCTTCAAACACTTTGGAATATTTAACGGGTCTCTTCAAGGTCTTGATCCGAGACTCTTGTCCGAGACCGAGACATTTGGAGTCGAGACCGAGACCACAACATTCCGAGACCTCAAAATCGTTGAGACCTGAAAAAAAAATGGTCTCGAGACTAGTCTCGAGACCAAGACTTTGGTCGAGACCTCCAACACTGCTGTCCGCGCTCACCAGGCTAGGAGACGGACAGACCAAGTTACTAATCGACATAGTCTAGCGTGAAATATGCGACAAAATAAACTGCCGCAAAGTGGAAGTGAAAATATGGTTTCCCGCTGGGGATAAGTGGACTCCGTCAGACCGAAATAAAGCAAAATCAGACGACTGAAATTGTGGGTGATGAAGGCAAAGGGCGTGTGGTAGTTTAGCACATTGAGACCGCCCATCTATTAATTGTGCGGCGCTTGCGTTCTAATGCCGGCTGCGAGTGAGCGCCAAAATAGAAGACTCGCGTTAAAATGTCTGACCATACAATAGTCATAGTGGGACACCTAGACTTGAAATCAAGTCTGTAATGAGTGGTTTTAATCGCATCTGCCCCGCGCGACTCAACTGCCAAGCTCTGTGCCAGGGTATACCGCGTGCTGTCCTATAGTAGCGGGAATGCTACGTACATTTTCAACCCCATGCGTATGCGATCCCATGCGTGTGCTGCATGACAGACTTGAATAACTCGTCGTCAGTTTGTGCACAGGCAATGAGACTTGCTACCAAAATTGGACGGAGCAGTCTGATTGGTTTAAGAATCAAGAAAATATGAATATTCAACAGGCATCTCTTAGCCGACACACACAAGTTTACATATACGTACGTATACACGTACACACCCGATTATCGCGGCATGTTAGTGTATTCTCAATCGCTTACATCAATTTTCTTCGGATTTCCTATCGCCCAACGTTAAAATGGAGGTGTTGGAAGCTAGCACCGAAAGGTAGAGGTTCCATTGACCATGGGTTGCGAAAACTGGGGATTTCCAGTGCCCTGAAACCCCAACAAACTTGGCAATCGCAAATTTTCTTGACGGCAATGACACCTTCGTGAATCTACCCACCGGGTACGGGATCGATATCCCTGATAATACCAGCTAGCCCCTTTCTGTACCGACTTCATAAAGGAAGGTCTATATCACGTAATGTAGGCATACTTTCTTCACTCACGAAGCCTTTCAAGCTTGAGTAGAATACCACCACAATATAATTACACATGATTCAACTAATTAAACCAACATGATCAACTAGGGCCATCGATCAGTGCATAGCGGTTCTGTAACCCTGAAAATGGGCACCAACCGCGAACGAGTACAAGTTCGTTTTCAGGGTGACAGGGTGACCGTAAGGTCATGACTAAATCTGCTAAATGCACTTCAAAAATCTGTCAGATTTATCAAAAATCTGCCAAATTCCCCAGACTTACTCGAAATACACTAAAAACACCTTAAAAAGTGAACATGCAGTTGTTATAATATTGCCTTAATTAAAGTTCAAATTACATTTTAAACAATCTATAACCACATAAAGGTAGTATGAAATTTCAGGCAAAACTCGTTTTTTTAACAAAAAATATGTCAAAGTTAGCCAAAAATCTGCTAAAACGGTCACTATGCAGGGTGATTAGTTAAACTACAACAAACCACATGGGCCAAAAGGAGCTCACGGTTACAGTTGGCGTGCACTTCATTTTTTGAAGGGGATTTACAATTATTATCGTAGCAGTTTCAACTTCCATAATCACTTAAATATTACTCCTTTTATTCAAAGACAGTTGCAAAAGTACCAATATTATTTACAATGTTATACTAGGGCTAGTGAACTTTTTTTAAATGGTTGTATTTGTTTAAGAGATTGCTTTCATTGTAAAGCCCACCCAAAAAGAAAACAAATGATGGTAAAATTGCAAAAATTGACCCATGCAATCCAAAGTTATGGCCAAATATATGTCGATCAAATGACGTTATTTTGTATAGGAAATGTGTATGAAAATGGTGTATTTTTGTGAAATTGAATAAAAAGGCATATTTGAACATCTGTTATGGTGTAAATAAACACTTTGGTAAACTTTAACTTGTTTTTGTCCATTGTTTATCACAAATACTATTGGTTTCAGTTGGTTTTGAGTTGATAAAAAACTTGATATGCAATAAAATGAATGTTAAAAATGTACTTTTACACTAAAAATCATGAACGGCAAGGTTGAAAAATGACTAAGTCCTACCCAAAAAGCACTATAAGTAACAAAACTTCCATTCACTAGAACATATTTTCACCAAATTTGGATGACACAAGGATTGTGTGTAGATACAGCATGTGGACCCAAAAAAGACCACAAAAAAATCTAAAAATTAAAAAAAAAACCTACTTTTTTTTGCTAATTTTTGGCCAAAATGGAGAAATTTCAGTCTGGCATGCGTAAACGTGTAAACTGGCCCAAGCCGAAGTCCAATTCTCAATGCCCCAAATCCCCAAATTTGACAAAAATTTAAACAAAGATATAAAACTTGGGTATCCCATTTAGGTTATAAAACGAAGTTTCTCTCATATTTGGGTTATTTTATCCCATTTTGGTGCAAATCTCATAAGCCTAGTAATTTAGTAAAAAAAAAGTATGCGCTGTGCGTAATGATTTTCCTGCGTAATTCCAATGGCCTAACGTTACATCAGTGCCCATCACATTTGTACACAAAAAATCGTACATGCTATAGCCACCCAACAAACTGTAAAAACATCAGATTTCACTCTCAAACTGAACGGCCACAAAGTTATTAGATATGCTACCTGAGATACAAGGAGAGATCGATTATTAAGATCGAGGAACTACGATGTGGGCAAAAAGTGAAATGATCGCCGGTACTGCGGTAGCAAAAACACTCCGAGTTCCATTTCGTTTACACCACGTGCGATGGAGTCTGGACGGTTTCCGAAAACTAAGAACTTACACTGGTATCCACTGACATATTCTGACCGTACGGGCCATGAAGGGAACCAGTGTAGAATATGCATTACGCGACGCATCACGTGACAATGTTTTGGCTGCACTCGATCTCAAACGTGATAATTTTCTGTTGCGTTTACATTATTGCGTGCCGGGAACGAAACAGTGATGCTTACACGACGCGCGCTGTCAAACAGAAGGCGCCATGATGAAAATACATCGCGACACAAATGTGTCTATAACTCTAAAATACAATCATATTTTGAAGGTTTTTAAAAAAGCATTTCAAGCTTCGATATCACTAATTTCAATTTTCAAGGTTCCATTATTATTTTCAATGTATTTCGAGATGAAAAAGTTTTGGGAAAAACAAAAAGAATCGTAACTTTGCAACGCGTAGGCCGATTATCATGGAACGTGGATGGTTGAATGGCATTTTCAATAAGCTTTCGACTGACGTATGGTTTCTTGACGTCTGCTATGCTACACTACTGTCAAGACCGAGTTAAACACAGTCACCAGGGCAGACAATTCTTGCCGTGGATCTTGAATGCATGGACCGGTCTGTGCGCGCCGCATGGCCCGTGAACGTAACATGTCATGCGCGCAGCATTTTTCGTTCTCGGAGTTAAAATGAGACTTTTCAAACAGCAAAAACAAGTGTAATTTCGACTCAAATCACAATCACAATGGGAAAATATGTAAGTTTATTACATCATTGAACTATCATCATAAATTACGAGGAATATTTCGAAATTTTAACTTATAAATGGGGAATGAAAACATCCGACTTTTTGAAACAAAATCACCGGGCGTGTGTATGTTGCGCGCATTCGTTTTGTACACAAAGTGATCACCGGCAGCAAACAGCGAGTGCGCGAGCCCTAGTTATACTCTTTTTTTACTGTAATTTTAGAAATAGGACTGCCAAATCAAATGGAAACTTAAAAATGATCGCGTAATAATTACCCCCATATTTATAATGGATATTTCTTCGTAAGCCAGATGGGCTACTATTGGCCCTCGCTATGGAAACGTCATGCATATGCATTGCAGTGGCTGCATATATGAATATTCGCTTGAAAACGTGTTAGTCAAGTCGTTAGACACAGACTGACCATGCCGCGCGGTAGTACATGACTTAATTTGGCATGAATGGTTGTAGCGCTCACGTTGCATGAACGGATTCTAGACTGATGACGGACATAAACCACTATAGTCTAACGACTTGTCATCAAGTCTATGGGACACCAGGCGGCACAGTCCTGAAGCATGACCGCAACCCCCTGCCGAAGGGCATACTCATCCATTTTTACGAGGTCGTTAGTACCTAAATGTATAATCAACATTGCTGGTGGAGGAAGGCTTTTACCCAATTCTGCCCTCAGGTCATAAAGATCTGCAATGCCTGCCCCACCCTTTACCATACCCAAAAATATTGACCGGGAGATCAAGACGACTCTCTGCCCGGCGAATGACGGAGTCACCGATGATCCAAATGGGATCTAGAAATAATTGTAAGCAAATAAGCAGGACTATATAGACCCGCCTACCAAATTGGGACAGTATTCTGACAATTGCTAGTCTAGGCTAGTTGGGGCGCAGTCCATTTCCCGCCGCACCTCAATACTGCAAAGTGGTAAGGGGCAGTGGTAAGATAAATGCATCTGAACGCCAGCGCTCCATCGACTGAATATCAGTGTTGGCCACCCCCATATGCGACGCAGAAGATGCAGCCCCGATGCAAAAAGAATGACCTTTTATAAAAGTGAAGTTGGATTACAGTTTTTGACACAGTGCTTTCTTCTGTGTTACTTTTTCACCAAAACTCAACAACAACATCAAATCTAAAGTAATCATATTAGTCTTGTAACAGTTTTTACATGTATTTTTACATGTAATTTCTTCAAATCTAACGTGTACTCATTTTGCAGCAGAAAAATAAGCCATACGAATTACTTAAGTACATGTAGTCATGTTTCAAAAAATGATATGCCTTGTGGAGAGTTTACAAAACTGCATGATCTTGTCCATACAATACATCGAACTGTGAGGGACACCAAATAATTAGGTACCAGTAATCTACCACTCCCATTCTGAACCATGCAACATTGAATATGCAACAGCACCATATCTGCACAACACAGTTTATTGAGCTAAACCGGAAACAGCCCACATATGTTACTTCATCAAGAGAATCATGTTACATGTACATGCCTAGCCTAACACACACACACACACACAGTGCAGGATGGGCAAGTCACATTACGCAATGACCTTGCATACCAGTGTGGAAAATTTGAAAACTGCATTCAGTTGTAACAGTGCTGCAGCTAGTGCTTGCAAGAGGCCAGAAAAGTTTAATTAAACTGAGTCAAAATCATGGATATATTTGCATGACATGTGTGCCTGATGTGGACATAAGTTACTGTTCATGTGCACACTCATCCTGTACATGGTTAGCATGTAGAAATACACTGGATGGATGATCGGTGGACATGTTGGAGCTTAGAGTTAGACCAAATGATGCCTGGCAAATGCCTGGCATGCCTGGACCTTGGAGAAATGCCTGGACTCATGTCTCACGGAGTCACGCGTCACAATCACAAGCTGTTGTATGCGGTAAGTCTACAAATTCATCACGTTTGGCTTTTATTCAGTTTGTTGATGATATTCCGTTATGGCTGTCCTACGCCACACTTGGATCAGCCATGCTGGATATTAAATCAGCTGTAGTGTAAGCATATGTTAAAGTTCAAACTGAATGACTAGGAAAATTATTATTGAAAAAATTGGACCCAGTTTGTGTAATATTTTAATTATTTGTGTGTGTGTATTTTTTTTTCTTCATTTCAGATACATCGTACTTATCCCCCAACCCCTGACAAAAGTTTGGTCATGTTGGTGATGTGTAAAAACATGTATTAATAAATACCTTGGAGAGTTGATGGTTTCTGATTGGTTGAGACTCCATCACGTGGCCGGTCATTAACGGTGATAATGGACCGGCTTCAAAGATCAAGCGAATAAATGGCCCCTGAACCAGCATTGATCAAGCCCCGTTCAGCCCCATGCAAGCCAATGATTGGTCAAAATATAGTAACAGTCCTGCGGTAGCTTTTAACAATTGAGCACTGCACATGCGCTCAACCCCCATCGCGTGAGACTGACGCGCGCGTACGCAACACAGTTGCTAGGGATGCGTGCGTGCGCGCGCGTAAGGAAGTTTTGAAACGACATCGTACAGCAGTGCAGTATATACTGAGGATGTTTACCACGAAAGCGTAGATCTACGATAGTTTGAAACACTTCACCCACCGACATATTTACCTCTCCTAAACCAAGCATCTTTGTAATTCCGGACACAAGGAATGTGTAAACGAGATTTCAGCTTCCTCCATCAGGTAAACATATGAAAACATTGTTGTAATTTGTTTCGCTCCGGCAGCAGTTTCTGTTGAGTTTACGTCGTTATAGATGTTAAGCTAAAATATGGCCCATGAACATGAACACCAAAAAGTCTGGAAATATCGCCGGAAAAAAGTCACAAAATTGGAGCATTTTAACTGTTTATTTCGTTATAAAGGTATTTATTAATGGGAATAACAGTGTGAGGATCCGGTCTTCACTGCGTGATAATGACCGGGTGTGGGGGTGACCGCTGTTAATGGACCTCGACTTCGTCTCGGTCCATTAACAGCGGTCACCCCCACACCCGGTCATTATCACGCAGTGAAGACCGGCTCCTCACGCTGTTATTCCCTTATTATAAACCACAGCAATCCAGGTATTCCATTCAGCCATACATACTGTACATGTGTTTGTTACTCTGTTAATTTACTTGGGCTCGTGAGAAATTTCACAAGATTTCACTGCAATGTGCATCCTACTTTTTTTTTTGCCAAGAACAAACTTACCAAAGAAATTTTAGCAATAAATTATATCCAATTTCAGGGCAAGCTGAAAAACATGTATATGCTGGAAGAACATTTTCATATTTGACCTGTTAACATCCGCCCGGTGCACGAGTGGCGCGAAAATGTTGCGGTCTCATGAACGAAGAAACACGTTTTCAGGCGTGTAGCTCATGTGAACATTTCCAGCGTCTACAACATGCACAATAAACAACCGCTGAACTACGCGGGGATATGGGCTCCCAGCTAACACATCACGTTGCCACAACGTTGTGCAAAGTTGTGAAAATGTTGTCATTTGGTAACGTGTCACGATGACATTCAAGCAACGTTGACACAACGTTTGACTGTATAATTGTTGGTTGTAAAAATGTTGTATATCGGTAATTTGTACAACGTTGTACGAAAGTCATCATATGACATTGTATTGACGTTGTATGGTGGTCGTTTCACAATCGTTGTAATAGGGTAATAAATATGACGTTGTGGTTACGTTGAATGTAGGTGTTTTCATGACGTTGTTTTTAAGTTGTCAATGTTACGTTGTCAAAACGTTGTAATTTAGAATGTTTACAACGTTGCTGTGAGGTTATAATCATCACGTTGAGTTAACGTTCCATCTACGTTATGTTATAACGTTTTTTTCAGTTGTGAAAATCACATTGACACGACGTTGTAGTTTGGTATTTCAAAACGTTGCTGTGATGTAATAATCATGACGTTGTTGTAACATTGTATGTGGGTACTTTCACAACGTTGTTGGTATGTTGTCAATCTCACGTTGTCATGACGTTGTATATAAAAAATTACACCACGTTGCTGTGTTCATGACGTTATGATGACGTTGCATAAAAGTCTCATCATAATGTCGTTGTTAAGTTGTAAATATCATGTTGTCGTGACATTGCAGTTTGGTATTTTCACAGCGTTGCTGCTATGTTGTGAACCTCACGTTGCTGTAACGTTTTATAAAGGTGTTTTGACACTGAATTTAAGTTGTAATTATATGCTGTGGGTTATGATCCATGCTGTTGTGGTATTGACAAAAACATTGTGATTACGATTTACTGAATGTGAAGTGAACATAATGTTTTAATTAATGATGTTTTATTTGATAATAATTAACATTTGGGTGCCGCCTTGCATTAATAATGTAAATCATGAAATTTCGAACATCATCATGATTGTTTTGTCGTAGTAGGAATATAATGTTTCCATATATTTTTCTAATGGTCTAAGATGGATGAGATCGTGGTCAAAGCGCGACTGTTTCCCGCTCATATTCATTGTTGTATACTCAATGTATATATTTATTGCACACACCAACGTAACTTGAAATATGATTCCTGTTCTCAAAGAAAATATTACCATGGCGCATGCGCGTCAGCAGAAATTCCACGTCCAAACCGCATGATAGCTTATTTGAATCGCTCTGCTCAGTCGAGTCGGCGATCTAGCAGCAGCATCTCACTAGTATAACGGTCGCCGACTCGCCGTCCAGTTGATGTGAATTAGCCATGGTCACCAAGCAAGTTATTTTCACTACAGCATTTCTTAGAAGGTAGGAATGACATTTTCTGTATCTTGGCTTCATTCTTGTGTCGAACATATTGTCTAAAAATCTGAAGAAATTGGATCAAATTAAAGTAAAACAACTTTTCGAACAAAGTCGCTGTAAAAAAAATGAAGATTTTCCTATGCCTATCATCTTGTTTTTTTATATAAATGTTGAAAATGTTCTTCAGACTCGATCAGAATAAATGTAGATTAATTAAGAGTGAAAATATGTGCCTCAATTGAGATTGGAGGCTCGTCAATGCGAACAGTTTTGGAGGATCATACACTGAAAGAAACGTTCAAGTCATCTGGTTTTCAATTTAATAATAAAATCTTGGTAATATTCCAAGGAAATAATATACATGTGGATCAGATTTACACGAATTCATGTTAGACATGTTAGACCTTTAGGTTGGAAAGGTATTTGTTCGATAGTTATAATTTTTTGATAAAACAGATATTGTTTTAGCAAATGGCAAAATGTTGGAAGTGTATACATTATATCGAGAAGACTTTTGATTTGTGTACTATAGTATAGGCTTATGTTTGTATTTTTTTTCAAATAGATGAACTAATCAAACTGTAACAATATTGTATTGAGATACCCATGATACCCGAGCCAACAACCGTGAAATTGTTACCTGGGGTATCTCTTAATTTATAGATCTGATTTGATTTTCTCTCAACTAAAACTAGCGCAAATTTAAGCATAAACAGTCCGTTATAAAATTCCCGCTCAAAGACACAGTGTACGGTTGTAATACTAATAGCAACGCGCATTAGCATTTCAGTCCCAAGGGTCAGGCCTAAAGTTCACGTACCAGGACTGTACACGTATAAACGGTCATCTGGTTTTCGTTGGCTTGTACATAACAAGTGTATACAGTTTCAATCAGGGCTTTCGGGCTGTATAGCTCCCAGGGTTTGGCGTGATTTATGGGAGTTTGACCAAAGTGTATGGAGTAGGGTTCAGGGCCAGGTCAGCACTGTTACAAGATCAATGAAAAATACGCGACCTATAAAAGCCTTTTCTAAAACTAGGGTCATTTGTAGACTAGTTTTTGTGTGTGAAAAATAAGACATTATGTGGGTTGAAGAGCACGGGGACATCATATTTATACTGTGTTCAAACTTTATTAGTTTTACATATTACTCAACCTTAACAAACATCGTTACTTTCTCCAGGTAGGCAGTACACAGGTTTGCTATACGTGAGTGCACTGGCTGCTGGATGTGGCATGTTTTAACTTTTAACTACAGCAGTCTTCGAGGGAAGAAGTTTCTAATTATTTTGAAGACCAACCCATACATCTCTTCAAGGTTGTTGCTGTAAGTAATTCAACATACATGACCTTTTTATACATGTATCTCTGTAAGATGGTGAAATTAACTTTTAATGATACACCTTGGTCGAAATAGACGAATTGCTGTTTCCTTTTAAAATGTCGGTAGTTTCTCGTGTACATTTTGATATAGCATTAAATTCATGGTTTCTATCATTTATTAGGGGCCTGCATGGCAACTCGTCGAGTAGCAGAGGCCAAGGCGACGGGAGGACATAGCTTCATTCTGGAAGTTTGCCCCACTAACAAGCCCGGAGGGACAAGATTCAGGGTAATATTACTTACACCAAATTACTGTGAACAGTATTTAAGTTGCCTGTAAAATTAACAAGTAGGCCTGGGCCTACAGAGTAAGAAAACAACTCTTTTATATAAGGCAAAGTTATATTAATGTCGACTTCACACTAATGGCTGAAGACAACAGTGTAATATATATCCAAGATATACAAACTTGTACACTGGAAGTTGTTTGCAGATAATGTACTCTTTACCAGAATTGCCTTTGAAGCATTAATCGCAGTACGCTTGCGGAACACAAAAATGAAATGTCAGTACATTTTGTTTACCTTCTCATGCACAATAATGATCCAAAAAGAAGTGACAGATAATCCAAAAATAAGTCGGTTGGTCATCATCGGCTGTCCACCATCTGGAAAAATCTTTACATTTATTTTTTTCTATTTTGTGTGTGTGTGCAGAATCCTGCCAACCCTGCCAACGCTGTTCAGCCCACCGACCCTGTCGACCCTGCAAACCCTGCAGATGATGAATAACGACACTGCATCTTTTGCGTGAAAATAAGTGCATCGTTCGTGCTCTTCAAAATGTGTTTTCTTGTAGGCCTATTAGGGCTTCCCTATTTATCTCCGTGGTTCTCATAATTATTTTTATCTGCCCTTATATGAAACCTAGTCGGTCAGTCAAAAAGCAATAACAATCTGAACTAAAGTTGCACTCGTAAAGATGGTAAACTAAATGATGCAATAAGTTTATCATGATTTGATATCACTGAATACAATTTAAAAAAAAAACATTTTGGCCAATTATAGACGACTTACAGTAATGTCTGGACGAAGCATCTCATTAACAATTTAGTTGTAGTGGCAGCAATATTATAATGAGAGGCAAAATTCTCTCATCTGTCTTTCTTCCTCTGATTTCCGCAAGCCGTAATTTTCAAGTCGAGAAAAAAATATGATATTCAATTTAAATAACATTTCAGAATAACACAGAGCTAGTTGCTCGAATGCAATATTCTTTGTTTTTTAATTTGGAAAAAAATCGTCTGTGAATGGGGTTTTGGAAATTGTCGGCGGAAAAACATATCCCAAAATAGGGTCGATTAAAAAATGAGACACCAAAGAAATATAAGGTGAAGCCCCAATGACTAATTAATGGTAATGAAGAAAGTATTATTAGTTCTTTTTTTTGGGAGGGAGCATTGTATATTGGGGAAAAATAGGAGGTTTTATCATTTTAGGCCGCGCAGATCCACTATGCAAGTAGACTGGTTGATGATGTCCCTTTTCATTGTATAATCGATTCTAAACGGATATGGGATTGACTCGAATGAGAACGCAAACAGTTAAATTATATAAACTTACTTGCCAATAGTAAAATCGTCCTGATATTTTTGTTGACAAAGTTCGTTCAAATTGTGTAACTTTTGAATTACTAAGATAGCAATGTTTAAAAACCAATTGTGTTTTCGGGATGAAACTCAAAAATAACAGAAAACATAAAATATGTTTCAGAAAACTCAGTCCCACGTTGCCTGAAGAATAATATTTTACGTTAAAGTTACTTATAGCATAGCTGGTAGTCACCCGGAGAAGTACGCCTGCCCAGCTTAGCAATTTCAGGACATTTAAATCCTTGCTAAAGGTTAATATATGCATATAAATAGACTTGTGCCCATCCTTGCTGAAGAGGAATACATGTATAATTATATGAACAAAATCTGACACTCTATCGTTTTGAAGGGAAACTGACAAAATAATGCCGTTGGCGGGCAATCTGTTTTACTGTTCCTGCTTCCCAGCAAAAACACACACAAAACTAGATCATTGGTTTGCTAACTGAATCAAGAGGCTTTAATGTGTTATTTTTAAATAGGCGAACTGAAAGCGACATTGTACTGTTATATCAGATTTATACTAGCTTTGTAATAATAATGATTGACGAAGGTTTGCTTCCATGCATTCACCGGATAATAAATGTAATAAATGTAGAAACAGTAAGTCTGATGGTTAATTTTTTTTTTTTTTTATTGTTTGCAGACAGGTATATCGTCGTTGCACGATTAGTTTCGTTAATTAACCGTGCCAGGAACAATGTTGCTACAAGGTCCCCACAAAGTTGCAGTGATGTATCTAATAAGTTGCGTGAACGTTTTTGAAAAGTTGTGAGGTGCCCACAAAGTTACCGGAACGTGTTGACTTAGTTGCAGTAACGTCTGTAATGAGTCATTGACGTGCTAACAATTAAGGTTGTAGTAACGTCCCCACATCGTGGCCATTACGTTGCAATAATCATGTCCTACAAGCTGCATTAACGTGGCCAAAAAGTTGCCCTGACGTGCCCATAAGGTTGTAGGAACGTCCCCATAAAGGTTGCAGAAACGTGCCTATCAGGTTGTAGTTATGTCCAACAAGTTGCATTAACGTGGCAAAAGAGTTGTCGTGACGTGCCTATAAGGTTGCAGGAACGTCCCAATAAAAGTTGCAGTAACGTGCCAATCATGGTGTAATCATGTCCCCACAAGGTTGTATAAATGTTTATTTTAAGTGGCCATTAAGTTGCAGTAACGTTCCGTCATGGTGGTAATCATGTCGTAATCATGTTGCATTTATGTGCCAAGACGTTGTATAAAGGTTACAATTACGTTGCTGGAGGGTTGCAGGATCGTGTACTGAAAACGTTGTAATAAATGTTTCATTGACGTTTTTATAACGTCTTTTAAACGTTGTGTAATAGCGTTGTGGCAACGTGCACGCGAGTCAACATTTTTACGTTGCCGCAACGTAATTTTCTGAACGTGGCCGCCACGAAAACGTGACCTTTTTGCAACGTTGTTACAACGTGAATGTGTTAGCTGGGCTAGCACCGCGCATGCAAAAGCGCACATGGTATCCTAAAACTACACTATAGGCCTTCTTTTTTGTTGCGTGTTCGTCCATTACTAAACCTTTTTCATTCCTGAAATTTTACTTATTTTTCCATCCATAAATGACTCTGAGTCCGCACTCACCAAAAGACTTCACTTTGGCACAGAATCATGGAAAAGCTTACGAGTATGCGATGAGAATAGTGCCGATAGCGCGGTACGTACGGAGGTGACAAATCTGAAGTATTGATTATAGAAAATTGGAAAATGATGTCGTAGTACATCATGTGACCGTTTCTAACCAATGAGAAGCTTCAGAACCAGGGAATCCCTTATCGATGCATTGGTTTCTGCCGTGATGTCACACAATGAGCGACTCTGTTGGATTTCACCTGTTAATTTATGCACGCACGGATCCTCTACGGATCCGTGATTTATGTTGGTGAATTCGCGTAATTTTTGTCTGTGAATTCTGATAGTGCTGTTTGAAAACTGACCCATCCTGGCCTAGCATGCAACCATGCAACAATGGCACTCCCACAGAGCGCGCGTAATTCCGAACTCAGTGACCTTTCGGACCCAACATTTCCATACGAAAAGGTGGATCAAGCATAAGTGGGAACGCGACTTGCGGTTTCGTTGCGGTAAGATAACGATCACACCAAAATGCCGGATCTTGATCCACCTTTTTCCAATTCAAGTGGGAACGCGGTGTAAGACACCCTGTTTGTGCAGTCATGAAGCAACATTTGAGCTTAATTGAAGGATAAGACCATATTTTAATTGCCTTCAAAAAGCTGTGCATTCCTGTTTGAGAAAAATGCTTATATGCATTTTTTGAACATTTGATTCATGTTTAGTTAAATTATTTTTCTATTTTTGCACTTTTTCGGGTGACATGTCACTTAAACATCATAAATATGTTAATTTTAGTAAAAGTAATGCACATGTATTTAATACTTTTTTGCAGGTGCCATATAAGCCAGGTGCCACAACATTGACGTACATGTACATGTTTATTGTTAAACTTAGTCTCTTTTTGCAGATGACATGTGTAACACAAGTATGAGCTGATAACTCCTTCGTTATATTTTGCAATTTATTTTACCCTTTGACAATTTCAATTTACAGTCTTTGAACACTTTTAGCATTAAAACAGTTCTTTAGCTCATTTAACAAATAACTGAAAGTGAAGATACATTTTTTTAAAGTACATGTACATGTATTTGCTCAACTTGTGAAATGTTATCGTTATTTTATTTGTGTGACAAATATAGGATGATGCGCATGAAGAAGAAAAAAAGTCTTTTCGTTTTTTATTATGTGTCCTTTTAAAGTTTTTTTTAGTTAGTTTGCCCATAAAATGTTGTAGTCCACTGGTCATCGGAAAATGAAGCAGTTTTGCTGGAAGACATACATGTAGTGTACGTCGTGGTAAACTGCACCAAAAGAAATGTAGTAGTGATTTTGGAGTTACTTACAGTACAACTACAATACTTGTATTCATTTTTACTGAACTAAATCTGGAGTAATATCTGCAGTAAAACTGCAGTAGAATTATAATAAACCAAAAGTGAATGTTCATATTACCGTAGTAAAATTGAAGTACTACAGCGCCTAAACTTCAGTTGCCACTGCAGTAAATATGGGGTAAATACTATGATAAAATTATAATAAAAATGCAATAAACTGAAAGTAAATTACTACAGTGTTTTTGAAGTGAAACTGCAATTCCACTACAGTAACTTTTTTTTTTACTACAGTAAATATGCAGTTAATCTCTACTAGAATTATAATAAAAGTATAATAAACCTCCTTTTTATTTTAATATTACTATAGTATTTCTACTACAGTAAGTATGCAGTTAATCTCTAATAAAATTATAATAAAAGTAAAATAAATCCACAGTATATTTCAATTTTACCATAATTCTTCTGAAGTAAATTACAATACAACTGCAATTAAATTATAGTAAATATGAAGTCATCAAAATTACAGTAATACTGTAGTTTTACCACAGTATACTTGCAATAATTCTATAGTTAATTGTAGTAAAATCACAGTTTTATCACAGTACCACTGTAGTTTTACTGTAGTAACTGAGAAATTTCGGCCAAAACACCATGATTTTACTGCAGTATTTACTATAGTTAAATCAAGGTAAAAATGAAGTAGACCTAGGTGAAACTGTGGTTTGATTATATTCATATTATAGTCTTACTGCAGTGTAACTACAATTTAATTGCAGTGTTAACTACAGTAAATTTATGGTGGATTTTTATAAGGGTAATAACGACGTCAAATATTATAACCAGCAGCCGACAACAATTAAACGTCGCTTTGTAAGATGTTGAAATGACATCAGATAATGGACGTTATGTTTTGGTTGAAAGCATACGACGTCAGATATAATAACAAACAGCCAACCACAATACAACGTCGATTTTGAGTCATTGGAACGACGTTAGAAAATGAACATAATATCATGGTTGAAAACATGACTTAAAAACGATGTCAAATATTATAACCAGCGGCTGACCATAATCCAACGTCATTTTTGAGTCGCTGAAAAGACGTCAGAGAACTGACGTTATAGTTTGGGTAAAACCGTGACTTAATAATGACGTTAAATATTTTAACCATCAAAGAACCAGAAGTCAACGTCATTATTTGATTCGTTGACACGACGTTAGAAAACGGACGTAAAATCATGGTTAAAAACATGACCAAATAACGACGTCATATATTATAACCAACAGCCGACCATAATTCAACGTCACTTTTTGAGTCGTTGAAAAAACGTCAAAAACGGACGTTGCATTTTAGTCAAATTAAAGCATGACATTAGTATGACGTCGGATATTATAACCGACGGCCAACCACAATTCAACGTCGTTTTTTGAGTTGTTGAAACGACGTTTGAAAGAAAACGTCATATCTTGGTTGAAAACATGACATAATTGTGACGTCGCAAAGGGAAATGCAAGAATAACAATAATACAACGTTGTTTTTCAGTCCGTTGTATAGACGTTGACAAAACAACGTCATACCATGGTTGAAATTACGTTCGGTAATATTCCCGACCAATTCCAACTTTATTTCGACGTTGTTGTTAATGTAAAATTCTGACTTTAAATTGTCGACACTAAAGCAACGTCCGGCAGACATTATAATGTCAACGTCGTCTTTTGGTCGACTAAAACAACGTTGCTTTTCGGTTATGGTTGATCCGACGTTGCGACCATAAAACAACCATTATACAACGTCAGTCTGACGGTCAGTGCCTGCTGGGGTGACTCATCTATAGGCTATTGAACTATTGATGGGTATTTGTTGAGCTATGCTGACAAAGCTGTTTTCCAGTGTGCAGCCTCGTACTCTGTAGATTTTGATGGTCTCTCCAATCCAGAAATGATGTTTCATGCATCCCCGACTATGTCAGCTTGTTCCTGTTGGAGATAAAGGTCAACTTGTTTAGGTTCATATGTAAATTATACAAATCATCCTGTATTCAGATGGCATATTTTTCTATTGTTTTCTTCCCCTTTTCAAACTGCACACGGGGAAGAAAACATAAAAAAAATTGTTTCTTCAGTAGTTCAAAACCTGATTTATTGTCACTACACTGTAAGCTGCGACAACAGCAGCGTAGCCAGGGTTTTCATCCCAGGGGAACGAGGGGGGGGGGGCTTCATGTTACAGTGTAGGGGTGTCAAATTTATATCAGTGCTCAAAAAAAGACATTATTTCACCGGATACCCGGCCTCCGTAAAATCAAAATAAGGAGGGGGGTAAATTAAACAGCATATTGACAAAAAAAGGATTTTTGGCAAAAAATAATTTAAAATGTTTATAATAGTGAGGTACCTTAGTGACGAAAATGCCAAGGATCGTGACACGGTGGACAAAAGCACCATTTTTTCACCAAAGCATCTCCATGGTATACCTTTTCGAAAAAAAGATGGACGCAAAAAATTGGATGATGGGAAGGGCATGTATGACGTCATTATGACGTCATCAGCTAATTATTACATGAAAAACATATAAATTGATAATATCTTCAGAACGACAAGCATCACAACAACAAATGTGGTATCAAATTAAAGGGCACAACAAGATCTTTCATTTGAGTGGTATGTCAGTGGGATGGAATGTAGTACAGGGTGGGTTTTTAGCCAAAAAGCCCGTTTTTGGTAAAAAAAACCCCTAAAATTGGTGCTCAAATCATGGATTTGGGGTTTTCATTTTGGCACCTTGTTTTAACATGCAAACCGTAAGTGGTATTGTGAGTTTGGGTTCTTAAGTCAGAGAGAATGGTTCAAATACTATGCCAAGAGAGTTTTCGTAATTGATTATTGGTATCTTAAATGTTTAAACTTATTCCAAAGATAGGCGGACAAAAAAAATGTAACATAAGTTACAGTCGGGTGCCCATCCCAGTGTATCTAAGTTACAGATTCATCACGTCTCGTTGTCGAGCTTGGAGGGGTTGGGCAATCTGCCGGGTGCATCTGCGATCACCATCATAGCACCAGGTTTGTATCCTTGTAGCTTAAGACGCTGCAAGCGGTGTGGTGTACTGGCTAGGATTTTGCGCCAGATCGTAACCAATGGTTTTAATGGTCAGTGACAACAATGAAGTTGGAGCCGAATGAAGTTGCAGCAGTGCCACAACTTCCCTCTCGATATTCGAGAATATGCTCTGGGAAGAGGATCTAAAGGCTCTTTGAGGAAAATGCGATGGATTTACCTTCCTGGGTGTTGCCCAATCCTCTTTCAGATGCATCTACTTTGAGGATGGTTTCTATACCTGTGTGTTGGAGAATCGTAGCCAGGACTGATTTGAGATGGAGTGTTTAAGGGTTGTAAAAGAAGCTTGATGGTCCTCTTCCCAGAGAAATGGCACATCTTTTCGAAGAAAATCGCTGAAGGGAGCAATTTTGTCTGCGCAATTTGGGGTGTAGTGTGAGACATTGTTGACTATGCTAAGGAACCAGCAGTTTCCATAAGGGCGATGAGACATGCTCTTCAAGGGAGGCCGCATACTGCAATGTCGTCGCGGTAATTGTTCCAACGCATCAAGGCATCTAGCTTATTTTGCCATCAATATTTTTGGGACTACATGTATTATCTTGGCTTACTGATAAGCCGATGAATGGGCGACGAAAGCTGTTAACAACCAAATTGTATGTTGTCAGTTTTTCAGACTGCCCTAGATGAGCAGACCAATACCCTGCTTTTGACGTCTAGCTTGGAGGAGAACCTTTCCAGTGCAAATTCTGGCTTGAGCTCCTCAAGAGTGGGGATCTTTAGAAAACATTATGTGTTTAGCTGCTTGGGATCCGGACACATCCTGAACGGGTCGTCTTTTTTGGCAGTTGCTGTGATAGAGCTGCACCCGTCCGTGTGATGGGAGACTTTTCGTATGACCCAGCCTTTCTCAGTCTTTTTCAGCTCGGCCTGCGGTTTTGGTTTGACATGAAAGCTGCACTTATTGGACTGAGTATCTGGCTTGAGGTGTAGGAGAGCGCGTATCTAAGTCGAAAGTATCAAACTGCGTTGGGAGCCGGTCCTTCAGGTCTTGTATGTCTCTCACCGGAGTGGTAGTGGTCAGCCCTTTGGTTCCTGTGGGGGCCTGAGGCTTTGGGGGCAGTGTGCCAGTGTAGATTTTGACCAAGAGTGTAGGGTGCGGCTCGTAGGGTACGTGCGGCTCGTATAGTAGGGAACCCATTGATAGCTGGTCCTGGCACATTGACCACTTGCAACTTCTCACGTTGCCAGTCATTCTGCTGGTATACCCATAAGGTGTATCGAACCATGGCAGATGATTCTGGAAAGATTATATGCCTTCATTGGGAGGTTTGGTTTCTCCAATTGTCTCTGTGTTTTTGACGCATCAACGAACTGGTAAGGTATTTGCACTCGAGTTTGTGTTAACCAGGGCCCAATTTCATAGCGACTTTGTGCTTACTGAGCCTCCATCTATTTCATAGGGACCGTTAAGCAGTAAGCACAGCAAAAGCACGCTTAACCCCAGAAGAAATCTTTGCTTAAATCAGTGACGTAACAAAAGAAATCTCCATGCGCGCGCAACCGTTAGCATGAAATAGTGCTTAAGCAGCAGCATGATTTTCTGCTATAGTAAGCACAACTTTTCTGCTTACTGTTAAGCAACGCTATGAAATTGGGCCCTGGTTGCAGACATGTTGCTAGAGATGATCCGGACAGATCACATCCAGTGTTCGGCGGTGCTAAGTTGTTGTGCACATCATATGTCCGATGCTGATAAGGTAATGGAGTTGAATGTTTTTGATGACTTGGAGACATCCAATCTTCTGCAGTAGCCTGAAGAGGCCTTTTCTACTGACGAAGGTCAAAGGGCTTCATCGGCTAGGTCGGCGGTCAGTACATCGGTCGTCGCTGCTCTCGGCACTTCTCCTGGAGCTGCCGTAAGTCGAAGACAATATGAAGAAGATAATGTCGATCTTTAATCTTTAAGCTCTGAAACCGCACTGCCACTCAGGGTATATGCGTTCAGCTAGCAGCTGCGATCTGTTCAGCACTACAAGGGCGAAGGCCTTCTTAACGATACTGAGCAGGGAGATTCCTCGTGTTGCACAGATCTGGGATTCACGTCCTGGCGATGTTTGAAGTATGGGCGTCTTTTTTGCCTTGAGCGGTGGATCTGTTTATTTGGGAGTGGTCTGTATTACAGTAAGCGCTGCGTGTGATGAGAACGCAGTTTCGTGAGGGTCTTCCTGTGATGATGAGATGAAGCTGAAGCCAGTGACGGGATCTGAGGTGCTTCTGCAGCCTCTGCCCATTCTCAGTTAGCTTGCCAACACCAACGTGAACGATGCAGCTGGGCCAGGAGTTGTGGTCAGATCCCACTCGGGCGTTGAAATCGCCAAGGAGGTACAGTTGTTCTACGACGAGGATACCTCTGATGGTGGTGTTGAGTTCCTCGTAAAACTGGTCCTTAGAATTTTATTGGAAGATGATAATGTTGAGACGCTGTGCTATGCAATGGAGTACTTCAGTGAAGATAGGGCTGCTCATTTCTTCATTTCACCCCAGCACATCCTAACCGTTTTGACCCCAAATGGATTAGGCTTACTCCTGACTTATTCTGATTGTTTATGGGCGATTCCACGACAACTTTACATTTTCAGGCACTTTGAGACGCAAAAAGGAGTCTCACCACTAAATGCATTTGTTTCCAAAATCAGATTTTGATTTGAACAATCAGTCAATTTGAACATAATGAATACAAAGTGGTAAGCTTTTACTTTCGATATATAAAAAAAACGTAGGCCTATGCATGATTTGTTGGAGGTCTTGATTCAAAAGTCTCCTCAAACTGGACATGCATTGATAAAAGTAATGCATACCATCTATTTGCTGGTAACTAAACTATGTATTAGGCCCCCCCAAAAAATGATTGTAAACTGTTCTGCTTCCGGTTTCCCTACCTACCCTATTCTGACAGCCCCTACCCTAATTTGTTTTATGGGAAAAATGAGAAAAAAAGAACCCAAAACAATCAATTTCTCCCTTTCACCCTAGACTACACGCAGACGCCTCCATATATGATTGTACACAAACAAAAAAATCCTTACCTACCAACCCTGTTTTCAAATGCCATGTAATGGGAAGCAGAACTATTTTTTGGGCCTTATCAAGGTAATACAGGAAATCTTAAGTCCCATTTTGGCCCATACCCTACAATGGTGATAACTTTCCTTACGGTAACTGCAGTTTTTCCACCTATCTAAAGAACAAGTGTAAGCATTTAAGTTACTAATAATCAATTACAAAAAATAATAATCAATTGCAAAAACTCTTTTGTCATAGAATTTTAACCTTTTTCTCTGACTTAAAAACAAAATCTCACAATAACACATACGGTTTGCATGTTAAACAAGGTGCCAAACAAAAATACATGATTTTAGCAAAAAATTTTTTGTCCACCGTGTCACGATTTTTTCACTAAGGTACCTCACTATAAAGGCACATTGAACATGCTAATCTTGGTTTTGTAAAAAACAATTTATGATTGCAAAATTTCCGAAAGGGGGGGGGGGGTGTTGAATGGGGGAACAACAATTTGTTTATGGAGGGGGAGGGGGTGTGCATGTGCCCCCCCCATGGCTACGCCACTGTGTAGCAAGCGAGGTCACTATCAACAAGATAAATCAAATCCAGTTGTGACAATATTGACAGCACTGAAGAAATTCATGTAAAAGATACTCCAAATTTCCCCGGTGGTGCTGCTAACATTGTCAACACTGGACTTGATTCATCTTGTTGCTGAGCGATCTCTACTGTGGCAAAATACTTCATATCGATTGTCACGGAATTTGATGCAAAAATAGAATTACACATGGGAGACTAACTAAACATGCATGTGGTTACATTTAAATGAAAGTACTTAAAATACACCACCAATTGAGAAACTGCATCTGTTTTGATAAGCAAATTCCTGGAAGAATGAAATGTTCTCTTCTTAATATTGCAACTGTATCCCAATTTAGGTAAACACGTAAAGGCATAGGCTTACCTCCAGTTCTTTCGGGAAAACTGACCTCCAAGATGCACATTTTAGAGCAGCATGTTGTGCCTTGCATGACCTGCTGGAAAGGAGGCCTTGGGAACAGGGGGCTGAATTCATCCATGCTCAATTCAATACCATTCGGAGAGATAACCAAGGCCTGCAAGGTGATTTTACTCATCTTTGAGGCCATCTTGAAGAGGCACTGGCTCAAATTTCAAAACAAGTCCTGCGATACGTAGTTCAGTCAATTTTCATTAGTAAATTTTATTCTACATGGAATAAAATGTTCAAACTAGAAAACACAGTTTGCCCAAAAACTTCTGCTCCCGGTTAAACCCTACCCATGCCCTACCTAGCATATTGGTGTTTTTTTTTGGGGGGGGAGGGGCATGAGGAAAAAACACAGTGAAAATCATCATAAAGTTTTACCCTGTAACAGTACACACCTCCGTATGATTGTACACAAACAAATTGAGAAAAACGTTGCAACCTGACGCCACTTCCGTGATTGTGTACAAAGTCTAGTAGTAGTATGAAGAGCCAAGAATTCTTTTTAAGTATTTCCTAACAAAATTGGAAATATTTCTTGGTCCCAGATTCATGTCAAGATTATCAATCATCATTTTTACAATGAATGACCTTCATTGAGATGATATATGAAGAAAAAGTGGCGTCAGGTTGCAACATTGAAAATCAAATCTCACCAAAAAGGGCCAAAAAAATCCCAAAATTCCTACCTACCTATCCTATTTTGTACAACAAACATGACAAAAATTATGTATACATCATGATAATGTATGTGTGTCATGTGTGCAAAGGCCCACATTATCAACCTGCCTGTTCATGGAGGCCCACATAAATAACATTGTTTTATACACAATTTGACAAGAACCGACCATGCAGGCCCACCAACTCACCGTGCAATGGTACACTCACTCACCATGCCGCACCCACAGTTAGTACCTTCACCGTACCGGTACGTGACTGAGTCAACCACCATTGATCGTGTACGGTCAGCATGTATCGTCAAACCCCCTAAAGTTACGCGGTCCTTTTTCTACGCACTCACCTTCAATTTGTGTGTAAAGTTAGCGTGCGTATGCAAGCGTTACCTGCGTAGATAATGGAGGGTCGAGGATACGTACATGCTTTGTTGTATTTTCCACTGAAAAAAATTTTGGCGTGAAAATTATTCCAATATTCAGACACTCCGTTTCCAAAATCTGCAAAAGGAGCCGAGTTCCCACAAATAGTGTAGCAAGATGGAGTCCAAGTCTATCAATTGTGACGTACCCAAAGTTCCGAATAATTTGTTTTCGTGAACTATGACCTATGAATAGTTGTGTTAAAGTATTTAAGGTGTTTACGTGATCTCGCTGTTGAGATTCAGTCATAAAAAGACTGATAAAAAAATAATTTTGCAGTTTTCGACCAAAAAAAACATGGTTGCAAGCATTTTTTTATACACACACATTCCTTATACAAACAAAAGAAAAAATTGTTTCATGCTTTCTCTGGTTTTAGGATCTCGATGTAAACATGACCCTTGCTCTTGTATGAAACCGCGGGAAATTCCAATTGCTTAATGAGGTCGAAAATATTGGCGCATGCGCACAAACTAGGTGGGTCCCATGGACATACTTGTCAATAATCCGAAGGTTCGATAGTCCGAAGGGCCCATTAGTCCGAAAATAGAATACGGTTAATTAATCCGAAGATTCGATGGTCCGAATAGACGATAGGGTTAGATAGTCCGAATCGACAATAAGGTTTGATAGTCTGAATTGAGAATAAGGTTTGATAGTCCGAATGGGCAATACGGTTCGTCAGTATGACACTTCGGACTATCGGACCTCACTGTTGATTCGGACTATCGGACCTTATTGTCGATTTGGACTATCGGACATTATTGTCGATTCGGACTATTAGACCTTACTGTCGATTCGGACCATCGGACCATAGAGTCTTTTCTGACTATCGAACCTTATTGTCAATTCGGACTATTGAACCTTCGGACTATTGAACCTTATTTTCGTTTCGGACTATTGAACCTTTGGACTGATTAACCTTATTCTCAACCTCGTCCCCAGGGTGTCGAGCAGTACGCGCCCACCACTACCTGCTCTCTCACCCTGGTATTGGATCATTTGCATGTGCATGATTTTTGCACACGTATGCAAATGAGGAACAGTCTGGTGCCTGGATATGCGTTACACATTAGCGTTTGTTTTTGTATGCGGTGTCTGGGGTAAAAACAGAGTCAATTCGTAGCAGCGCGAGGACGGCGTGAGTTACGAAAACACGATTTTTGAAATCAAACTGTTACGATCTTATCCAGACAACATGTAGTATCATATTAAGGGAATAAATGTGTGCTCCGGAGGTTTTTATCACTCTGTTTAATACCGCTTAGAGTCTGGGTGCTGATAATTACCCGAGCCGGAGGCGAGGGTAATTATCAGCACCCAGACTCTAAGCGGTATTAAACAGAGTGATAAATACCGACCGAGCACATATTTATTCCCATTCATAAATACCTTATTCGTAAAAAAATATCAAATAATTTGCGCAAAAAATCCTGATTTTGTTCAACATGTTCACTTCATGCTTTTTGAAACATCCCTCTAGCAAAATAATGGAGTGTTCAGCTGGCGAGTAAGATGTAAACAACCCTTTTATGGAGATTGACGCGCGCGTAACATGTTCTGCGCGATGTCACGCAGAATGCACCTGGGGCGTTGCGTTTTGAATTTAGAACTATAAAATTCTGACTCGCTTGTAGTGTTGCACATGCCTACGTGAGGATTGTGAACGTTCAACCAATGAAACGGTAAGAGGCACTGGATATTTAGGAGTCCATATTTTATTGTGACACTGGAAAAGTGTTTAAGACCAGCTAGCCATGTCTTTATCATCCGTTTAAGACCGGCCACGTGACGGGCTCTCGACGAATAGGAATAGCTAAACTGTCTGAGGTATTTATGAATTCATATTAATATGAGCAAATTGGAAAGGAAATTAGTATTTTCAAGAAGGCGTGGACGAATGATCGCGAAAACACGTACTGCACGTTTTGAATAATAGCACCAAGTACACGATAAAAATCCATTACTAGCCAATGGCGGTATCCAATCAGGATACAGGAAGAAAGTTTCCTATCCAGGGTTTACTATTGGAAACGCGGTTGGAAATAAAGTAAGCACTGGGGATGAGGTTGCCTTATTCTAAATTCGGACTATCGAACCTTCGGATAAATGAACCTTTGGACTAATGAACCTTCAGATTAATGAGCCTTCGGACTATTGCATCAAATGTTCGGATTAACAAACCTTATTTCATTTTCAGACTAACGAACCCCCTCTTATAGAAATTTTGTGCATTCGGACTATTGAACCTTTGGACTAAAGAACCTTCGGACTATTGGACCTTCGGACTATTGGGCGGCCCCCGTTTGTAATACATTGTTAAAGGACGTACCATCACCATTTCCAGCCACCTATTTCAGGTTACCACGTTCCTTTCTGTCTGGCTCCTAACCCATACCTCATTACCCGTAATAAACAACACATATAAGAATGTTATGTCTTCCAGCTAAAGTAAATGGTCAAAACAAATGGATGTGGTAAAGACCAAATTCAAGGAGCCACACAATTTCACACAATTTATTTTCTGCATGACAAATACCGTCATTGTAACACTTTTGTCAATCAAAAATGCTTAGATTTTTCAAGAAAATTTGAAAATAGTGACGTCACTGCAACAGCAAATCAGCTTATTGTTACTTAAATGTCACTGATTATATCACTCTTCAATTCCCTGACCCTCAAAATGTCAAATTAATGACATGGAATCTCATCACAACGCTTCACGACCTTATTTTCTACAATTAATTACTCTACGAGCTCGGTAGTATATTGTGACGTCATTATTACATCATAAAGTACCCTTCCTGTCATCCGATTTTTTGCATCCTACCCTATTTTTGATCGTAACACATTGGCAAAGCTTTGGTGAAAAAAATGGTGCTTTTGTCCACCGTGTAACGATCCTTAGCATTTTTGTTACTAATGTACATGTAGCTCACTTTAAGGTGCCTCACTTTTCCGCCTATCTTTGGAACAAGTTTAAACATATTTATGATACTAATAATCAATTACAAAAACTCTTTTGGCATAGAATTTGAACCTTTCTCTCTAACTTAAAAACAACATCTCACAATACCACATACTGTTTGCATGTTAAAACAAGGTGTCAATGTGACTACCCAAAATCCATGATTTTAGCCTAAAAAACATGTCGTTTGACCAACAAAGTTTTTTTTGACCCACAAAATCACCCTCAACTATATTCCATCCCCATGACATACCACTCAAATGAAAGAACTTGTCCTCTTTAATTTGAATAAGAAAAGTGGGTACAAAGTACATAGGAAGAAGATTAAATTGATTTCCATGGAAGCTTATTGAAAAGTCTGGGGCCCCCCCCCCCCATACATGTATTTCTGGTATTTCTGGAAGGTCAACAACAGCCCCCAGTTTAAGGAACTCCTCCAGTATCCAAAGTCTAATCTTTTGTTATTGTTTTTCTTTCAGAAAGGTCATTGGTCACATACAAACAAATATGTGTAGCATACATGTACAGTACAAAATAAAGTACATGTACATTTGTTTTTTGCTTGTTTCAGGGTGTGATGGTTGGCATGGGCCAGAAGGATAGCTATGTAGGTGATGAAGCCCAAAGCAAGAGAGGTATCCTGACCCTGAAGTATCCCATAGAGCATGGTATTGTCACTAATTGGGATGATATGGAGAAAATATGGCACCACACTTTCTACAATGAATTGAGAGTTGCTCCAGAAGAACATCCTGTGCTTCTGACTGAGGCACCTCTCAACCCAAAGGCTAACAGAGAGAAGATGACACAGGTAATACCAAAATAAGTCATTGTTCTGTATGTTGAAAACAAAGATCCCAGTCCTTGATAGATATCATGTTGAGATACATTTTGGTAGGGTCTGTCGATTTATCAATATACAGCTAAAGGTGAAAGAACCTACATTTGTGTAGACTCTTGCGTGGATCACGCAGAGCTAAAAATTATTATTATTTTTTCATTACGCGCGTGTGTCGCGATATCACGTGTGCAACGCACGTATCCCACTGCATGAGAAAGCATACATTGTATGCACACGCTTGGTACTTGATACTTGATTCAAGATATGGATTTGTACATTACTAACACATTGTCGTAAAAGTTGGTATCTAAAAAGGTCTATGCAAAACCCCCTACATACCCCCTGTGTAGAAAATATCAGACGGTTATTTATTACTCCCCATCACGCTCAATAAACCGCTAAAACTGATAAATCGAGAATGTGTTGAGAAATACAGGCATTTTTTGGCAAAAAATATGTTTTGCCCCCCTCTAGAAAAAATCCTGGCGACGCCCATGCTACAAGCATGGTTTAACGATCACATGTACAATTTACCGTAATTTCCTGCGGATAAGGCGCGCGGCGGATAAGGCGCAGGTCCCTAAAATCACCCCCCCAAAAAATTCAAACGCCAACAGATAAGGCGCACCGCCGCATAAGACGCATGTTTAACCGCACACAGAAGAACACCAGGCGTCACCCGGTGTCGGTACATCGCCACAAAGGGGCCATTGTGTTGCCTTCGAACGATCACACTATTCGGAGGATGAATTAAACCGTAACCACATTGGCTGGTCACATGTAGAGCCATGAAGAAAAGACCAATGTACATGTAAATTGATAACGACCTTCATCCATTCAGCCAACGCGCGCTGTGCATGCTTGCTTGCGGTTTCCGATCCTGGCCTTCCTTGGCCTTTTGTTAATGCAGTGCGGCCCAATCAGCGGCCAGAAACGATGGTCCACGCGCTGTCTGAAGATATTGCAACACACACGCTGGATCAGATTCCTAGACTTGCCCAGTCCCTCTGAGCCAGATGTTGCGCCCTCTACCGGTGACTAATACAAAAACTAGCGTCGCCTATGTATATACCATACGAAAATAATCCCGTCACACCGGGGGAGACGTAACAAAAATGTTTTATTATATATTTTTTAAAGATTGTTGTAATGTTTTTTTTGTATTTAAAGTTCTTTTCCTTTATTTCAAACCTATAATTTGTTAATCACGTTCATAAGATATTTGTTTAATACATCGCTTCTCTTAGTGTTAGTTTTGTTTTCAAGATCATTAAACTTATTTGATATCTTACTAATAAAATAAACGAAACAGACACATGAACCATCTCTTTTCTCGTTTGGTCGTCCTGATAAGGACGGTTTGTTTTGTTGGACTCTTCAAAGTTTATTTGAAGCTATATGTCAGCGGAGTATATGCTATAAGCTATATGTCAGCGATGTATACATCGCGGAGGAAGAGACAGCCGATCGTCGGGCAACAGACCTCGACGACGAGTTGCTGGCTATGTTTCATAGCGACAGCGAGGATGACGACTTTGACGGCTTTCCAGACGTCTAGACAAACAAGAAAAACCAACTGGCTCTTTTCAGAGCCACCACATCATCAAAAAAGAGATTGATATCGTGCTGTCTGAATAAAGTAACAAATAAAAAGTTCAAAGGGTCAAAAAAGGTTTCCCAAATCATAAGAAAAGTCCCAACAAATCCAGAAACATAAGTCTTATCATAATATTATCCTAAATATAAAAATTTCTTAAAACAAAACTCCTATTACCATATTTAAAATAAAAACCTGACCTACTATTATAATAAGATAATACAAATTCCCATAATACTTTTTAAAACAAACGTCTAAAAAGAGGCAATTAATAAATGAACGATTTGAACGTTTAATGAAACAAACGAAAGTGCAACAAATAAACATTAGTACTTCATATTATCCTAAGTCTAAAGCAGACTTCGAAGATATCCTGTACAATAAACACCCTCAATGTTCACACAATAGAACTTGAGTGAATGCGATTTCCAAACGTTTAAGTAATTCTGATTGCAGCATTTTCGGAATGAAAAAACGGCCACAAAGAAAAACGTTTGTATGACGGCATTGTTGGAACGAAAGCACGATCACTAAGGGGGATCAACGCATTGCGGCATTGTTGGAATGAAAGCACGATCATGGGGGATCAACACATCGCGGCATTGTTGGAATGAAAATACGGTCACAATGTCTGGAGAGTTGAGCCTTGGTTGACCGCATTATTGATTGCGGCATTGAAAGAATTCTTCACACAAAGACTGTCACTTTGAACTCAAGCGACACCAGATAAGGCACCTGTAGATAAGGCGCAGCGATGTTTTTGTGGTCTAGAAAGTCAGATAAGACGCGTCTTATCCGCAGGAAATTACGGTACATGATATCAGTTATGATCATTACAAGGTCCAGGTAAGCATGGTTGAATAATCATATTACAACTTGCATACTATATGCAGTTGGGCAATTCCACACTAATGCGCCCAAAAGTGTGACATTTGAGAAGACCTTTAAGTTTTGATGATAAAACTGCAGTCTTGGTCTCTCAATTTTTGCTGTAAACATTGCAAGCTTTGAACAAATGTCCTTACCTGCAAATGATATAACTGGCTTTGTATTTTAGAAAATATAGTGGATGTTGTTTTAAAAAGTGTTACGATACATGTACGTAACGAAGGACAGACATTTTAGATAAAGTCACAAAGTAAGCATGAAGCTTACTTTGTAAGATGTACCCTAGAGGAATGCTTATCAGTCAAAACCTAGAAAACTCAGAGTCAGTGCGAAGAATTATTTGATATTTTATAATCAGGATTTATACGTACCGGTACAAACAGACTGGACATTTGTCACAAAATGTCTGTCCCTGTTCGTACGTAACCCTACTCACATCATAAATTTGAAGCCAGTGTGAAAACTGTTATATTTTTGCTTGATAACAATGTAAAGTGGCCTATGTCACTGGAAGTGCCTATTAGAAACTTAATTTGTCCTAAGCACCCTTTTCCTAGCAGTGTGTCTGTCCACGTTACATACGTATCACACAGAAAAGATGCCTGTTATTTTCTTTAATATCGGGTAGATCCCATCCATACATAAGCGCAATCGCTTCTCACAGTTCCCAAGGGACTACGGATATCCATACAATTAGAAGTGCAATCGCTTCTCCCAACAATTTAGAAGTGTAGTCGCTTCTCCCAACAATTAGAAGCGCAATCGTTTCTCACAAGTCCCCATGGACTAATAGGATATCCCTAACATTAGAAGTGCAATCGCTTCTCACAAGTCCCAAGGGACTACAGATATCCCTACAATTGGAAGCGCAATTGCTTCTCACAACAATTAGAACACCCTCGCTTTTTACAAGCTGATAAACGCTGTGAATAATTTACTTATCTGCAGCACAAGAGCCCATGGAGGGAGAGTGGCTTAGATCAATCATTACAATGATAATGGACGTGGCCCAGCACCCCGGCGATAGTCGCTTGTCCGTTTGTGCTGACCCTACCACTCATAATTTGACAAATAGACAATGGGCTCTTGTGCTGCAGATAAGTAAATTATTCACAGCGCTTCCAAACCATCCAAACAACCTGACAACCACTAATTTTTTTAAATTTTTTTTTTTGTGGGCCTGCCCAGCTAACACATTCACGTTGTAACAACGTTGCAAAAAGGTCACGTTTTCGTGGCGGCAACGTTCAGAAAATTACGTTGCGGCAACGTAAAAATGTTGACTCGCGTGCACGTTGCCACAACGCTATTACACAACGTTTAAAAGACGTTATAAAAACGTCAATGAAACATTTATTACAACGTTTTCAGTACACGATCCTGCAACCCTCCAGCAACGTAATTGTCACCTTTATACAACGTCTTGGCACGTAAATGCAACATGATTACGACATGATTACCACCATGACGGAACGTTACTGCAACTTAATGGCCACTTAAAATGAACATTTATACAACCTTGTGGGGACATGATTACACCATGATTGGCACGTTACTGCAACTTTTATTGGGACGTTCCTGCAACCTTATAGGCACGTCACGACAACTCTTTTGCCACGTTAATGCAACTTGTTGGACATAACTACAACCTGATAGGCACGTTTCTGCAACCTTTATGGGGACGTTCCTACAACCTTATGGGCACGTCAGGGCAACTTTTTGGCCACGTTAATGCAGCTTGTAGGACACATTATTGCAACTTCATGGCCACGATGTGGGGACGTTTCTACAACCTTAATTGTTAGCACGTCAATGGCTCATTACAGACGTTACTGCAACTAAGTCAACACGTTCCGGTAACTTTGTGGGCACCTCACAACTTTTCAAAAACGTTCACGCAACTTATTAGATACATCACTGCAACTTTGTGGGGACCTTGTAGCAACATTGTTCCTGGCACGGTTTATTAACTAAACTAATCGTGTAACGACGATATACCTGTCTGCAAACAATAAACAAAACAAAAATTAACCATCAGACTTACTGTTTCTACATTTATTACAAAGAATGTATCCGGTGAATGCATGGAAGCAAACCTTCGTCAATCATTATTATTACAAAGCTAGTATAAATCTGATATAACAGTACAATGTCGCTTTCAGTTCGCCTATTTAAAAATAACACATTAAAGCCTCTTGATTCAGTTAGAAAACCAATGATCTAGTTTTGTGTGTGTTTTTGCTGGGAAGCAGGAACAGTAAAACAGATTGCCCGCCAACGGCATTATTTTGTCAGTTTCCCTTCAAAACGATAGAGTGTCAGATTTTGTGCATATAATTATACATGTATTCATCTTCAGCAAGGATGGGCACAAGTCTATTTATTTATATGCATATATTAACCTTTAGCAAGGATTTAAATGTCCTGAAATTGCTAAGCTGGGCAGGCGTACATCTCCGGGTGACTACCAGTTATGCTATAAGTAACTTTAACGTAAAATATTATTCTTCAGGCAACGTGGGACTGAGTTTTCTGACAACATATTTTATGTTTTCTGTTATTTTTGAGTTTCATCCCGAAAACACAATTGGTTTTTAAACATTGCTATCTTAGTAATTCAAAAGTTACACAATTTGAACGAACTTTGTCAACAAAAATATCAGGACGTTTTTACTATTGGCAAGTAAGTTTATATAATTTAACTGTTTGCGTTCACATTCGAGTCAATCCCATATCCGTTTAGAATCGATTATACAATGAAAAGGGACATCATGAACCAGTCTACTTGCATAGTGGATCTGCGCGGCCTAAAATGATAAAACCTCCTATTTTTCCCCAATATACAATGCTCCCTCCAAAAAAAAAAGAGCTAACAATACTTTCTTCATTACCATTAATTAGTCATTGGGACTTCACCTTATATTTCTTTGGTTCTCATTTTTTAATCGACCCTATTTTGGGATATGTTTTTCCGCCGACAATTTCCAAAACCCCATTCACAGACAATTTTTTTCCAAATAAAAAAACAAAGAATATTGCATTCGAGCAACTAGCTCTGTGTTATTCTGAAATGTTATTTAAATTGAATATCATATTTTTTTCTCGACTTGAAAATTACGGCTTACGGAAATCAGAGGAAGAAAGACAGATGAGAGAATTTTGCCTCTCATTATAATATTGCTGCCACTACAACTAAATTGTTAATGAGATGCTTCGTCCAGACATTACTGTAAGTCGTCTATAATTGGCCAAAATGGGTTTTTTAAAAATTGTATTCAGTGATATAAAATCATGATAAACTTATTGCATCATTTAGTTTACCATCTTTACGAGTGCAACTTTAGTTCAGATTGTTATTGCTTTTTGACTGACCGACTAGGCTTCATATAAGGGCAAATAAAAATAATTATGAGAACCACGGAGATAAATAGGGAAGCCCTAATAGGCCTACAAGAAAACAAATTTTGAAGAGCACGAGCGATGCACTTATTTTCACGCAAAAGATGCAGTGTCGTTATTCATCATCTTCAGGGTTTGCAGGGTCGACAGGGTCGGCGGGCTGAACAGCGTTGGCAGGGTTGGCAGGATTCTGCACACACACACAAAATAGAAACAAATAAATGTAAAGATTTGTCCAGATGGTGGACAGCCGATGATGACCAACCGACTTATTTTTGGATTATCTGTCACTTCTTTTTGGATCATTATTGTGCATGAGAAGGTAAACAAAATGTACTGACATTTCATTTTTGTGTTCCGCAAGCGTACTGCGATTAATGCTTCAAAGGCAATTCTGGTAAAGAGTACACCATCCGCAAACAACTTCCAGTGTACAAGTTTGTATATCTTGGATAGATATTACACTGTTGTCTTCAGCCATTAGTGTGAAGTCGACATTAAGATAACTTTGCCTTATATAAAAGAGTTGTTTTCTTACTCTGTAGGCCCAGGCCTACTTGTTAATTTTACAGGCAACTTAAATACTGTTCACAGTAATTTGGTGTAATTAATATTACCCTGAATCTTGCCCTCCGGGCTTGTTAGTGGGGCAAACTTCCAGAATGAAGCTATGTCCTCCCCTCGCCTTGGCCTCTGCTACTCGACGAGTTGTCATGCAGGCCCCTAATAAATGATAGAAAACATGAATTTAATGCTATATCAAAATGTACACGAGAAACTACCGACATTTTAAAAGGAAACAGCAATTCGTCTATTTCGACCAAGGTGTATTTTCAACACATTAAAAGTTAATTTCACCATCTTACAGAGATACATGTATAAAAAGGTCATGTATGTTGAATTACTTACAGCAACAACCTTGAAGAGATGTATGGGTTGGTCTTCAAAATAATTAGAAACTTCTTCCCTCGAAGACTGCTGAAGTTAAAAGTTAAAACATGCCACATCCAGCAGCCAGTGCACTCACGTATAGCAAACCTGTGTACTGCCTACCTGGAGAAAGTAACGATGTTTGTTAAGGTTGAGTAATATGTAAAACTAATAAAGTTTGAACACAGTATCATGATGTCCCCGTGCTCTTCAACCCATATAATGTCTTATTTTTCACACACAAAAACTAGTCTACAAATGACCCTAGTTTTAGAAAAGGCTTTTATAGTTCGCGTATTTTTCATTGATCTTGTAACAGTGCTGACCTGGCCCTGAACCCTACTCCATACACTTTGGTCAAACTCCCATAAATCACGCCAAACCCTGGGAGCTATACAGCCCGAAAGCCCGGATTGAAACTGTATACACTTGTTATGTACGAGCCAACGAAAGCCAGATGACCGTTTATACGAGTACAGTCCTGGTACGTGAACTTTAGGCCTGACCCTTGGGACTGAAATGCTAATGCGCGTTGCTATTAGTATTACAACCGTACACTGTCTTTGAGCGGGAATTTTATAACGGACTGTTTATGCTTAAATTTGCGCAAGTTTTAGTTAAGAGAAAATCAAATCAGATCTATAAATTAAGAGATACCCCAGGTATACAATTTCACGGTTGTTGGCTCGGGTATCATGGGTATCTCAATACAATATTGTTACAGTTTGATTAATTCATCAATTTGAAAAAAAATAAAAACATAAGCCTATACTATAGTACACAAATCAAAAGTCTTCTCGATATAATGTATACACTTCCAACATTTTGCCATTTGCTAAAACAATATCTGTTTTATCTAAAAATATAACTATCGAACAAATAACTTTCCAACCTAAAGTGTTGTTAAAAAGGTCTAACATGTCTCACATGAATTCGAGTAAATCTGATCCACATGAATATTATTTCCTTGGAATATTACCAAGATTTTATTATTAAATTTAAAACCAGATGACTTGAACGTTTCTTTCAGTGTATGATCCTCCAAAACTGTTCGCATTGACGAGCCTCCAATCTCAATTGAGGCACATATTTTCACTCTTAATTAATCTACATTTATTCTGATCGAGTCTGAAGAACATTTTCAACATTTATAAAAAAAACCCAAGATGATAGGCATAGGAAAATCTTCATTTTTTTACAGCGACTTTGTTCGAAAAGTTGTTTTACTTTAATTTGATCCAATTTCTTCAGATTTTTAGACAATGTGTTCGACACAAGAATGAAGCCAAGATACAGAAAATGTCATTCCTACCTTCTAAGAAATGCTGTAGTGAAAATAACTTGCTTCAGTGGTGACCATGGCTAATTCACATCAACTGAACGGCGAGTCGGCGACCATTATACTAGTGAGCTGCTGCTGCTAGATCGCTGACTCGACTGAGCAGAGCGATTCAAATAAGCTATCACGCGGTCTGGACGTGGAATTTCTGCTGACGCGCATGCGCCATGGTAATATTTTCTTTGAGAACAGGAATCATATTTCAAGTTACGTTGGTGTGTGCAATAAATATATACATTGAGTATACAACAATGAATATGAGCGGGAAACAGTCACGCTTTGACCACGATCTCATCCATCTTAGACCATTAGAAAAATATATGGAAACATTATATTCCTACTACGACAAAACACACATGATGATGCTCGAAATTTCATGAGTTACATTATTAATGCAAGGCGGCACCCAAATGTTAATTATTATCAAATAAAACATCATTAATTAAAACATTATGTTCACTTCACATTCAGTAAATCGTAATCACAATGTTTTTGTCAATACCACAACAGCATGGATCATAACCCACAGCATAATTACAACTTAAATTCAGTGTCAAAACACCTTTATAAAACGTTACAGCAACGTGAGGTTCACAACATAGCAGCAACGCTGTGAAAATACCAAACTGCAATGTCACGACAACATGATATTTACAACTTAACAACGACATTATGATGAGACTTTTATGCAACGTCATCATAACGTCATGAACACAGCAACGTGGTGTACATATTTATCTACAACGTCATGACAACGTGAGATTGACAACATACCAACAACGTTGTAAAGTACCCACATACAATGTTACAACAACGTCATGATTATTACATCACAGCAACGTTTTGAAATACCAAACTACAACGTCGTGTCAATGTGATTTTCACAACTGAAAAAAAAAACGTTATAAAATAACGTAGATGGAACGTTAACTCAACGTGATGATTATAACCTCACAGCAACGTTGTAAACATTCTAAATTACAACGTTCTCACAACGTAACATTGACAACTTAAAAACAACATCATGAAAACACCTACATTCAACGTAACCACAACGTCATATTTATTACTTTATTACAACGATTGTGAAACGACCACCATACAACGTCAATACAATGTCATATGATGACTTTCGTACAACGTTGTACAAATTACCGATATACAACATTTTTACAACCAACAATTATACAGTCAAACGTTGTGTCAACGTTGCTTGAATGTCATCGTGACACGTTACCAAATGACAACATTTTCACAACTTTGCACAACGTTGTGGCAACGTGATGTGTTAGCTGGGTGGTTACCCGTTTGTCTCTGACTTTACTGTAACTGGAGACAATACTAAACCAACAAGATGCATGATCAACTAACTACTGTTTATCCACTAAACCCTTGAATAAACTCAATATCTTAACATAATAAGAATACACATTCCACAATACTTTGGATTTCGCACCACGTCCCAGCTAATACAACTTGCCACAACGTTGTGCAAAGTTGTGAAAATGTTGTCATTTGGTAACGTGTAATGATGACATTCAAGCAACGTTGCCACAACGTTGACTGTATAATTGTTGGTTGTAAAAATGTTGTATATCGGTAATTTGTACAACGTTGTACGAAAGTCATCATATGACATTGCATTGACGTTGTATGGTGGTCGTTTCACAAACGTTGTAATAAAGTAATAAATATGACGTTGTGGCTACGTTGTATTAGGTGTTTTCATGACGTTGTTTTTAAGTTGTCAATGTTACGTTGTCAGGACGTTGTAATTTAGAACGTTCACAACGTTGGTGTGAGGTTATAATCAATAATTTTGTTGAAATACATGTGTATCATGTTGTCGTAACATTGCAGTTTGGTATTTTCACACCGTTGCTGTTACGTTGTGAACCTCAGATTGCTGTAACGTTTTGTAAAGGTGTTTTGACAATTTAAGTTGCAATTATGTTGTGTAAAATCACATTGTAGTTACGATCCATGCTGTTATGGTATTGACAAAAACATTGTGATTACGATGTACTGAATGTATAGTGAACATAATCTTTTAATTAATGATGTTTTAATTGATATTCATAAATACCTAAGACGGTGACTGCTCTTTGTTCCGACACCCCTATGTTCCGACAACCTAGATTGTGTTACTCCCTTTTAGGGTTAGGGTTAGGGTTAGGGTTAGGAATAGGAATATGTGCAGTCGGAACATAGGGGTGTCGGAACATAGAGGTGTAACCCCTAAGACGGTTTAGGCATTCCTATTGGTCGAGAGCCTGTCACGTGGCTGGTCTTAAACGGATGATAAAGGCATGGCTAGCTGGTCTTAAACACTTTTCCAGTGTCACATGAAATTTGGACTCCCATGAAATCCGGTGCCTTTTAACGTTTCATTGGTTGCACGTTCAAATTCCCCACGTATGCATGCGCAATACTACCAGTGAATCATTATTTCATAGTCCGATATTCACACTACACAAGCCCAGCTGCGTTTTGCGCGACATCGCGCAGTACGCGCGACCATGGAGGTGGAATGCGCGATGCGCACGCAATTGTGGAGGGGCATTCCATATTATAGTCAGAGGGGTGTTTCGTAAAACATGAAGTAAAATTGTTGAACAAAATGGTTAACAACGTCTAGTTTTTGACTTGTTTTGATTTTTGGACCGAAAAGATTTGTTTTTTTACCAAAACGGTATTTATGAATGGGAATAAATATGTGTTCCGTCGGTATTAAACACTCTGTTTAAAACCGGTGAGAGTCTGGAGGGTGCTAATTACCCATCCAGACTCACACTGGTTTTAAACAGAGTGTTATAATACCGGTACCTCCGAAACACACGTTTATTCCCTTAATAATTAACATTTGGGTGCCGCCTTGCATTATTAATGTAACTCATGAAATTTTGAACATCATCATGTTTTGTTTTGTCGTAGTAGGAATATAATGTTTCCAGACATTTTTCTAATGGTCTAAGACGGATGAGATCGTGGTCAAAGCGCGACTGTTTCCCGCCCATATTCATTGTTGTATATTCAATGCATACATGTACCTCATTGCCCACACCAACGTAACTAGAAATATGATTCTTATTCTCAAAGAAAAATATTACCATGGCGCATGCGCATCAGCAGAAATTCCATGTCCAGACCATGTGATAGCTCATTTGAATCGCTCTGCTCAGTCGAGTCAGCAATCTAGCAGCAGCAGCTCACTATAACGGTCGCTGACTCGCCATCCAGTTGATATGAATTAGCCATGGTCGCCAAGCAAGTTATTTTCACTGCAGCATTTCATAGAAGGTAGGAATGAAATTTTCTGTATCTTGTCCTCATTCTTATGTCAAACACATTTTCTAAAAATCTGATGAGAGGATCAAAGGAAAACAACTTTTCGAACAAAGTCGCTGCACAAAATAAAGATTTTCCTAAGCCTATCATCTTTGTTTTTTTTTGAATAAATGTTGAAAATGTTCTTCATACTCGATCAGAATTAATGTAGATTAAGAGTGAAAATCTGTGCCTCAATTGAGATTGGAGGCTCGTCAATACGAACAATTTTGGAGGATCATAAACTGAAACAAACGTTCAATTCATCTGGTTTTTGTTTTAATAATAAAATCTTGGTATTGTGACGGTTTAGTCTCTTGAGTCTGCTACCACACCACACCCACACCCCAGCAATAGTTCAACCCCAACACACCTCGACGAACGGGGATAATGACGACAATAAATGGGGACGGACACAAATCATACAGAACCAGTATCCTTCCTTTAATTTATTCTGCTTACACCCGCACGCCTTTCCAAAGGCGCTTCGCCTACGTGACAAAGTCAAATTCTCACAGTACACGTTTAATTACAGTGAATGAGGATTACTGATTCGTTCAATATTCATGAATTGACAAGCGCTATATTAACTAATTTCCAGGGTGGTTCTGTAATTAATGATCTATACTGTGATTGGGGTCTCGATTATCCGAGTAAATCAAACTCACACTATGTATGAGGCTTCTTCCCTGGACTTCAACTGATTCGCTAATTGGGACGTCTGCTCAGGACGATTGCCAAACGGGAAAAGAGGACGAGCAACGCCCGCGCTTGTTTTTATACAAAAATGCCATGCTAAACTGGTACCCTCCAACTGTGTGAAGTACACATAAGACGGCTGGAAACCAACTAAGGCATAGCCTAGCAACCTAAAAACTTGGTTGTCCCATTAATCGATTCTGCATTACGCTACATTGGCGCCTTCTAGGTTTGGTCAGTCCCTGACCTATGAACTGATACAAACATAAAAGCAATGCACCTACTTTTACGAAACTGTAAAACTGTAAACTTTGTCAAATATAAACTCTTACTTTAAGAAGTAAACTCTGACAATAAACTTTATAGAAAACTTTGAGAAAACATTAACTTTATAGAAAACACTTTGAGGTAACAATAAACTTTAAGGAAACACTTTTGGGTAACACTTAGACTCTAGGCGCGACAGCTCATATACTCTATGGCAAGTGTCTGACAGTCTAGAGTTCAACAAAATGGATCACTGTTTGCCTTCTAGCGGGTTCCAGCCACGAAGTTAGTATCAAAGATTCGCTGGGTGTGGTCCTTAGTGATGAGCATTCCCTTGTGGAATACACTACGCGTCACCACCTCTGTGCTCTTCTTCACGTTGGCGATTTTCTCCAACTCTTCGTTTGTTATCCCTGGTCCTACGCTCACGACGCCATCCTCTTTTCACACCAACCTGCAGATCTGAGTGGCTTGCTCGGGTGCAGTATCCTCTGTGGTAGGCGGGGCTTTCGGGAAAACTACATCATAATGACGTGAACGATGCTCATGTACGGTCTGTCTTGCATCATTGACTACAGTTGTGGAACCTTCCTCTGTGATTCTCACGGCCGTACCAGAAAGCAAGTAATCGATCCGGAGCTCCGGAGGCGCAGGCGCCTTCCTCTCTTCATCCCGCGGGAGGGACTCGGCTGCTGAACTCTCCTGCTGCCCATCAGCTCCTTGTTGTTGACTCGGATGCGTCATCGCAATCGGGGTCTCCATCAGCTACATCGGTGCTAGAGTGTTCCTGTAACTCTGGCGATGCTAGAGGTGATGAAACTGGCCCCAGCTTGAGCATGCCATCAGCTACATCGGTGCTAGAGTGATCCTGTAACTCTTGTGACAGAGAAAATATCGCATCAGCGGTAGAGCGAGACGAACGAAAGCCACATTGGCTCTCAGGAAGGATCTTGTTGGCAATGACCTGCAGCCTAGGCAGTAGCACACGGCAGAAGACCTTGCCAGCTTAGCTCAGTAGAGAGATGCCCCTGTAATTACTGCAGTCTTGTCGATTGCCTTTGTTTTTGTACAGAGTGATTATATTGGCGTCTTTTATATAATCATGAAACTACATGAAAGCCAACACAGTCCAACACAACGGCTCCAAATCCAGGAAGTTCGACATTCACCGGGGCGTCAAACAGGGTTGCGTGCTTGCTCCTAGGGACCCTGTTTGGAATCTACTTCTCTGCATTACTTCACCGTGCATTTCCTGACCCCTCAGGAGTACTGCTCCACAGCTCTGGGAAGTTTTTTAACCTCTCACGCCTCCGTGCAAGAACAAAGATCAGAAAGGTTCTCATCAGAGAGCTCCTGTATGCAGACGATGCTGCCTTTGTTGCACACTCCGAACCTGAACTTCAAGACCTCTGCAATTCTTTTGCCAAAGTGTGCTCGGAGTTTGGCATGAAGATTAGCCTCAACAAAACAGTAGTTCTCTCTCAGGGGACACCAGCTCCACCCAACATCTACATCAATGGTTCAGCACTAAGTGTGATAAACAAGTTCTGCTACCTTGGTTCCACGATCACTAACAACAACTCTCTGGATGCGGAGATCGACACTCGCATTGGGAAGGCTTCAACCACCTTTGGTCAGCTTCGTTCCCGCGTGTGAGACAACCGGGACCTCTCCATCAATCTCAAAATCCGTGTGTACACAGCTTGCGTACTGAGTGTCCTACTTTACTGCAGCGAGACTTGGGCCACGTACAGCCGCTAGGAGCAATGCTTAAATTCATTTCACTTCCGTTGCCTTTGTTCCATACTTGGCATCACCTGGAAAGACCGCGTTCCCAACTCCTCCATCCTTGATCTCACTGGAGCAACTGATATGTTCACCATGCTGAGAGTACGTCACCTTCGATGGACCGGTCATGTTCGCAGAATGAATGATGGTCGCCTCCCTAAGGACATCTTCTATGGTGAACTGGCTGATGCCCCACGTCCTCATGGTCGCCCTAGGTTGCGCTTCAAGGACGTCCTTAAGCGAGACTTGTCTGCCTTTGACATTCCGCAAGATACCTGGGAAACTGTTGCACTGGGTCGCTCCTCCTGGCGCTCTGCTATCCACTCAGGGCAATCAGTCTCTTCACAGACCAACATTGACGATTGTGAAAGACATCGAACTCATCGTCGTTTACGACGAGACAGGCCAAGATGATGAAATGAGAGGACTCCCCTTTCAATTTGGGTATGTCGCTTCCCACCTCGTTCTGCTGCATGTTAGGTGGTATGGGGGAGGCTAGAGGTGATGAAACTGGCTCCAGTTTGGGCATGCCATTAGCTACATCGGTGCTAGAGTGATCCTGTAACTCTGGTAACAGTGGAGGTGGTTGGATCGGTTCCAGAGGGGGTAGCTGTTGCTCTTCGTCCCTGGTCTCTGTATAATCTGGTACAAAATCTGCCTCCTCCATTATTCCTCTTTTGATAAAAGTCTGCTGATGAAAAACATTTTTAAGTATTCATGTTCTATATGTTCGTTCCCCAGCTAATGCTGGGTAACAGAGTCTATATGAGTGTGTGTGCTAAAAGAGTCAGAATTGTTTAATACAAGTGGTAGTCACCTAGGGAGGGTGGAATTTTGATGAGTCTCCCGCTCCGTGTGGAGACGGTCTTACCGACCTGGCAATCTGGGTCAGGTTGGAACAACAAATCAATCTCTATATCAAGTGATTCATCTTCCTTTTCAACTGGTGCTTCGCTACTTACATGTAGAAACTTACTGCGTTGTGTCCGCAGCCAAAATGGTATTTCCATGTCCTCGCACCTTTTGATAAGGTCGTGATGTACCACTGTGCTTGCCCTTTTACCTTTTATTCGACACAACAGGGGGGGGGGGGGGGAAGCACCTCAGTAATGAGGAAAGGACCCTGCCAAATTGACTGAAGTTTACTTGATTGACCAGTTTTGTGAGTCTTGTTTAACTTGTACACCACATCTCCTTCCCCATAAGTGCTTTGGTTCTTGGAATATTCATAGTACTTCTTTTGATATTGTTGGGAACCTCCAATTGTTTTCCTTGCCAGGCAGTGGACTGTGCTCAACCTTTCTTCGAGTTCTGCTACGTATTCGTGAGGTTGGTTAGTTTTATTGTTATTGTCTTTAATATTAAAGACCAGGTCAAGGGGTTGTCTCACCTCCCTCCCCAACATCATCAGATTTGGAGTGAGACCTGTGGTGATGTGGTTTGGGAGAGCGCGTATAGCGCCAGTGAGGATGGGGAGGTCTTTATCCCATTTTGTATGGTCTCCCTTCAGATAGCATCTTATCATTTGTAGTATGGGGCGATTATATCTTTCCACTTGACCATTAGAGCTGGGGTGGTACCTAGTTGTACGTGTTCTAGCTATGCCTAACAAGTCACAAACGGCTTGGAAAAGAGAACTGGTAAAATTGGTGCCTTGGTCGGTATGAACTGTCAAAACAGGTCAAAAATTAAAACTAATTCCAATGATCACCCCTCTAGCTATATAATTGAATGTCCAGCTCGCGAGTAAGATGTAAACAACTCCTTTTATGGAGATTGGCGCACGCGTACTGCGCGATGTCATGCAGATGCAGCTATGGCGAGTGCATTGTGAATTTAAGACTATAAAATACTGACTCACTGGTATTATTGTGCATGCCTTCGCTACAAAGGATTGTGGAAAGCCATCCCCTGTAACGTTGAACATATTTTTGCGCACACTGGTGTGTCTGCAAACAAAATCCATCCTATGAGAGCACAAAGACAATAGTGGTGCAATGTACACAGCGATGCATGGAATTTGGTATGTTTGAGGATTTCGTTAGCATTTGTACCATGTACTTGGTGATTTCAGTAACCGTTGTGTATGTGACATTATAAGTGTATTTACGTTGATCAAGATTGTTATGCTGAATCTAAAAACAAAGTTGATTATGTCCACTGAACATATTTGTATCGTCCTATAGACCTCATTAAATCATTTGATTTGACGCCACATTTGTCATAATCCGTTTATGGAAACGAGAGTTACAACCGCCAGAAGGCAGTGCCTGAGTGACCACGTACGTTACCGAGGAATACAGCTACAGCTGTACCGTATGAGCCTGTGAGAGACGATGCAATCATGCTTCTCCAAAAGTCTCTGCAAAGTACACGTAAAAACATTATTTGTGTAGGGACAGCATTGCATTCTACGCATTGAGCAAAAATTGATGTTCGAGATAGGTCTTTCTACAGTATTGGGTAATTTTTACGGACAAAGGTTACATGAATATTTTTTTAAGAACCATCCATTGAAGAATTACAAGTTATGTGATATTGTCGAGTATGTATTAAAGATATGGCACTTTCCACAGTAAAGTGTACAGAGTGACCCAAAATAGGAATTCTTTAAAGAAAAAAAATTAAAAGGTCAACTATGATTTGGGTATACATCCATCTTCTCAGAAGTGTTAGTGAAAAGATAAGATTCTCTTGTACAATAAAAATATACAGAGTTGAATAGTAGTACTAGCAAGGTATTGCTTACGTAATGGGACGGACATGAGGGTACCACATGGAGACTACCAAGAAGTATTACAAATGTTGTTGTGCGTTTTTATAAAGTAGAGATAAGTATCCAATTGTTGTTTACTCTAGATTAAAAAAAAAAATCATATGGTGGAAAAATATTGAAATGTATACCGGACCACAATACTTTTTTTCACAAGGGCAGTGAAGATATTTCTATTTTTTAGTGACAGAATCTGGTTTAATACATTTAGAGTATTGTATGAAGAGCTTAATCAATCAGTGTTCTTGTTGTGCTCCCTTTATTATAATCCTTTTCAAAAAAATCTGCAAAAAAGGGCCCTGTTCTGCAGTGAAGGTGAATATTGGCGTCTATAGGCTTACCTTCGTAACATTGACGGACAACAAAAACATGTCCATTAAGTGTGAGATTTTCAACACTTCATTGCACTAATTTTTCAGTTTATTACCCCTCAGCCGAGAGGCTCGAGGGGTATTGTCATCGCCTAGGGCGTCCGTCCGTCCGGATGTGTGTGTGTCTGTCTGTCCGTCCGTCCGTCCGTCCGGGCAGCTTAGTTTCCGGATGATAACTTGAGTTAGAAATGTTGTTTGGGGTTGTAACTTCGGTAGGGGGTTGCCCTTGGGAGTAGGCAAGTTGGGATTGGTTTTGAGGTCAAAAGGTCAAAGGTCAAGGTCACCGTGGTGAGTTAAATGTAAATGGTTTCCGGATGATAACTTGAGTTAGAAATGAGATTTTGGTGTCTAACTTTGGTAGAGGGTTGCCCTTGGGAGTAGGCAAGTTGGGATTGGTTTTGGGGTCAAAAGGTCAAAGGTCAAGGTCAGCATGGTGAGATAAAGGTAAATGGTTTCCGGATGATAACTTGAGTTAGAAATGAGATTTTGGTGTCTAACTTTGGTAGAGGGTTGCCCTTGGGAGTAGGCAAGTTGGGATTGGTTTTGGGGTCAAAAGGTCAAAGGTCAAGGTCAGCATGGTGAGATAAAGGTAAATGGTTTCCAGATGATAACTTGAGTTAGAAATGAGATTTTGGTGTCTAACTTTGGTAGAGGGTTGCCCTTGGGAGTAGGCAAGTTGGGATTGGTTTTTGGGTCAAAAGGTCAAAAGTCAAGGTCACCATTGTGAGTTAAAGGTAAATGGTTTCCGGATGATAACTTGAGTTAGAAATGAGATTTTGGTGTCTAACTTTGATAGGGGGTTGCCCTTGGGAGTAGGCAAGTTGGGATTGGTTTTGGGGTCAAAAGGTCAAAGGTCAAGGTCACAGTGGTGAGTTAAATGTAAATGGTTTCAGGATGATAACTTGAGTTAGAAATGAGATTTTGGTGTCTAACTTTGGTAGAGGGTTGCCCTTGGGAGTAGGCAAGTTGGGATTGGTTTTGGGGTCAAAAGGTCAAAGGTCAAGGTCACCATTGTGAGTTAAAGGTAAATGGTTTCCGGATGATAACTTGAGTTAGAAATGCGATTTTGGTGTCTAACTTTGGAAGAGGGTTCCCCTTGGGAGAAGGCAAGTTGGGATTGGTTTTGGGGTCAAAAGATCAAAGGTCAAGGTCAGCATGGTGAGATAAAGGTAAATGGTTTCCGGATGATAACTTGAGTTAGAAATGAGATTTTGGTGTCTAACTTTGATAGGGGGTTGCCCTTGGGAGTAGGCAAGTTGGGATTGGTTTTGGGGTCAAAAGGTCAAAGGTCAAGGTCACCGTGGTGAGATAAAGGTAAATGGTTTCCGGATGATAACTTGAGTTAGAAATGCGATTTTGGTGTTTAACTTTGGTAGAGGGTTGCCCTTGGGAGTAGGCAAGTTGGGATTGGTTTTGGGGTCAAAAGGTCAAAGGTCAAGGTCACCATTGTGAGTTAAAGGTAAATGGTTTCCGGATGATAACTTGAGTTAGAAATGCGATTTTGGTGTCTAACTTTGGAAGAGGGTTCCCCTTGGGAGAAGGCAAGTTGGGATTGGTTTTGGGGTCAAAAGGTCAAAGGTCAAGGTCAGCATGGTGAGTTAAAGGTAAATGGTTTCCGGATGATAACTTGAGTTAGAAATGAGATTTTGGTGTCTGACTGAGGTAGGGGTTTGCCCTTGGGTACAGGCAAGTTGGGATTGGTTTTGGGGTCAAAAGGTCAAAGGTCAAGGTCACCGTGGTGAGTTCAATGTAAATGGTTCCGAATGATAACTTGAGTTAGAAATGAAATGTTGGTGTCTAACTTCGGTAGGGGGTTTCCCATTGGTACAGGCATGTTGGGACTGGTTCTGGGGTCAAAGGCCAAAGGTCAAGGTCACCACGTTGAGTTAAAGGTTAATGGTTTCCGGATGATAACTTGACTCTGGCTGAGGGGTTTCAACAGCAACGCTGTTATTTTAAATATTTGTAGTATCACAAAGTTTGAACAAGTTCCTCCTCTAGATCACTTCTCTGACTCCCTTTTTACCCCAAACCCCAGCCAGTCCCCAGCCACACCCCGTATCTTGTTATGAGGGTGATTTTAAGGAGTTCCAATTATCTGATATATTTCCTTCTTGTTCATCAAAATCATGGCTAGAGCCGTGAATGAACTTTATTAATTTTTAATATTGGTATTAGTGGACATTACTTCAGGTTGAATTTGTTTAGGCTGCCCTCAATATGTGTTAGTGCCAAATCCACCGTTTGAGACAGTTATAGCGCCCTCTGAAAAGTTTGTTGTTATTATTATGGGATGGCGAGTGATAGGAGTGTGGAGGACTAAAGTTTTTTTTCTACCTTTTAACAAGCTTTCTTTTGGACTTTCTCTCGACTTATGGATATTTGTGTGTGTTTTGGAGCTATTGGTTATAAGAGGAGCTTCTCATAAACTGTAAGAACACAGTAGGCAAGGCAATATTGAAGAAAATAGAACTGATTGAGGGCGTTGAATGAACAGTGTGTGAACTTGTGTTTATTCTTCTGAGAACAATTGAAGCGTTGGCAACTTAGGCCCAGTCCTGTCCACCAAATAAACGTGAAAAGTGTGCTTCAAACTGAACTTCAGAAGGGCCCATAAATAGGCACGTACCAGTTGAAAAAAAATGTCCAGTTTACGGGAGGAATACTGTTCCATAGACTGAGTTACAAGTATACACAGAACTTAGAATAGAACTGAGTACAGAGTAGGCCTACCCTGCATAAATTGCCAGAATGGATGAACTAGATCATTAAGTCATGTTGTCCACGGTTGACCCATGGTTACCGACACCCGAAGCCAGTCCGGGTGGTGCTGCGGGTGGTGGAGAAGAACCAAATGAAGAGAGTGCCGGTGCCTTAACATCCTTTCTTCAGCAACAGGGGGAATCAATGAAACAGCAAAACCAACTGATGGAGTTGTTGGTTGAGTGTCACATAAGATCATCCCTCCCCCAAAGACAGATACAGCCATTCAGTGGAAACCCGCTTGATTACCATGCATTTGTGAGGGCCTTCGAGCACACCATTGAACCCAAGAGCAACAAAGTTTCCAGCCAAGACCAGTTTCAGCACAACTGTGAGTGGTGAATCAGAACAAACTGGAAGCAGTGGAGCCTGCATTTATTGCAGTGATGCTAGCCATTGCATAGAGAACTGTGCAGTACTGGCCAGCAAGCCATATGAAGAGAGAATTGAGTTCTGCCATGCCAAGGGGCTATGCTTTGGGTGAATGCGTGCATCATCACATCTTGCAAGAGACTGTAAGAAAAGACAGAAGTGCAGCATTTGTCGACGGTGGCATCCTACAGTACTACACAAGAATGGAAAAGCCCTCAGCAGCCTGATGCTACACCAGTCAGTGCCGTCGATGGAAAGCAAACTCGGCTTTATAATGGACAGACCGAGGTACATGTAAAGGACAATGTTAAATGCAGTTTAACAAACTCCGACAATGTGTGTCCTACTGAATCACAAAGAAGGGGTGGTTCCAGTCATCCTGAGGTCAAGAAAGACAGGAATGCAGACAAAAACCTATGCATTCTTGGACTCCGGCAGTAATGCAGTCTTCTGTGCTGATGCAGTGGTGACCCGGCTTGGTGAGAAAGGAAAGACAGTCAACATACAAGTATAAACTTTGACTGACGAGAAGGTGGTGAAGGGTCGTGTGTTGTCAGATCTTGAGATAACGGACCTACAGAGTCAAACAGTCATCAGTCTCCCAGAAGTCTACACCCAGACACAAATCCCGGTAGTCAGAGAAGACATCCTCACCCAAGATGACTTGAAGGAATGGCAGTACTTAGACAGAGTTGAGCTGCAAAATGTTGACGCAGAGGTGGGGCTGTTGATTGGAAACAATGTCCCCAAGGCGATGGAACCACTTGAAGTCATAAACAGCAAGGACAGTGGCCCCTTTACCTGCCGATCAGTCCTTGGTTGGCAGGTTTATGGGTCAAAGAGAAATTAAGGTCAACAGAGAACCAGCTCCCATAAAGTAACAGTGAAAGCCAAAGCAGACATTGATAATCAGCTGGAGAAGCTTTTCAATCATGACTTCAATGAGAGGATCATAGAAGACAAGCCAGAGAAGTCCAGACAGGATTTACTCTTCACCCAGAAGGTGGAGAACTCCATCAGAATGGTTGGCGACCATTACAAGATTGCACTCCCACGGCCCATCTGCAAAGGAAGTTCCAGAGACAACCAGAATTCCAGAAGGAATATACAGGCTACATGGAGTCCATGCTTAGCACGGGTTACATGGGGAAAGTTCCCGACGGAGAGGCAAGAAGGGATGACGGCAGATTATGGTATTGTGGCGAAACCGACCCCTGACACTATTTGTGGCGGAACCGGTGATTGGCGGAACCCAGGGAAAACTGGTCTTATTTATCCCAGGACTCTAGCCAACTCCTATTATCCCACAAAAAATATTTATTAGCCTAACGAACGGGTGAGCGGCTACCCATACGCAAGGGGGGACAATTAACGAACGGCGGACTAAGCCTAGGGGCTGTTCGTTTGGTGGAAATATACCACCGTTTTGTGATTGAGTAATCAATTGAATGTAATTAGAGCAATATACAAGTAGCCACAATAGGCCTCAAGGTGAATTCAGGTAACCCTCACGGCAGACCTAGGTAACCCTCACAGTGAACCTGAGTAAACCTCACAGAGACTAGTGATTCCAAAGACGGTTATCGATAGGATTTATTCAAGAATCTCAATCATCAATAGATTATTGTAAATAATTGCAGCTTAACAATATTCTACAATAATGCACAATAACAGCAATTACGAGGCGATGAATATCTCTCATACAGACAGTAACCCTCACTGCTTGTAACAAGGGTCAACTGCACCCTTTGTAGTAAACGTAGCCTTAGGTAACCCTCAAGTGGTCAACTGCACCACATGATAATGAACTTATACAAACATAATCCCTGTCACAGTTCCAATAATTACCCTCGCACAGATTGAGCTATCCCAATAAACCTCACAGAGGAAAGGTAACCCTCAACCCAATTCAGCGTCAAAGCAGGCTGTACTATGTAATCCAAATAACCCTCACATGAACTGAGCGGTCACAATAACCCTCACGGGAAACCAATTACCCTCAGAGTGAGTTATACATGTACAATATAAACCTTACGTGCAATAAACCTCACACAAAACAGGTAACCCTCACAAGTGCTCAGAGCACGGCAGGGAGTAAACTCGTCAGGCTAGCTAGTTCACTGATTACGGCAATGATCGCCTCAGTCGTAAAACCCCACCGAATGGTGTCCAACCCACGACAAGCAATCTACCACCGAATCACAGTCCCACCAGCCTCTCAACCCAAGTTCTATAACTCCTAGCCCTTTTGTTCTAGCACTAATCAAGACACAATAATCAGCCTTAATTTCACGACTAGTATTCCATCTAAATCTTTGTCCCAAATTATCTTAGACATTCGACACTGAATAACAGACCTTGAGCTACAACTTCACTCAATATATATTAGACAACACTTAGCTCACTGCTAGCTAAACCCAGAGCATCAACTCCCGAACCCAGCCGCACCAGAGCGTCCACCGTCAGAGATGAGCTCCTACTCCCGACCGGGGAGTACGCAACAGCAAAGAAGACCCCAGCAACGGCACCACGACTTGACTCGTCCCTGAACCCCGAAGCTTGGCTTCTTGCGACTTGGCAACAGCACCAGAACGCGTTCCTACTGCATTGACGCCATCTTGCGAACTAACGAGATGATCCCAGGACCCACGCTAAAGCATGCTAATTCGCGCACAGTCTTCCCAATACGCGATACTGATTGGTCAAATGCACGCCATGAATCATTAATCTCCTGATCACGCAGCACAATTTATTGCTGATTGGTCAACGCGCACTTCGGCATTATAAGCACGCACCGGATGTCCTAGATCACGCGCATAAATTATTCCTATGACCTAGACTCCTACACAAGTCTACATATACCTGTACCCCTGTTTCGCCACAGTATCTTCCTCATCATGGTGTCATGCATCCACAGAAAAACAAGATAAGGGTGGAGTATGACTGCACAGCCGACTACAGAGGTGTCTCCCTCAATAAACAGTTGATACACGGCCGTGTTGACTAGGTTCAGGCAGGATCAGGTTGCCCTCATGTCTGACATTGAAGGCATGTTTTCCCAAGTCTTGGTGCCCAGAGACGACAGAGATCTGCTGAGGTTGTTATGGTGGGACAATGGTGACATCAAGAGACCCTTGACAGAGTACCGCATGACAGTACATGTCTTTGGTGCAGTCTCTTCTCCTTCATGTGCAAACTACGCTTTGAAGAAGACAGCAGATGATCATGCAGGATGTGAAGAAATTGCGCACATCATCCATCGCAATTGTTATGTCGTTGATTGTTTGTGCTCAACCCCGACAGTGTCAAAGGCAGGCCAGCTTGTCAAAGGTTTGACTGAAACATGCAGCAAGGGAGGATTCCACCTCACAAAGTGGGTGAGCAACAAGAAGGAAGTCTTAGAGAACATCCCAAAAGATGAAAGAGGCAGAAACTGGAAAGACTTGAACATCGATGGTGAGAAGTTGCCCGTTGAGAGAACGCTTGGCATGATGTGGTCCATTGAAGATGATGAGTTTGGATACAAAATTGAGATGAGAGATAGACCACCGACAAGAAGAGGTATTTTATCTACCGTCAGCTCTGTCTTCGACCCCTTGAAATGTGTCTCACCAGTTGTGCCTCCAGCCAAGCAATTACTGCAAGCAGCATGTCGGATGAAGTTGGGATGGGATGAAGAAATTCCACCAGATCTGAGTAAGAAATGGCAGAATTGGCAGTTGGAACTCCCAAGACTGGCGGAGTTCAAGATGGTAAGATGCCTGAAGCCAGATGGATTTGAAGAACCAAAGTCAGTCACCTTGCACCACTTTGCTGATGCCAGTGAGCTGGGCTATGGCACCATATCTTTCCTGAGATTGGTGAATTATGAAGGTGAAGTCAAGTGTTCATTCCTGATGAGTAAATCACGGGTCGCCCCACTCAAGCAGGTGACAATTCCAAGAATGGAGCTAACAGCAGCGACAGTAGCAGTGAGAGTTGACCATATGATCAGGAAGGAGCTGGAGATCGAAGTAGATGACACCTACTGGACCGATAGCATGTCTGTGCTACGGTAAATCAACAGTAGAACAACCAGATTTAAGACATTCCTCGCCAACAGGTTGGCATTTATCCTTGACGGCTCAAGTCCAACGCAGTGGCGTCACATTGAATCTCAACACTCAATCCTGTTGATGTCTGTTCAAGGGGAAGGAGAGTTGAGCAATTCCTACAGATGGATGACTGGAAGAATGGCCCAGGGTTCTTACTTCAGCCATGATGAGTGGCCCACAACACCAGAGCTTGGTGCAGTTGAAGTGGGAGAAGACTCGGAGGTTAAGAAGAATGTTCATGCCTGCACCATCAAGCCAAGTGAGATGGAGAAACAGAGCCTGGATCGAGTAATCGAGCACTACTCAGACTGGGTGCGACTGAAGAAGGCAGTTTGCTGGTTGCTAAGATTCAGAAGATGGTTGATAGGCCAGCCCGAGTCCCAGAAAGCTGAACAAACTCCGCAGGGTGGACTAACTCTGAAAGAACTACAAGCAGCAGAGAAGAAAATCTTGCAACATGTTCAAAGCCAAGCATATGCAGATGAGATCAGAGCCCTTGCCCAGAGTACAGAAGATGATGGAGGGAGCAGACAAAAGATCAAAGGAGTGAAGAAAACCAGTTCCATCTACAGAGTTGACCCAGAGAGCTGTTAAGAGTTTGAGGAAGATTGAGCAGGGCCTCACTGCCAGTTGATGCTAAGCACCCCATCATCCTTCCCAAAGCCAGCCACGTGTCAACCTTGATCATAAGACGCATTCATGAGACATCCGGACATAGTGGAAGGACCATGTTCTTGCAAGTCTTCAACAGAAATATTGGATTTCGGGTGCCAACTCCGCAATCAGAAAAATAGTCGGCAAATGTGTGATGTGCAGACGGTACAGAGCCAAAGTCATGGAGCAGAAGATGGCTGACCTCCCAGCAGACAGGATCAAACCTGATGAGTCCCCCTTCACCAGAGTAGGAATGGACTACTTTGGGCCACTAGAGGTGAAAAGAGGTTGCAGTGTGCTAAAGCGGTATGGTGTGATTTTCACCTGTCCTAGCTTCACGAGCTGTGCACATTGAGAAGGCTGACTCCCTAGACACGGACTCATGCATTGATGCTATCCGGCGATTCATTGATTGCCGGGAAAATGTGACAGAGATGAGATCGGACAATGGCACCAATCTTGTGGGTGCTGAAAGAGAACTTAGAACAGAAATCAATAAGTGGAACCAGGCTCAACTGAACAACAGATTGCTGCAGAGGAACATTCAGTGGACCTTCAATCCACCTGGAGGGTCCCATCACGGTGATGTATGGGAAAGGCAGATAAGAACTGTAAAAAAAATGCTTTTCTTCCTGATGAAGCAGTTTATTTGATGATGTTACGTCTTACAAGTAGCAGTTGAGGCAGGATATATTTGCAGAGTTCAAGCCAAAGTTGCAGTGTATGAATGGAGATTTGATTTGCACATGTTGTGATTTCAAATGAGGTGCGAGCCAAGCGCTGCCTCTACCCTTATGCCTTTGTTTCAAACATGCAAAAAAATTGTGAATGGAACCCTCAAGCCAGCTAGTTGCATTCATGTTCGCGATTCAGGAACAAGGACAAGACATTGACTGTCGCGAAAATCTGTTTCAAGGATCAAGTTTGCAGTGACATTGAACTTTGCAATTGACAGTTGAAATACTTGGAGTGGAACTTCAAAAAACTCTTTGAGTCAGTGACACTTGCAGCTTATTTGTAATATAAAGATGAATCATTGTGCTAAGTATATTTTTTGTGCTCAGCTTTTACACATGTAAAAATGTTTGTATGATCACAAGTCATTAATTGAGAACAGAGCTCTTGTATTGATTGATTTGGAATATGTAAGTTAGAAACTGAATGTTAATGAGTGTTCATATTTTGATTCAGTACATTGGTTATACAATTTGACCCCCAAAAAACAGTTGGCAGTAGGTGTGAGGTTAACGCTAAAGATTGTTCAGGTGACCAGTCTAATAATTCAGAAGCTCAGTTTTGCCAGATGTCAAGTGTATTTATTTTTGCAACATTGCCATAAAATGTACAAGTTGAGTATGAGATGTGGACTGTTAAAGTATTTTGAATCTACATGTACTTCTAACAGGATTAATTGTACAGTGGAATTGTTTGCTAGTATACAATGTACATAAACAAGCTGATTCTTCATGTGATTTCAGTTTGAACAAGTGTAAACTAAAGATTCGGTATTAATTGTTCTTGCTACATAGAATACGCATGGATTTGTCCAGTGTATGTAATTCTCAATCTCGAGCAAATTTTGATGATCATTGAAGGCATTGTGCATTTTATGAAAACAATAATGTAAATAGGATGAATTTGATTCGTTATCACTGTTGTTTAAAAATGCAAGAGGCAGATTTCAGTATGTCTTTTTGTTTTGGACTCATTGTAGTACTCTAGACGGTTGAATAATTGAATAGAATATTTGCTAGTGTGATATTCTTACAGTGTTAAGTTATACAGTGTCTAGTAGAAATGGAGGTTATGCAAATGCATATAAGTTAAGGTTAGTTGAGTGGTCGGTTACAACCCGACCACTCTTTTGAGTTGTTATGATTAATTGAGTGGTCAGGCACAACCCGACCACTGTCTAGAATTGTTCTCAAAAATCTTCTTTGTTTGGTTCTTTTTTTTTCCGGATAATAATTCTCCGCGGGTTTTCTGCTAAACGGTTTATGGTATGAAGTTGTAACTTTCAACATATATCGACCCTGATCCCGAGTGGTACATATTACTCTGACGGCATGATGACGACATCGGGTGTCAAATTACAAGCGATTTTAGCTGAAAAAGTGACCAATTACTTTCACCTATAACTCTTGAACCGAATTATCGATAGTGTTTGTGTTCAGTAATCAGATAGACCATGAATTTATAAACATTTTCTGTCATGTGCGTGGACTCGCTTGACCTTTACTTCCGGGTCTACCGGAAGGTCAAAGTTAGGTGAATTCAAAATGAAGACTTTAGCCTCATATCAAAACAAAGCAGAATTGTTTCCAAACAGTTTACGGTATGATCTAGAAACCTAGTGTAAACTTGCACCATGTTACGAAGATGTTATAGATTTTGTTACGTTATCATGATGTCATTAGGTATCAAATTACTAGCGATTTTAGGGCAACTTCTGACAAATTAGTTTGCGCTACATGTATATCTTTTGAACCAAATAGAGTATCGTGTTCGGTTTTTCGTGAGGTTGTAGACTGTGCCTTGAGAAACATTTTTTTGTCCCCGTACACAAAAACCACTTGACCATCACTTCCGGTGTTGCCGGAAGTGCAATGAAAACCTAATATAATTCAAAAGCGGAAGCATTTTACTACCGACATATATATTATGCAAGTGTTTAGTGAGAAATGTAAGTCACAAAAAAATAGTGTGATGACGCCAGTTATGAGTTGTTACGATTAATTGAGTGGTCGGGCACAACCCGACCACTCTCTGTTTTTGTTCTGATAAATCTTCTTTTTTTTCCCGGACAATACTTCTCCACGGCTTTTCTCCTAAACCGTTCCTCATATGAACTTGTAACTTTCAATATATATCGACCCTCATCCCTAGTGGTGCATATTACTCTGACGTCATGATGACGTCATCGGGTGTCAAATTACAAGCGATTTCAGCTGAAAAAGTGATCAATTACTTTCACCTATAACTCTTAAACAAAATAATCAATGATGTTTGTATTTCGTAATCGGATAGACCATGAATCGATAAACATTTTTTGTCGTGTACGTGAACTCGCTTGACCTTCACTTCCGGGTCTACCGGAAGGTCAAAGTTGGGTGAATTTAAAATGAAGACTTAAGCCTGAAATCAAAACAAAGCAGAATTTCTTCCAAACGGCTTACGGTATGATCCAGAAACCTAATGTGAACTTGTACCATGTAACGAAGATGTTGTAAATTTTGTTGCGTCATCATGACGCCATCAGGTATCAAATTACAAGCGATTTAAGGGCAACTTTTGACAAAATAGTTTGCGTTATATCTTTTAAACTAAATAGAGTATCGTGTTTGTTTTTTCGTGAGGTTGTAGACTATGCCGTGAGAAACATTTCGTGTTCCCGGACACAAAACCACATGACCTTCACTTCTGGTGTTACCGGAAGTGCAATAAAAACCGAACATAACTCAAAAGCAGAAGCATTTTACTACACACATCAAATTAGGAAAGTGTTTAGTGAGGAATGTCAGACAAATGAAACAGTGTGATGACGTCATCTTTCGAAAGGGCGCCCCCTAGCGGCACATAAAATAGTGTGAGCTTTCTTTAATTTGACAACCATTCATTCAAATTTTACCACATCGCCCCTTGATATTCTTTGATTAACCACATATAACTTGGCAAGGTTTCAAATTCATGACGTCATCAGACCAGAAGTTACTTCTATGAGAATTTGAAAACAATCATATTTTAAATGTAATTCTTTCAATTGATCCATGTCGATCTTAGCCCAAAAAAGATATCCATAATACAATGTTCACCTTTGCTTCCAAATACTGTTTCGTCATCAAACCGGAAGGTGGGTGTTATGAATACATACGTTATTTTACTTTACAATGAACATCTCTTTCCGTTTTTGAATAGTGACGTCATCAACCAAGAAATAACTTGCATACATGTGTACATAGAATGCTTACTCAAATTGATCACACCATTAAAGATGTATTTTTTTACTTGAAGATAAAAATAATTGATTTTACTGGAAATGATTTATTTCGAAATCCTTTGTTCTTACATAAAAATATTCATAACTTAAAGGAAACATGCAGTGGAAATTCAGCTCATCTTGTTTTCATGCACATTACTATGTGTTGCAACAATACATACAAGATCTTAATACTTGTTTTCATTGGAAGTGACAAGAAAGTGGTAGTTTTTCAATTATTAGTAAATCCTTTCATCAATATATAAGAGGGCGCTATTTTGCTTTTGTCACACAAGGTACTCCTTGCCACAGGTGTGTTATGAACAGTACAAATTAGTCCTTCAAAATTACCCACACAAATTTTTTTTGAAGAAATATTTGCCACTACGATTGTCCAAATAAGCTGTTTTACATGATAAACAATAAAAAGTGGAATTAACTCCAAGAAAATAAAGAAAACTTTGCCATAAATTTGTATACACAAAGCTATGGAGACACTACGGTTCTGCCTTGAATGACATCACGCTTTGGCTCATGAATATGGAAATTTTCATTAGCATAAAAGCTTAAATGTTGAAATTTCTCTCTTTTACTGTTACAAAGGAGGTGGAAACTTCAAAGTTACATGGCAAGAAAGCTGTTTAAATGTGGGCAATTCTCCATGGGAGAGCAAAAAATGTCAAAAATAAATATTTACATATTAAACCTTTTTTGTACTTTTTCCAGACCTCAATTAAATGGGGAATTCAGTTCAAAAAACAAAATTGAAAAAAAATACATATTCCTGGTAAAAACAGTGATTTTTGCAATTTATGATTAAAAACGTTCAGATTTGGTAAAAAATAAAATTTAGTGTATGTATTACTTTCTGGATTATTGGGAAAAGATTTGATTTATTTTATGATGTTACAATATACTAACATTACTCAGGGTCATTAAAAAAAATTCTAAAAATATAAATATATATATATATATAGTGTAGGCCTTCATTTAAAAATGTCAAAATTAGCACGTAATTCCGTTACCAAAAAAATGGCAAAAGTTACTTATTTCACAAATTTTCTTGTTTTTTTTCTTCAAATCATGTATGTTGAGAAAAGACCCTACTATAAACATAAATGAAAAATAAAAACTTTAAAATAGTAATTTCTTGGCATTTTTCCAAGTGGTAACGGAATTACGAAACGGTAACGGAATTACGGTAACGGAATTACGCATGCACAAAGTATGCACATTTCCTCCAGATTATGTACATGCACATGACATATTATTAAATAGGAGATTTGCTTGTAACCTTGGACAATAACTTTAAATACTAAATTACTTGTTAAATCATTTCCCTCTTTAATTTGCTATTATATAATTAAAAATAATCAGGTGTTCCATTGATATTTTTTACTTTTACGTTTTCTTTTTTACTATTTGAAAAATGCTAATAATTGTTTGGATGCTTAAAGGGAATATACAACATTTTCAAACATCAGAAAATAAACCTACCAAGTTTTTACAAAATACCTTACTAGGATGTTGGTAAATGACAGTCTAAAGCATCCTGTAAAATTATGGCACCTGGTGTGAAGTAATTTTCAAGAAAATGATATTTTTGTATACATTTCCAACGGTGGTCGGCCGACCACCGTTGGAAAAACCTAAATATTTTTCAACTACTGCTCCAACTTTACACTCTTTCCAGTCCAAATTTTGTTTGCTATTTGTTACATGTTCATGAACGGGTGCAGGCCAGCTAGTCTGGTTCCCTTATCCTCCAATTTTCCGGCATCTATAAATTGATCCATTTTACCTTTAGTGGAGTCAGGGAACCAGACTACTTGAACAGTTTTGTTTTTCTTGGTTTTTCCAGCATTTTTGAACGCAAAACTTCAAACATGTCAGTGTAACAATATTTGATCTATTATACTAACCCCTCAATTAGTTCATTTCTTAAAATTACAGCAAAAGCCAACGATGTACATTCCCTTTAAATATGTGTTGCCAAAGCCGTTGTCTGGTACCCACAGAAACTAAATTCCACAACAAAATGAAAGTTGAGTACCAGACTGTACTTGTACTTCTACTTGGCATAACTTAACATCTTCCCTTGCTCAGAGATGCCAACCAGTGCAGTTTTATTATATTTTCCACGATAAACTAGTGAAATACAATAATACAATTGTTCATAGTAAAATTAGATTTTCGGTAAAAAAAAATATACATATACATATTGCTTTCATTTGACCTTGACCTTTGACCTAAAAACTGAAGCCCAGACATGTTTAGGCCTACATTTACATTTTGATCTGCTAATTTTCACTTAGCTTTCTACGAAAGCCCATTAGCGCCACTGCAAGTATATATAATGCGGATTATTTAATTCGTTATTACGGATTATTAATTCGTTATTACGGATTACTAATTCGTTATTACGGATTATTAATTCGTTATTACGGATTATTTAATTCGTTATTACGGATTACTAATGCGTTATAACGGATTACTTAATTCGTTATTACGGATTATTAATTCGTTATTACGGATTATTAATTCGTTATAACGGATTATTTAATTCGTTATTACGGATTATTAATTCGTTATTACGGATTATTTAATTCGTTATTACGGATTACTAATTCGTTATAACGGATTACTTAATTCGTTATTACGGATTATTAATTCGTTATTACGGATTACTAATTCGTTATTACGGATTATTAATTCGTTATTACGGATTATTTAATTCGTTATTACGGATTACTAATTCGTTATAACGGATTACTTAATTCGTTATTACGGATTATTAATTCGTTATTACGGATTATTAATTCGTTATAACGGATTATTTAATTCGTTATTACGGATTATTAATTCGTTATTACGGATTATTTAATTCGTTATTACGGATTACTAATTCGTTATAACGGATTACTTAATTCGTTATTACGGATTATTAATTCGTTATTACGGATTATTAATTCGTTATTACGGATTATTAATTCGTTATTACGGATTATTAATTCGTTATTACGGATTATTTAATTCGTTATTACGGATTATTTAATTCGTTATTACGGATTACTCATACGTTCTGAGTCATTACTCGGCAAGTATGGCGCAGGAGTGCGAGCGTTTCATTCGATGCTACTTCCATCTTGGTTTAACTTACGAGGAAATTCTGAACATCCTCCTATTTAATCACAATATATTAATAAGTAAGCGAACACTGAGTCGAAAATTGAGAAACCTGGGTCTGTTTCGTCGAAAATATCACACAGACGTGATAGATATTGCCTGCTTTCTGCAACAAGAGCTGCAACAGTCTGGAAACCTACACGGCTACCGATGGATGCATCTAAAGTGCATCCAAAATGGCATCAACACAGATAAAGAAACGGTCCGCCTGTTGCTTGGAATTTTGGATCCAGATGGAGTCGAAATAAGGGCAAGAAAAAAGTTGCAAAGACGGCTGTATCAAGTTCGAGGACCAAATTATATGTGGCATGTTGACTCGTATGATAAACTGAAACCTTACGGGATCTGCATTAATGGATGTATTGATGGTTTCTCTAGGCGTGTTTTGTGGCTTGACGCATATACAACAAGTAGTGACCCTGCTGTCATTGCGGGATATTACATGAACACGGTTCGTTCTCAGATGGGATGCCCAAGAATCATTAGAGCTGATCATGGAACAGAAAACACACACATCCGACAGATGCAGCAGTTTCTTCGAAGGAGTCAGGATGACGCATTTGCTAAAGACAAGAGTTTCATGCAAGGAACCAGTCAAAATAATCAAAGAATTGAGTGTTGGTGGGGCATGCTTAGAAAACACTTCACTCAGTTTTGGATGGACCTCTTCGCCCAAATAAAAGAAGAAGGCCACTTCAGTGGGGATCATCTGGATAAGTCACTGCTGCAGTTTTGCTTTTTGAATATGATCCAGGTAAGCTGTTAATTAGCTGGTCTAATAAAGTATGATTCGTGCACATTAAAGGATATCCCGCTGTATGAAGTTGTTTCAATCAATCTTTAAGTCTAATTGTTTGTTATTTCAATTTCGCACATCACAGGGCGAACTAGACACTGTTGTAAAGGAATGGAACGCCCATCGCATCGCTCCCTCCAGAAACCGCCATGGCCCATTTGGTCGCCCTCTTGTAATGCATACCATGCCACAGCTTTATGGAGCAGAGAACTTCCTGGTAGAAGTGCAACAAGATGAAATTGATGTATGCAGCAGTGAGTGCATCTTTAAAGGCCGATACCCATGCGACAAAGATGTGTTCGACCTTTGTTCAATCATGATGGAAGAACGACTGATGTCTGTGCCAAGTACAGTGGAAGAAGGAATAAACTTGTACAATAGTCTCAGAAGGATGATTCTAGATGAGATAGACCTGTAGGCCACCTATGTGTCCCAAAACTGTGTCTTCCAGTAATTATATAACAATTAATCCCTGGTTGCCTTGAAATCTGTAACTTATGTTTTCCTGCAGCAAACATGATTTAATTAAGAGACATGTGATTTCAATTCTTCACTTTCGGTTTGTCCTCTTCTACAGCACAAACTTCGTGGGAAAGTAGGGTATAGGGTCCAACTTCAAGGGTGAACAGATAAATAAACTAAAAAAACCCAGAGAGATACCGAGATGTACTCAAGATAACGCTCTTTATTGTTAACATGCAACACTTTGAAACATTAGGAGGTATAACTGGAAAATTTAACACAATTCTCAGGATTTTGATCAACATACATGTAATTTGACATGCAGATAAAAAATAATTTTTAATCATAATACATGGGCCATTAAACTAAAAATGTGAGCAATCTTACTTTCAAAGTCCGTTTCATTTCGTACTAAATCAACAAGGGTCATTTTTAAAGTGTACCAGCTATGAGGTTGTCCAACAAATTGGCAGCTGTTATTAATAAGAACTATGATTTTAATCTTGTTGTATTTAAGTGTTTCATTTTTTATGCATAATATTTGTCAACAGTTATAATAATCCAATTCAAGCTCAATTTTATGAAAGTTTTTTTTTGGCAATTTTCCTTTTAATCCTTAAAAATTGAGTAAACATCTTGGAGATTATCTAATTATATTTCTGCATTTTGTTTATGATGGAGAAATAAACGAGATTTGAACACATCATTGTACATCATTTGCACATTACTGCACCAATTATGAATCATGATTTGTATACAAAAGTCTTGGAGAATTTAATTACACTGCCCTTTTGTGAATCTCCTATAAAAGATGGTTTAAACTTATGCAACCTGATTGTAATGAATGGTACTTCAAAAAGTTTGGCATTAAATTATACCACACCATTTACGTTACAAAGTCATAAATTGGGCTGAAAGGTCTCTTGTAAAACCAACATTGTCTATGTAAGATATGGAGCTTATTGTAATTTTAGATTGAAATGCAAACCTTTAATATTGCCTATTTTTTTACAAACAAGTTTGTTCGATGACAAAAACATAAATAGGCACACCCTTGGTTGAGCTAATGTGATGATTAAAAGTGTGATTTACAAAAAAACACAGATTTGGTCATCCAAACTTTGCTAATCATGCCGTAAAATTTTAAAATCAAATTAAGTGGAAATAAGTATGTTTGCTTTTATATATATATAAAAAACATGTAGTAACACTTTTTTTAATTAACACCACACAAATTTGGAAAAACAAAGATTATCAATAGCACATATAGGCTTACATACTTTCCTCTTTTCACATGGACCTAAATAGTTTGAATGCCAATAGTTATCTGGTTATCTGTTGATTAGCATACAATTAGAGTCATTAAGACATTTTCCAAAAACGAAAATCACTATTTGGGGCTAGAAAGAGGGTGGTCTCCCTTTCCTAATTGTATGTGATGCATGTAGTTAACAAAGCACCAGTAGGTAGATACAGGTTAATGGCAAAAAGAAAGTCTTTAAAAGAAGACATTTCCATTTGTGGGAATTTTGAGATCGTCCAATTGAAAGACATTTTTTAAATCACAGATTTGTAATGGTAAGAATTTCAGATTGTCAAGATGAAATTCAATCCATTTATCACTTATTTGTAATCATGCTCACACGTGTTCGGTTTTTCCCACCCATGCATTCAAAATAAGACTGCTCCTTAACTGAGCTGTTCATCTGAGATCATTGCTTTTGTGTGTGCAACAGAAACAAAGAAGGAAATATGAAACTTCCTATGGGTGCAAATTAAATCAGCCCTTTATACATTTTAGGTTATACATGTAACATGAACAATAAGCAACTATTACAAGCATGCACAAACTTGAACACTGTGTGAAAAATAGTAGTCTCTTTATCAACATACAGTCTACATGACAAATATATATTATTTAAATGCTGTATAAAAATAAACAAGTAAAAAATGCCATCTTTCTTGTAACGTCCTTGATAGGTAAGCTTGGCAATCTAGATAACATCCATCACCCACACTCCACTTTGTAAGATTTCATTAAATTCATGTCGCAAATCAACAAAACTTTCGTATGTTGAGGGCACCTCCAACACATTTCCGCATGTATGACCAATTGGCCTTCTTTCAAAACCGGTCAGCTGAGTAAATATCACGTTGATGACATTCACTGAAAGGACATCGGACCCTGTACAAAACCGCAAAAATCTCTTCAGCATGTGCTCGTTAAGGGATCTCACATATCTCTTGAGATATGTTCCAACAGTTTGTTCATTTGCTGTACATTCTGGAGGAAACTGCAACATAGCAATAACCTTCTTGGGTGAAGGCTGCATTTCCTCATAGAGATTGAGAAATTCAGATTTGGTCAGGCTACCATGAAGTGATTTCAGCACTGGCTGCATGCAATCAGCTATGAATCTTGGCTTCTGAATGATCTCTTTGTGCCCCATTTCAGAAATGATGTGGGAAAGGTTGGTTTCTGATGGCAATTTCTTGCAGTCATATTCCCCCAATATTTCAACAAGTTCCTCATTGTCAGAGGGGAATTCCTGCAGTGCAGCTTCCAAGATGTTTCTCTCACTCTCAGGAATGTACTGCAGGAATGCTGATTTTGTGTCAGCATGACTAGATCCAAACAGTGCTGTTTCCATGAATACTGGGGACAGTGAAATGGGAAAATACCTAAGATCAACCCATCCCTTAACAAGTATTCTTGCAACAGCTTCCCACTCTCTCTCCCCAAAGTCATGCCTAATCACAGGTACTTTGTAAGTGTCCCCGGTGGTCATCTCTTCGTAAAATTCCTGCCAGAATTGAGTGACTGCATCCTTGTAAACCCCACTACCCAGGCCCGCCTCCATCTGCCCACTAGGAAGTATCATATGCACAGAAATGTTTGCATCCATAATACCAGGATTCGAAAATGAGTTGATCATGTCTCGCACAACTGCTCCCCTTCTGATCAGAAGAACCTCTGTTTGTGGCAAGGGGATAGTATCATCTAGCTGATTCTGAGTATCTGGGGTATGTGTTGGTCCAAATGTGATTGTAGGAGTGTCTGGGGGAGGACTGGGTGAGCGAGGAGCTTCATTGTCAAATTGAGAAGTTGGGCTTGAACATTCCTGTCCAATTTCAACTTCATTACCTACATTCTCAAAAGGCAAGGGCATGGCTTGCTCTTCGCCTGAGTCAGACGACTCAATGATAATTGCCTTTTTTTTGTTATGGTTGGAGTTTTCATTCGCACTTTCAAGGGGTTCGATCTTTTCTTTTGTCCTTAGGTAAAACCTCAAAATTGGCATTTTGGATTCTTCATACAGCTGGCCGACTGTGAATTCATCACACATTGATTTCTGCCGAAAGTCGCAAATATCAAATTCATAATTGGACTGGTCACCTTTAGATGACACTCCATCTTTAAAAAACAAACCTTGAGCAAGATCCAATAACTCAGCCCGCCCGGTCGTTTTCAGCACAGATAGCTGTCTTGTACCCCCACCTTTCTGTTTCCGAACTTGTTTGTAGGTTTGTGATGTACAGTCAAAGTCCAGCCAGCCAATGTCTATCTTTCTCTTGTCACTTGTGGCATTTCTGTTGCCTTTCAGCAGAGATGACTTGCAGCTGTGGCTAGAGCTAGCTCCTGATGAACTCTCTTCATTTTCATCACTGCCAGATTCTCCTTCATTTCTTCTAAGTCTCAACTTTTTCCGCAGTTTCTGCAACAGTGCTTGTTTCCTTGGGTGCTTATCAGTGGGCGCTTGTGGGGGTTTAGTACAGAAACTCCGCACTGCGATTCGGTCTCCTAGTAACGGGATGAAGTCTGCCAATGCAGTGTCTTCCATCATAACAACAACAGCTGCATCAATCTAAAACATAATGGTCACAAAAGTAAAATTAGTTGATATGTGTTCAAGAATTTCAATAGTGTCACTAAAACTTTGGAAAGATATGTCTGACAAACTGACCAGGGGCAGATCCAGGAATTTTCGCAGGGTGGTTTTTTTATCGGCAAAAAATTCTGAAATGTAGACACGTGTTTTTTTCTCCGGGCACTTGGCACTCCGTAAATAAAAAAAAAAGGGGGGGGGGGGGCTCGTAGCATACTTTCAATGGGGGCGCTGTTCATCACAGAATAATGTACATATACCCCCTAACCAAGCTGGCTCAGGACGTATTTCGTGCAAGGCAGACATTATTACTAGCAAAAGAATTTTAGGTGTCGGAGAGGGGGGGGGGGGGTTTCGATTTTTTCCCCAGGAATTTCTATGGGGGAGAGCTGTTTTTTTTTTAACACCCCCCCCCCCCCCTGGATCTGGGCCTGCTGATAACACACTTGGCCAACAGATTATCAGGGATCACGGGGTCACATGATGTATTAATCAATAGTGAGAAATATTTCTACACCGTTGCACTAAACAATGAACTCACACATGACCTGATGAACTTATTCAACCAAAGTCAACAACTTTTCACTTTGTAGGTTCTGCAGGCAATGAAACAACCAAAACTGACTCAATTTTAGCAGTTACCCTTTGCAGACATCATGTAAATAAAACAGATAAAAAAAGCAAAACCAACTTTGAAAAATACAAACATTGTTTTTGAAATCATAATGAGAATTCTCACCTTTTCTGTCTTCATTCTTTCTATGATATCAGGTCCCACTCCTCGTGACTCCAAGAATTCATAAAGGTTGGGAGTTGCCATTTTGTTTCTTCTGTCAGATTAGAAAATTATAAAGCATAAACAATCATTACAAATTCAGTGACCATCTTTGATATGATAATTGTTAGATGTGGATATTTTGCCTGAGGTAATGACGGCAAACTAACGATTACTAAAGGTTTGCCCGCGGCAATCCATATCAACAGAGGGCGCTGTACTCTTTAAAATAGGGCTGAATTATAAGATGTATTAAAATTCCCACCAGTAGTCGTGTAGCACGTTTGGTGTAGTGGTTAAGCAAAGGCTCTAGTAAGCGGGAGGATAAATAAGAATATTTTTCTTTCATTATTTTAACATGTCTCAAACATTTTTTGCAGAGTATTACATTTTCTTTGTCAGATTTGTGGCTCTGGAGGATTTTTTTTAAAAGGGAAATAAAGTCCGAAATTATAAAATGGTCTGAATCCCATCATGTGAATACGAGGTAACAACGATAATTTTGGCATGGAACCAGACTAAAACTTATAACCGGAAAAAGTTAGAGTACAAAAAAACATCAACTGCGCATGTTCAGTGCATATCCGGCAAACTAACGTTTACTAAAGGTTTGCCGTCTCCGGCAAAATATACACTGCCTAATTGTTATGCCCAGGGAATTAGTGGGCCGGGGTGTGCAGCAGTTCCTCTTTATGGCTTCATATATCGTCAGTCCACCTAAACCGACGAGGATATGTTTTGACGCACTTGCATCAGGGGCCTATTATAGCGCCAATTATGATGACTCGAGGATATAGGCCCTAACATTCTAATAAATGACGAAAAATTCCAGTTGTGTCTTCACATGTAATCGCCATCAAAAGAGCAAAAATGTGCAAACAGGGTGACGAAGGGTGGAAAGACAATCAGAAATTTACCTTAACAATACCTTCTTCAACGGTCACGTAGCGGTTTGTCTTGAAAAACGGGAGGGGGTTCAGCACGGTGCCGGTTAAAACTTAAAAGCAAACGTTGAATGCAAAGATAGCGCCACCTAGTGGCGCTATAATAGGCCCCTGATCACGTGCTCGATCACGTGTGAGAATAATCCGTAATAACGAATTAAATAATCCGTTATAACGAATTAGTAATCCGTAATAACGAATTAAATAATCCGTAATAACGAATTAATAATCCGTTATAACGAATTAATAATCCGTAATAACGAATTAATAATCCGTAATAACGAATTAAATAATCCGTTATAACGAATTAGTAATCCGTAATAACGAATTAATAATCCGTAATAACGAATTAAATAATCCGTTATAACGAATTAATAATCCGTAATAACGAATTAATAATCCGTAATAACGAATTAAATAATCCGTTATAACGAATTAGTAATCCGTTATAACGAATTAATAATCCGTAATAACGAATTAAATAATCCGTAATAACGAATTAATAATCCGTTATAACGAATTAATAATCCGTTATAACGAATTAATAATCCGTAATAACGAATTAATAATCCGTAATAACGAATTAAATAATCCGTTATAACGAATTAGTAATCCGTAATAACGAATTAATAATCCGTAATAACGAATTAAATAATCCGTTATAACGAATTAATAATCCGTAATAACGAATTAATAATCCGTAATAACGAATTAAATAATCCGTTATAACGAATTAGTAATCCGTTATAACGAATTAATAATCCGTAATAACGAATTAAATAATCCGTAATAACGAATTAATAATCCGTAATAACGAATTAAATAATCCGTTATAACGAATTAGTAATCCGTAATAACGAATTAGTAATCCGTAATAACGAATTAAATAATCCGCAACATATATACTTGCAGTGGCGCTAATGGGCTTTCGTAGCTTTCCCCTTGTGGCATTTTATAAACTTCTAAAATTTGTATTGTGATGAGTTTATGTTGAATTCAATGTAAAAGTATTGCATTTACCTATTACATGTAAACCTATGGCGTAATTCCGTTACCGCCCAGGCGTAATTCCGTTACCGTGATTAAAATGCAAATTATGAAAAGAGTGATTATTTTTTCAACTTTGTTCTGCATTGTAGTTAACAACACCCCTGAACTCTACAAATAACAGGTAGTGTCCAATTTTAAAATTTCAAAACTTCAGAGAGTTTTATTAATTTATGCAAGAACTCAAATATGCTTGTCCTCCGTCCGTAATTCCGTTACCGATATTAAGCTCCGCCCCTTAAAGGGTAATCTTGTGGGATTTTTTTTTATTTAGCGGTCAATCAATTCTATTGGGTCTTGGCTCCCTTTCCATGTTTAGATTAGTTGCCTAGCATAGAACATATTTTCTTGGGAAAGAATAATCCTTGACAAAGTGACAAAATTCCGTAATTCCGTTACCAAAGAATTGCCCATGTATTTAAGTCATATAAATCCTACTACATGTTCCCGTTAACTGGACAGTGTTTCATAAAATAGTTGTCTACCCGACCACTCTGCGTTTGTAACAACAAACGGAAACTCTAGTTGAGTGGTCGGGCACAACCCGACCACTCTTTGAATCTGTTAGAATTAATCTTTCTTTCTTTCTTTTCAGTACAGCACGTTTCCGCGGGTTTTCTCCTAAACGGTTTATGATATGAACTTGTAACTTTCAATATAAATCGACCCTCATCCCAAGTGGTGCATATTACTCTTACGTTATTATGACGTCATCGGGTGTCAAATTACAAGCGATTTTGGCTGAAAAAGTGACAAATTACGTTCATTGATAACTCTTGAAAAAAGTAATCAATGATGTTTGTATTCTGTAATCAGATAGACCATTAAAGCTATAGTCCATCATTTGCAGCCATCCGTAAATTAACTGGCGTAATTACTGTTGAAAAACAAACTTGGTTGAAAGATAGTAAGGGAACTAAACTCCCTAAGAAATTATTCTTTCTGGGAAGCTGTCATTTTGAAGTAATCAACGAAAGAAGGCATTTCCAACGGTGATTCTTAAGAAGCACCGTAGGAAAATTTAAATTAGTAGTTCGTTTTGTTATTCAGCGCAGTGCGCACAAGTATTGGAACGACGCACACGCTCGCGCAGTTGTTATAATTCGTCGGATCAGTGCGCGACGCCGCGTATAGCTGCAATTCAAAACAATTCAAAACATGATTCAGTAACTTTTGATTTGAAATTGAGATCTTAGAATGCTGCTTTTCTCGGAATGTACAGCTGAAGCTTAGCTGAAACTTCATCAGGTTAGTTGCTCAGTATCCTTCATTAGATTTTGAACACTTTTGTTGCTTCAAACGAACAAAATGCACTAATTACAAATGATGGACTATAGCTTTAATTGATAAACATTTTTTGTCGGGTACGTAAACTCGCTTGACCTTTACTTCCGGGTCTACCGGGAGGTCAAAGTTAGGTGAATTCAAAATGAATACGTCAGCCTGAAATCAAAACAAAGCAAAATTTCTTCCGAACGGTTTACGGTACAATCACAAAAACTTATACGAACTTGTACCATGTTAGGAAGATGTAATACATTTTGTTACGTCATCATGATATCATCAGGTATTAAATTACATGTACAAGCGATTTAAGGGCAAATTTTGACAAAACAGTTTGTGCTATATCTTTTGAATTAAATAGAGTATCGTGTTCGTTTTTTTGTGAGGTTGTAGACTATGCCGTGAGAAACATTTCTTGTTTCCGGACACAAAACCGCTTGACCTTTACTTCCGGTGTTACCGGAAGTGCAATGAAAACTGAATATAACGCCAAAGCGGAAGCATTTTACTACAGACATATATAGTGTTGCGTTCCCGCAAATTGCGCAGTTCACTTCCTTCCCAACCAATCCATCCATTCCACTCAGTGCACAGCGTAATGCTTGCAGCGATCCTGTGTGCCCTCACACAGGGCAAAGCTTTACCACAAAGTCTTAGACACAGGCACAAGTGTGCAGCACGTTGTACAGTACGCTATTGTATAGCGCGCAATGCACATGTAGTTACTTTCGTGACATTACTTCGCATTTTGGCTTCATGACCTTTGAAAATACGGTAATGCGGAAAATGAATTTTGCAGCCTCAAAATTACTTACTCCCCAAGTCCTTTTATCCCACAAAGTATAAAATATTTCAATGTTTTACAGCATGAACACTTATATGAAGTATTTACATGAAATGACTCTTAAAAATGCAGTACCTGTCTGGGCGTGGTATCCATACACAAAATTTATAAGAGTTGAAATGTGATTAACTCTTGCAAATTTCCATTTGTTGGACTTGATGGAGTTGCCCTTTAAGAAAAAAAGTTCATTAAAAAAAAGAAGATTTTATCACCAAGAATAATTACCGATCAAATTTTTCTCCCTGTCTTTTGTCTGTAGATAATGTTTGAGACATTTAACACACCAGCTATGTATGTTGGAATTCAAGCAGTGCTGTCTCTCTATGCATCTGGACGTACTACTGGTATTGTCTTAGATTCTGGTGATGGCGTTTCTCACACAGTACCAATCTACGAGGGCTATGCTTTACCTCATGCTATCTTGAGGCTTGATCTTGCTGGCCGAGACCTTACAGATTACCTGATGAAGATCTTGACTGAGCGAGGCTACTCTTTCACAACAACAGGTCAGTTCACATGTTATTGAAACTCCAGGGATATAGTCAATACCATACAAACATTGAATGCTTCAAATGGTGTAGTAAAAATAACTTCCTGAGGTGATCCATTAACGTTGTTTTCCCATAGACTCTACCCAATTGTTAAGTTTGAAAAAAACAAAAACACACTTAGGCCCCCAACAATTGGAATGTCATTGGCAGCTATTGAGCTGAGTGAGGACTAAAGATCACACACACATTCAAATACAAATGGGACTAAATCATTTGAGTCAAGACCGAAACAATTTTGGTTTTTTTTAATATGAGGAACAAGTTCACTCTCTTTTTCTGAAATATTGAGGGCGATTTTTGTCTGTTTTCCTTTGCAAAATTACATGCATTCTTGGAGGTGAGAAATGTTGTGTTTCATTGTATTTAATGGGTATTCATCAGTTCGACGCGGGTTTTTGTTTTTCCTACTCTTTTTTTTCTTCAAATGTCGGCTGATGTTGCAGGTGACGCTCTGATCCCCTTAAAACTCTCACAAATATCCTTCAGAGTGGATCTTTAGGTGACCTCGGTAAGGTCATAAGGCTTGAGAATTCTGCACCTACTTATGATCTCCACCGACATGAACATTCTTCGAGAAATTTTAATAGTCAAGACAAAAATCAGAGAAAACAGTAGTAACGTTAGACCATACAGCAACATCGACATGATTAAAAATGTGCAGCAGCAGGATTCCAGTCAAATCAGTGGGCTTGAAAAAAGAAACTTTTTAATTTTGCCGATGTGCACATCTATGGCAACGTGCGCAGACCAGAAACCGGAGACTTTTTTTTTTGGCCTGACATGTACTTTTTCCCTATGTTATTTATATGAAATAGAGCGAGCCACATATTTTTGAAAATATTGTTTTCCTAATTAGTAGCTTTCTTTTTGGCTCGCCCTTTAGATAGCTCATTGAAATAACTTTTCATTGTGGACATTTTGTCCACATCGCTTTGGATTTAACGTTGCTTTTATAAGAGTTTACTTAAGAGTTGTTCCGATTCCTTTTGTCATATTGCAGCCGAGAGAGAAATAGTTCGAGATGTCAAGGAGAAGCTGTGTTTTGTTGCTTTAGACTTTGAACAGGAGATGGCCACAGCAGCATCTAGCTCAGCTCTTGAGAAGAGCTATGAGCTTCCTGATGGTCAGGTTATTACCATTGGAAATGAGAGATTCAGATGTCCAGAGGTCATGTTCCAACCAGCTTTCATTGGTAATACCATTTCTAAGTGGTTCTTTTTTGTGTGTTTTATTGGCTGTTTTGGCAAATATGCCGAAACAGCCTTTGTTTTCGTTAAGATTTTTTATTTATTTATTTTTTTTCCTTCCCTTTTCTTTTTGTTCTAACCCAAATCCCATAGACTTTCTACACGGTATATTAACCACTCCACTTTTGACCTAAAACAAACTCGTATTCTGATAAAACTTACAATATATAACAACCCCATAAGTGAGCTTGTGTCCCGAAGAGTGACGTCATGATTACGTCATCATGGGTCACGTGACGTCATCCTAAACATGCAAACTTTAAGACCCTATATCTAAAGAACTGTAAGTCCGATTGGGTTGAAACTCGGTATGTAGGTTGACCAGGATGTGTTACAGGTAAAAATTGAGTTGACCTGGTCATCATGACGTCACCGTGTCATTTTATATTGTTTTTTTTGAAGTTTTGGACCTTTAATTCAAAATTCTTTTTGTATTATGTTTGCTAGGTAACAGGTATATTCACAAAATTGTAACAATTGTGTGATGTCATTATGACGTCATCAAAAACGCTATTTTTTGAAACATGTAAAAAAGTAAAACTGCTGCAAACTGCTTACTGACTGGATGGACCTGAAATATATAAATCTTAAAATTAATGTGGCCTGACGTTGCGAACTTAGCAAGTTCTTCTTCAGAGGCTAAAACAGAAATGACAGAGGTACATACATTAACATGGGGGTGCACACAAACATGCAGGGCTGAAAGAAGAAACACAAAAGGAGGATTAAGTGGGAGAGGTGTAGAAAGATGCAGGGGAGGGTGGATGAGAGAACAAAGAAACAGAGGGAGATGGCAAACCACAAGGGGTCTGGTGTGAACAGGGGAGGGACCAGAAAGGGGAAGGATCAAAGGTCACAGGGAGTGGGAACGGACAAAAGAGTGTGAGAGTGAAGGGATGATGCGGGGGGGGGGGGGGGGGGGGGGACAGTATTGAGGTGGAAAGGGATGAAAGATGGGGGAAGATGGGTAAACACAAACAAGGAAGACCAGATGGATTATCTGTAACAGAAGACAATGGAGGAAAAAAAGGATTAATCATTTCCAAGTTGGATGTTGAGACCAAGTGGTTGAATAGTTCGAAGACGATTCATCCACACTTTCTCTCTGCTGAGGCGAACTGAGTCCTTGCGATGGCCAAGAGATTCAATGCCCTGCAAAATCATATCAGAAATGGAGTGGTTAGGCAGGTTGAAGTGATGACCAACAGGGGTGTCTAGTTTCTTGGTGTTGACCGTTGACCGGTGGGCATAGAAACGCTTCTTGAGCGTATTCTTAGTCTCACCTACATACTGCACTCCACAGACCCTGCAAGAAATGAGATATATGACATTAGAGGTGTTACAAGTGATGTTACCAATGGTTCTGTGGGTAGTGACAGAAGAGTAGCCAGAAAAGGAGTCAGACTCCTTGATATGAATCTGGCAGACAACACATCTGAAACTGCACTTGAAAGTACCATGCTGGGTGGGAGGGGATGCATCTAAGGATGGGACTTCAGCTCGAACAATCATAAAAATGTTGAAGTTTTTGGTTCTAGTTAACTTGGGGAAAAAAATTAAATGCAGTTGTCATGTATCATCTTTATAACTTCAGTTAGGTTCATATCATTGCAGTATATTTTATGATTTTATTGAGGAATTTTAATTCAAGGAAATGTTTAAGTTTGTAATTGTTACATGTACATGTATACTGGTATAACATGTACGTGTGTGTATACCGGTATAACATGTACATGTACACTATGGATTTTGGGGATGTGCATGAGCTTCTGGTTTGATCTTTTAGTTTATGGGGTTGGAGTAAGGATGGGGTAGGGGAGGGTGGGGTGGGGTGGGTTGGGGGGGGGGGGATTGGGGGATAGGGTTGGAGTTAGGGTTTGTGTGAGTAGGATGAGTAGGGGAGCTAGGATGGGTGGGGCGGGGTGGGTTGGGGTGGGGAGAGGGTTTGGAATACTGGGTTTGGGTGGGGTGGGGATTTGTAGGGGTGGGGTGGGAACAGGTAGGGAGAGACAGGTAGGGAGAGGATGGGCATGGATGTAGGGGTTGGGTTAGGAGGGGGTTGGGCAGGGGGCGGGATATAGGATCGGAGTAGGGGTTGGGTTGGGGATGTGTAGGGATGGGTAGGGATGGGTTGTTGTAGGTGTTGGATAAGGGGAGGGGGCAGTATAGGGATCAGAGTAGGGGTTACATAGGGTCAGGTGGGGATGTATGGGTGGGGGAATCGGGTGGGCGGGATATTGGAATTCGAGTAAGGGTTAGGGTGGGGATGTGTAGGGGTGGGTAAGGACAGATAGGGGAAGATAGGGTAGGTGGGTGTAGGGGGTTGGGGTAGGGGAGGGTACGGGTCAGGGGAGGGGGAAGGAGATAGGGATTGGAGTTTGGGTGGGGTTGGGATGTGTAGGTGATAGGGTGGGGATGGTTAGGGGAGGATGGAATGGGTGTGGGTAGGGGGTTGGGAGGGGGAGGGGGCGGGTTGGGGATGGGGTAAGGTTTTGGGATGGGGTAAGGTTTGGGGGAGGTGGTGATGGTGCTGTGTCTACATGTACATGCATACCCATTCTTGTTATGCATTTGTGGCGACTACACAAGAGTTTTCCCATGGTAATACAAGTACGGGGACCAGAAGACACTGTTGGGGCTGCAAAAATCCACAACTGGGTCCTAATTACCCTAACAATGAAAAACTCCCCCATAATTCAGTGACGGCTAACCTATATACATATGTATTTATTAGGTAATCTGTTAACTTTTTATGTTGACATTTAAAAACTGACCCCTACACCTAGGCACATCAACAAGAATCCTGATCCCCTTCCATCATGCCCATCCCCAACCCTACCTTCAGCCTCCCTTCCTGCCTTGGACAGCGAGCCATGGCGGCTTCGCCGTTCTAGTTAAAATGCGGAAAAGCCTGTGTCCTGTTCATCGAACAGGCATAGGTCTAGTTTTTCTTACTTTTTCTTCTTGTTCTAACCCAAATCCCATAGACTTTGTACATGTTTTATTGACCGCGGCACTTTGGACCTAAAACAAACTCGTATTCTAATGAAACTTAATAAATGTAAAGACCCCATATTAAGTTTGTGTCCTGAAGAGTGACGTTATGATTACGTCATCATGGGTCATGTGATGTCATCTTATATGTGCAAACTTTAAGACCCTATATCTAAAGAACTGTAAGTCGGATTGGGTTGAAACTTGGTATGTAGGAAGACCGGGATGTGTTATAGGTAAAAATTGAAGTGACGTCATCATGACGTCATCGTGTGATTTTATATCGATTTTTGAAGTTTTGGACCTTTAAGCCATATCTCACAAACGCAATATGTTAAATTCAAAATTCATTTTGTATTAGGTTTGTTAGGCAATACGTATATATACATACACATTTTTTAAAATGTCTGACGTCATGATGACGTCATAAAAAATGCGCTTTTTTGAAACACATTTAAGGGAATGTTCGATCGTCATGAAACTTTATGGGTGGATAGATAATAACACCAGTACACAAAATCTTGACTGACGTCACGATGACATCATCGGTAGATTTTTAACAATTTTTAAAAATATTTACAATTTTATTCTGCTTACAAAATTTAAACACTTTTATTCATCCGATTGGTTTCAACATCAGGGCTCGGTCATACTGTACTTTCAATGAAAGACATCTCTTGGATTGATGTTGAAACTTCCGGTAAACTTTTGAGACCATTTTTACCCAAATGTGTGACAAACATGCTCCTTTGAAACAAATTAAAATTCCTAACAGGATTCCTAACTGGTTCAACGTTGAGTACCTTGTTCTTAGAAAAGAACTGGAACAAACTAAAATTCATGCTCAAACCACCAAATCTCAAATTGATTGGGATGCTTTTCGTCATTTGAAAAAACAGGATCAATAACTTAGCCAAAAAGTTAAAAATTAATGTTCGCAAGGTCAGGCCACATTAATTTTTAGATTTATATATTTCAGGTCCATCCAGTCAGTAAGCAGTTTGCAGCAGTCTTACTTTTTTTCAAAAAGTTAAAGCGTGAATTCTATGAATCGTCTATTAATGATGCCATAAACTTCGTACACAAGCGCGGAAGTGGCGTCAGGTTGCAACATTTTTCCCTGGCGTGTTTAGCATGTGTATCGCCACACCCGTACAACCAAGCCATTTTGTGTGTATAGGCTCCTTACGACAAAATGGATAGTTCAGACGATGATTTCTTTCTGACTAAAACTAGTTTTTGCAGTGACGGCGGCGAATGTGACAGTGAAGATGCATTGGTAATTTTCGGAAAACAAATTTTCACGCAGACGGTCCTATTCAGGCTCATTATGGAGAACAGTTGTCCGACGTGTTCAAAGTGTGGATTTGTAATTCCGAATCCACACTTTCATAAAGATTCGTCGGTCTGAATCCACACTTTGTGACCAGTGTAAGAGATTCGTAGATCCGAATCCACACCTTAACAATAGTGTGACGTCATAGCAATGGTTTAAAATGGGGCAAACTGCTTGGCCTCTCGTTTTGGTTGCTTGAGAACTGCTCATGCAGACAATTTATGCGCAGGATTCAACATTATACATGTAGTCCTCTCAGGTTGAACGCAGAGTTTTTATGCAGTGCATGTGTGCTCTTGATTTTTTTCAGTGCAATTGTTTTGGGTGTGTGTATCTGTATATTGTTTGTTTTTACTGGCTGGTCCGTGATTATTTTTTATATATTTTAAGTGTTTTTATGTACTCTGCATTTTACTGTTTACTGTCTTTAGTGTTTTCTGTAATTGTAATTTTAAATGAATTGTTCTGTATAATTGCTGGGCACCTCTGGAAAAGTAGCTACGCCCTATAGCCCGCTATCTCCAGACACCCGGCACTCAACACTGAAAACAGCTGAGCCCCAAAACTAGACACACAACCAGCTAGTCTCTCACCGAACAATGATCACCACTGTAACAATCAGTCCCAAACAACAAAACAGCGCGCGCTCACCCAGGCACGCAATATATACCAGGTACGTGTAGACGCTAAGTCACGTTTACGAACCACGTGCATGTACTAACCCTATGGTGCGCTAAACCTATGGGAATTGTTAACCAATCACGCATGTCCAGCAACTTACGGAGCTCGTAAGCTCCACCCAGTCACTGCACACAAGTGATTAAGCGTTAGTGCTATGATATGACGTCACAAATAAACAGTTTCCGCCACAAAGGCCTGAGCATGGCAGAAAATGTCCCCATACTCTAAAGCCATAATACAAAAATAAAAGGAAAGTGTGAGCATCTTAACTTCTTCTAAATAATTCAATATAAAACTTAAAGCTTAACTTAATCTTTAAAATTCATAAGAAAACATAAGGCTTAACTTCTTCTTTAAATTACAATGTAAAACTTAAGGGGGAGCCCTGATATCAAAGTTCATTAAATATTCACAAAATATAACATGTACTTTACTTACATGTACTTTACATGTACAAGTGCTTCACATGTGCAAAATATAACATGTACTTTATCTACATGTACATGTACCTTACATTTACCAGTGCTGCACATGTGCAAGAACACCAAATCCCAGCTCATTAATTATTCACAAGATTTTTGTGCATGGTACAAGGTGTCGAAAATCCATGTACCTGTACAACTTCCCCAAAATTTTGCTAATTAAATATTCACAAGAAATTTAAGGAAAAACTATACTCTTCTAGATCATATTTAGTTCATTAAATATTCACAAGGAATTTAGGGGAAAATTTGCACTGATTTTAAGGGCAGAAATTTGAGGATAATCTTAGACTGGTGGAATGTACACTAAATTTGATGGCAAGATATTCGCAAATCCAATTTTACATGATTTAACAGGATAAATTTTACAGAACCTAAACCAAGATTTTTTTCCAATTAAATTTAAACTTTTTTTTTTCTTTATCGACAAACTTTTACAACAAACATTTTTAGAAAAACTTTTTAGAAAACTTTTAAGAAAACATTTTAGAACTTGAATATTAGAACTGTTTAAAACTATGTAAAACTGTAGACAATTAGTTCAATACACAAAAAAATTAAACTGGAACGCGTCGTTCACTGGAGTCGACGGGACGCCCGTTCTCATCAGCGGACACTTGCCTGTAGCTCATCCGGTAGTTCTCTTTGGAGACAATGATGTTGCCACACGGCCATGTCTGAGATGATGACTGGACCCGCACAGTTGCCGTCCTTATCCTTTTTCGGGGGGGGGGGGAATGTCTTTCTGGAATGGGGTACTTTGGGGCCTAGTTGGGATGCTCATGCCACCTCTTCCAGTGGGGGGATGGATGGAGGATGTGGGGGATGAATCAGGGGAGGCTGGAGCCTCTTCCCTTAGACGACCTCAAAAACACATCTCAACAATAACCATTGTCCGTGACGGGCAATGGCCCGAGCAAGTCTCTTGCTACTCGTTCCTTCGGAACACGAACTCGATAGTACCGTAGGGACGCAACCTTCTTTTTAGCAGCGGACTTTCTCCTGGCACAGATATTGCAGCCTCGGAGAAATGACTGCACGTCCGCAGACATGCCTGGCCAGAAGTACCTGGCTTTGACTTTGGCCAGAGTTTTGTTGACCCCCAAATGACCACTAAGTTACCCACCGTGCAATTCTGACAGAATTTCCTCTCTAAACTTCAGTGGCAACACCAACAGCCTCCGGATGGACTTGACCTTGACCTTTAATCTGACCCGACAAAGACTTCACCAATTCAGCCACAGAGTCCAAAGTTTTGGCCTGCTTATTGAGACCACCTCGCAGCCTGCTCCTCGCTCCACATATTGACCTCACGACACGACTCAAAATGGCGGAAGTACTCCTTCCAGAGCACCTTTCCGCTGTACCAATCAGGGGTTATGTTTGGCTTGCGATTTGGTCGCTCCAAACTATCCATCTGACCCACATCACCATGGACTCGTGCCTCTCTTTTCAGTGGCCACGGACCCACTGACGAGATGTCAACTCGAGCTGAACTGTTGTTCTTTGCCTCGACTGGTCGAGTCGCAAAACTTAACAATTCGCTCTTCACCTGTGTAGGGGTTACCATCCCCATGTCACCAATGAACGGGTTGGTACTCGCCAAACCCCGTTCCACGCCACCTTCAGGGATAAACAACATCAGATCATCCTTTTGATCATATGTCTCCCTGGCAACAGGCGTCGACTGCGCTCGAGGGAATATCCCTGAGCTCTGTCCTTTCTGAGGTGTACTTTCCATGAAAGTCACCTCCCTCCCCACTTTAGGGGCTGACTCAGGCACCACATTTGCGCCTGAAACTCTCTCTGTTGCTCCAGAGACATACCCGGAAGTCTCTTTGGGCAACCTGAGCTCAACATCGGAATCAATCCGATGGAGCACACGCCGATTCGCAGCTGGCGTGCCCATGTTTCCTTTCTTTTGGGAAACACCCGACTGCAACTCCATGGCAGCCTTCAACTTCTTTACAATGAGGTCATTTTTCCACTGCAGAAATTGGGCTTCCATACGCAGTCTTTGCACCTCGGCCTCAGCACTTGAGGTGCCCACTCGACCCTTCGAGCCTTCGCTCATGATTCTACAACAACCACAAAAATAACCACAGAAATCAACAACAATAATTCAACAATTGTGCAATTCAATTATTCAACAGAGAAATCAACTTAATCATTTACAATCATCCCACTTCTGACACCATTTGTGGCGGGAACCCCCCGGGCCAACCTAAGTCTGTTAGGATAAGTCTGACTCCTAGTGGTGTGAAAACAATCCTCCCAAACCAAGGCTCTTCCCTAGACGAGAGATCACTCAAGATGAAATCATCGTAGGGCATGTGACATCATGTGATAAACTTTATTTTTGGAAATATTCTAAGCATTGTGAACAACCTTTAACTGTATTAAACACTCTAAAAAGTGACTGCAAAGGACAAACATAGCATAAACATTTAAAAAATGCGAAAAAGCCCTATGTTAATTCTGTTTGAACAGACATAGCTCTAGTTGTTCTGATTTTTTTTCTTTCTTCTTTTTGCTCCACAAATCCCATAGACTCTGTACACGATTGTAGTACACGCCACTTTTGGCATTTATCTTTGTCCTACATTATTCAAATCATATGCATTGTCCTTATAGCAAAGCTGTGTCCCGAAGAGTGACGTCATGATTACATCATCATGGGTCATGTGACGTTATCACAAACGTGCATATTTTGAAGTGCTATATCTACAGAACTGTCATTCCGATTGGGTTTGAAACTCGGTATGTAGGTAGACCGGGATGTACTTTAGGTAAAAATTGAGGTGTGATTGGCTGTTTCGGCAACCAGCCGAAACAGCCTTTGTTTTCGTTAAAGGTTTTTCTTGGCTGTTTCGGCAACTGGCCGAAACAGCCTTTGTTTTCGTTAAAGTTTTTGTTCTTTTCTTTTTTTTCTTCTTTTTCAGCCATTCCCCATAGCATTTGTACACGTTTTCATAGTGGAAGGCACTTTGGGCACTAAAATCAATCCGATTGACTTTATACTCGGCACTTAGACCAGCATCTGAAGATGTGTATAAAGCACGACAGGTAGCTTTTCATTGTAATGATATGGTCTCCTGGAGAAGATTGCGGACAAAGATTATAGCAGGTATAGCCGTGGCAAAGAAACAGTATTATGCCACTCGGGTTGCAAAACTCACACAGAGTAAACCATCGGCTTGGTTTCACCAAATTCGCATGCTTACTGGTAATGACAAAGACCATCCGTCAGTGTATATTCCAGGAGTTGATCCAGATAATGCGTTCATGATAGCATCTACTATTAATGAACATTTTGTATCAGTTGCATCAGATATGGATTGTGTTGACCTTAGTAGACTCCCAGCATATTTACCCTCTTCCCAACCTTGCCCGTATTTGTATCCATGGGATGTTTATAAGTCGCTCCAAACTATTAAACTCATGTCTACAGCTGGAGGGCCTGACAATATTACAGCACGGTTAATTAATCATTTTGCCATCAAACTCGCTACTCCCCTTACTCATATTTTGAATAAATGCTTCCAACAAGGAAGAGTGCCCAATGCTTGGAAACGAGCTATTGTGATACCCATACCCAAGTCCAGCCCACCCTCTGTTGACAAGTTAAGACCGATATCTCTGACTAACCACTTCGCAAAGGTTGCGGAGGGATTTATTGCAAAGTGGTTGTTGGAGGACATTGGCCCCAGGTTGGATCCTGCCCAGTTTGGAAATCGCAAAAATTTCTCCACAAATCATTATTTGATCAATATGCTTCACCTTTTGTGTTGAAATGCTGATAAATCAAGATCGGTTGCTACTGTGACTACCACAGATTTTTCAAAAGCATGTGATAGGATTAATCACACAATAGTGTTGAATAAGTTAATCCATTTGGAAGTGCGCCCTTCTATCATTCCATGGATAGCTGACTTCTTAACCGCTAGAGAACAGTGTGTTCGTTACCACTCAATATGTTCCAGTTGGTTGACCTTACATGCCGGAGTCCCTCAGGGAACCAAACTTGGCCCTATTTTATTTTTAGTTATGATTAATGATGTCAGACTTGAGGGTGATAACCTGGCCGTGTTCAAATATGTTGATGATTTATCGATTGTTGAGTGTAGACCATCTTCGCAGAATTCTTGCTTGCAGGACGCCATCGACAGCCTAACAAATTGGTCTATGCAAAACAGCATGAAATTAAATCCTTAAGTAAGTGCTTTCAAATGAATGTTCATTTCTCTAGAAATAGCCCTGTAATGCCTGTTATTTCTGTTGATGCTTATGAACTCTGCATTACATCACATATCAAGGTTTTGGGGGTTAATATCAAAAGTGATCTCAAATGGGACAAAAAGGTGGACAGCATTGTCAAACGTGCTAATGGTAAAATCCACATGTTAAAGGGAATATACAACATTGCAAACATCGAAAAATAAAACTACCACGTTTTTATGAAATACCTTACTAGGATGTTGGTAAATGACAGTCTAAAGCATCCTGTAAAATTATGGCACCTGGTGTGAAGTCAATATAAACAATAGTCTTTCCTATGAAACAAGAAGTCTGGACTCTAGAACCGCTCATAGCCTGGCACTTGCCTCTGATAACGAAATAAAAGGGGTTTGTTATGTTGGGAGACATAAACAAAGGCTAGCCTAGTCCTCAGCTTCTACTGACCAGCCCCCAGGGCATGGAGTTCATTACCCTACCATATGGCTAAAGGAATGTCCACCCAGGGCTCGGACCATGCTGTCTGAGTATACCCTTCACTGTACAGTGAAAAGGCACTGTCTCAGAAAACTAAAATATAAAGGCGACTTTTCTCCCTAAAAAATACTATACAGGTTGGAAAAGTCAAATCAAACTACAATGTCAATCACATCTATGAAGTATGAACTTTCATTAACTCTAGCTACTTGATCACAGTTGACTTCAGTAAAACGAAAAATAAAGAAAAACTAGAAATGTGTTTGTGGACAAACACAAGCTGTTTCGGATATTTGAAATACTCTGAGCACGGGATGAACAATCAGTGACGTCACTATAAATGTCATCTATAACAGCACATTATAATATGTACATTTCAAGTTACACCCAAATCGAACATTTTAGTTCTGTAGATATAGACCTATAAAAGAATAAAATGCCCCTTAAAGGGACTTCACATGACACTTGATGATGATGCCACTTTAATTTCCATCTATAACACATTCATGTGAATTTGCATACCATGTTTTAACCCAATCAGACTTGTACTTCCGAAGTTCAGTTTGAAGAAAAACGTGTACAAAACTAATAGGGAAACAATGCATATTTAATGTGATGCAACCTGACACCTCATGACTCCACGATGACGAATTTCTTCTAGGACCATCTATGGGTAGTGGTCTAAGTGTGTACCAAGTATAATGTCGATCAAACTTACGAAAGTGCCAAAGTGGAGCGTTTTAAAACGTGTACAAAACCTATGGGGAAAATGTACATCTTTAATGTGAAGTAACGTGACACCTGATGACGTCACGATCGCGAATTTCTTCAAGGACCATCTGTGGGTGTTGGTCTCAGTGTGTACCAAGTGTTACGTCGATCGGATTTACGAAAGTGCCGAAATGGAGCGTTTTAAAATGTGTACAAACCCTATGGGGGAAAATACATCTTTAATGTGACATAACCTGACACTTGATGACGTCACGATCACGAATTTCGTCTAGGACCATCTGTGGGTGGTGGTCTAAGTATGAATTAAGTTTAAAGTCGATCGGATTTAGGAAGATGCCAAACTGGAGTGTTTTAAAACGTGTACAAAACATATGGGGGAAAATGCATCTTTAATGTGACGTAACCCGACACCTGATGACGTCACGATCACAAATTTCTTCTAGGACCATCTGTGGGTGGTGGTCTAAGTATGTACCAAGTCCGAAATCAATCGGATTTAAAAAAAATGGCAAAGTGGACTGGTGGAAGAAACGTGTGTTAAACCTATGGAGAAAAAGTCTGAAAAAGGAGAAGAAAAAAAAGAAACTAGAAATGTGTTTGTGGACAAACACAAGCTGTTTCGGATATTTGAAATACTCTGTGCACGTGATGAACACTTGATGAAGTCACTTCGAATGTCATCTGCCAAGTGAAAAGTCAATCAGACATATAGTGCCAAAGTATGATTTGAAGAAAAACGTGTACAAACCTTAACCCTATGGGGAAAAATGCATCTTTAATGTGAAGTAACCTTACACCTGATGATGTCACGATCACGAATTTCTTCTAGGACCATCTGTAGGTGGTAGTCTAAGTGTGTACCAAGTCTAACGTCGATCAGATTTACGAAAGTGCCAAAGTAGAATGTTTTAAAACGTGTACAAACCCTATGGGGAAAATGCATCTTTAATGTGACGTAATCCAACACCTGATGATGTCACGATCACAAATTTCTTCTAGGACCATCTGTGGGTGGTAATCTAAGTATGTACCAAGTCTGACGTCGATCGGATTTACAGAAGTGCCAAAGTGGAGTGTTTTATAACGTGTACAAACCCTATGGATAAAAACGCGTCTTTAATGTGACGTAACCCAACACCAGATGACGTCACGATCACGAATTTCTTCTAGGACCATCTGTGGGTGGTGGTCTAAGTATGTATCAAGTCTGAGGTCGATCGGATTTACGAAGAGGCCAAAGTGGAGTTAATTAAAACGTGTACAAAACATATGGGGAAAAATGCATCTTTAATGTGACGTAACCCGACACCTGATGACGTCACGGTCACGAATTTCTTCTAGGACCATCTGTGGGTGGTGGTCTGAGTATGTATCAAGTCTGAAATCAATCGGATTTGAAAAAGTGGCAAAGTGGACTGGTGGAAGAAACGTGTGTTAAACCTATGGAGAAAAAGTCTGAAAAAGGAGAAAAAAAAAAAAAAAAAAAAAAAAAAAAAATCTTAACGAAAACAATAGCTGTTTCGGTGAGTCACCGAAACAGCTAAAAACTAGAAATGTGTTTGTGGACAAACACAAGCTGTTTCGGATATTTGAAATACTCTGTGCACGTGATGAACACTTGATGAAGTCACTTCGAATGTCATCTGCCAAGTGAAAAGTCAATCGGACATACAGGTGTATAGTGCCAAAGTATTATTTGAAGAAAAACGTGTACAAAACCTATTGGGAAAAGTGCATCTTTAATGTAAAGTAACCTTACACCTGATGATGTCACGATCCCAAACCTCTTCTAGGACCAACTGTGGGTGGTAGTCTAAATGTGTACCAAGTCTCACGTCGATCGGATTTACGAAAGTGCCAAAGTACAGTGTTTTAAAACATGTACAAACCCTATGGGAAAATATGTATCTTTAACGTGACGTAACCTGACACCTGATGACGTCACTGTCACAAATTTCTTCTAGGACCATCTGTTGGTGGTAGTCTAAGTATTTACCACGTCTGAAGTCGATCAGATTTACGAAAGTGACCAAAGTGGAGTGTTTTTAAACGTGTACAAAACCTATGGGGAAAAATGCATCTTTAATGTGACGTAACCTGACACCTGATGACGTCACGATCACGAAATTCTTTTAGGACCATCTGTGGCTGGTTGTCCAACTATGTATGAAGTCTAAAGTCGATCGGATTTACGAAGGTGCCAAAGTGGAGTGTTTTAAAGTGTGTACAAAACATATGGGGAAAAATGCATCTTTAATGTGACGTAACCCGACACCTGATGACGTCACGATCACGAATTTCTGCTAGGACCATCTGTGGGTGATGGTCTAAGTATGTACCAAGTCTTAAGTTGATCGGATATAAGAAAGTGCCAAAGTGTACTGGTGGAAGAAAAACGTGTACAAACCATATGGAGAAAGAGTCTGAAAAAGGAGAAGAAAAAGAAAAAAAAAGAAAAAAAAAAATCTTAACGAAAACAAGAGCTGTTTTGGTGTGTACACCGAAACAGCTAAAAAAATCTTAACGAAAACAAGAGCTGTTTCGGTGGGTCACCGAAACAGCTAAAAAGTCTACTCTGATCCAGAATAAGGCCAATTTTGGACCAGTGCAACCATTGTTTCACATAGTGGAAATATCTATGAAAGTCATTAACTTTCTCCAAGTTTAACTACAATAAAACAATACTTCCTGAAATCAAAGTCAAACAAACTAACATCTATATTAATCTTTACAATTTCCACTTCTGTTTGTATGTGAAAACTAAGGATAAGATGTAAATAAAAGTAACTTTTCCTACCTGAAATGGAGAGGGAACAGAAGAAACAGCAGCTTAGTTGGTGGGAAAATAGCACCAAGGCATGTTAGGCCACACCACCCCAACCGCTGCACCCTCTGGGCTCAGGGGTCAGTCCACTTTCAAGTAGGGGTTACCAGGGTAGAGCAAATATTTAACTTTAAGTGTGAAGGAGACCTGTTGGTTAAATTTGTTTAATGTACAAAAAGAGATCTATAAATTAGGGGGCCTCATTTACATCATGCCACATTTTTATAAGGGATTGAAATCTTCAAGGTTATATGGGATTGAAATTCTTAGGTCACAATAATTTTAATTTTTCGATATGTAAATTGCAATGGACATGTTTTTAACAGTATGCTTTGTATGCTGATCTGTAAAAGTCATTGTTCATGTTTTAATGTTTTTGTTTGTGTGTGTAAATTGTAATGGTGATTGTTGTCAAATAATTTGTTGATTTGGTGTTAAATAGTTTATTATTTTGTTAAATCCATTGCAATTCAGTTTTTTAACAAATTAAAATGAAAATGAAATAATTTGAAGGCCTATATCTCCATAACTACAGGTCCGATTGGGTTGAAACTTGGTATGTATCTAAACCGGGATGTGTTATAGATGAAAATTTAAGTGACGTCACGATGACGTTATCACGTGACATGTGACGTCATATTAAATGTGCATATTTTTAAAAGGCCAATATCTACAGAACTACGTACAAGTCTGATTGGGTTGAAACTTGGTATGTACCTAAACTGGGATGTGTTATAGATAAACATTGAAGTGATGTCACGATGACGTCATCACGTGATATGTGACGTCATATCAAAATTGCACATTTTGAAGGCCAATATCTACAGAACTACAAGTGTGATTGTGTTTAAACTTAGTATGTACCTAGACCGGAATGTGTTATAGATGTTAATTGATGTGACGTCATCATGACGTCATCACGTGACATGTGACGTCATAATTCAAAGCCCTATGAGAATGTAATCACATATGACATTATATGCATGCATTTTATTATAAACAGAACTCCTTCCTTGATGGAATGTTTACATGTACTTGAAACTTTACTTGTCACATGTCACAAAAAGTTACCGAAACAGCCCTATGTTTGTCCACAAACATACTTGACATAAATCTAGTTTTTTTTTTCTTGTTTTTTTTCTTGTTTTTTTTTCAGCCATTCCTCATAGCATTTGTACACATTTTTACAGAGAAGGCACTTTGGGCAATAAAATCAATCCGATTGACTTCATACTTGGCACACACTTAGACCAGCATCTGAAGTTGTGTGACGAACATTGACGTCATCATTACGTCATCACGAGTCACGTGACGTCACATAATATGCGATTTTTCTATTGTGACCATTTTCTAGCAGAATTCGGCTAGATCTGACAGATTGGGCTATATCTCCAGAACTACAGGTCATATTGGGTTGAAAGTTGGTATGTACCTAGACTGAGATGTCTTATAGATGAAAATTAACTTAACGTCATGATGACGTTATCACGTGACATATGACGTCATATAAAATAAACATACATGTATTTTGAAGGCCTTTATCTCCAGAACTGCAAGTCCAATTGGGTTAAAACTTGGTATGTACCTCAACCGGGAAGTGTTACAGATGAAAATGAAGTGACGTCACGATGACGTCATCACGTGACATGTGACGTCACATTAAAAGTGCAGATTTTAAAGACCTATATCTACAGAACTACAGGTCCGATTTGGTTGAAAGTTGGTCTGTATCTAGACTGGGATGTGTTATAGATGAAAATTGAAGTGACGTCACCGCCAGTAGTAATGATTACGCCCTCTTGGGTTCGTGACCTTCGACCTTTTTGGTCTTCGTTCTATCGTTTATCGCTCAATGTGCGTTCTAGCCTTTGTTCATTAAAGTCTCCCATTATGCCCGATAAGTTGATTACAGTTGCGGTTATTGTGTGTGTTGGATTGAACTCTTGTCCCTACTGGCGTGGTGGCAGTGTTTTGAGACGAATCTTCACCGTAGAAAGTGTGGAAAAAGTGCTTCAAACCTCGGACAAACCGGACACATACGGTACATAGCCATTCACGTACACGATGAATGACTGTACAGTTATACATACAATTGAGTACATCGTCTTGTCATCCAGTGGTTATTTTCGGAGTGCACTATGGCATCCACGCACCGCGCACCGAAGCAGTGGTGCTTGAGCAAGGTAGAAACAGTAAACACTTTGAAGAACTGGCAGCAAAACCTTCAATATACACTCTCACTTGATTCCAACTTTGCTCCATTCTTAGTGGAGGGCTGTCAGTGGGGGAAGAAAATTAAAACGGCCTCCCTACGAGGTTTCCAGGATGACAATGACACAGTCCCAGTGGACAAATGCAAAACTGCTTAGCAAAAAGTAACTATGCTTGAGCTAATGTTGGGGCAAATCGCCAATTATTGCCCCGTGATATCCAGAAATACCATTATGAAGAACTCAACCTCAGTACAGACCATATGGCAAGTCATACGCCTACACTTTGGCTTTCAATCAACTGGCGCCCACTTTATTGACTTTTCTGACATCCACCTCTGCCCAGATGAGCGACCAGAAGACCTGTATCAGCGCCTCGTGGCATTTGCAGAGGACAATTTACTTCGCTCGGACAGCGGAATTTCCCATCATGGCCAGCCAGTTACTGAGGATGAGGAACTGTCTCCCTCCCTAGAGAACTTTATCGTCCTAACATGGTTGCGTCTGATACATACCAGTCTGCCAAAGTTAGTGAAGCAGCGATACGGTACAGAGCTCCGGTCACGCACACTCGCCTCCATCAAGCCTGAGATATCACAAGCCCTTGACTCGCTCCTGGAGGAAGTTCATACCTCCGATCGTACAGCAACCTCACGCCCTCCCCCTTCACGCCCGTCTTTCGGCTCGCAACCCAGGTCCGAACTAGGTCATTCACAACGACGCCCCTCTCGTTCCCAAAAGTCATGCCCCATCTGCAAACAGGTTGGACGGAACAGTTCAAATCACTTCCTGAGCGAGTGCCCTCACCTCCCCGAGCAGGACCGACGCTTTATCCTGAAAGCCCGTCAAATCGCCAACATCCTGGACAACAGCCCAGAAGATGAGCCCCAAGTAGTCAATGAGGATGAGGAGAGCCCTGACACGAACAAGAGGGACAATCCCTCCGCCTTCAGAGTCCAGACACGACATTCCCTGTACTTGGACATCACACCATCCGCATAACCATCAATAGTGGAGCCACAGGAAACATGATCCGTGCCTCCACTGCAAAGCGCCTAGGGGCTACAATAAAGGAAAGCTCCCAGTCTGCACATCAAGCAGATGGTTCATCCCCACTCACAGTAATGGGCGAGACACGCCTCACACTCTCTCGTGATGGCCGCGAGTTCTGCTTCGAAGCCCTAGCGGACGGAACCTCGATGTCGGTGCACTTGGTGGTACACCTTTTATGGAGACAAATGATTTGGCCGTTCGACCAGCCAAGCGCCTCATCTCCCTCGCAGATGGAACCACCTTCCTCTACGGCTCACTAACGGACCAACGCAGGCCTCATAGCGTCCGCCGTGCACATGTACTTCGTGCCCCTGCCAGCTCCACCACTGCCTGGCCAGGAGAATTCATTGAGGTACAACTCCCCAAGGACATATCGTCATCGGACAGCACTTTCGCCCTTGAGCCCCGCACTGATTCCCCTAGCACCAATATGGCTGACCCTGCTCAACTCTGGCCTCCCCCGGACATAATTGACAGCATGGCAGGGAAGATCCGCATTCCTAACTTGACTACGGAGCCACGTGTACTGAAATGACATGAACACTTCTGTCAAGTCCGCCCTGTGTTCATACCTACCCCACCCCACGACAAAACAAGTGAGCGCGGTACCAGCCAGAGCTGACCAGAAAAGCAACTGCCCCGGCCGGCCCCACACCCAAACTAGTCTCCCTTGACCCAGACAACATACTTCCTAACGAAATGAAAGCTGCTTTCCAGTCCCTCAACCAGGAGTTTGATGAGGTCTTCAACCCGGTATTCAATAGTTATAATGGCAGTGCTGGACACTTTGAAGCTGTCATCAACATGGGACCCGTCCAGCCCCCACAGTATTCAAAGGACAAACTGCAGGAGCTTCAACACAAATTTGACGATCTTGAACAAAAGGGTGTCTTTGCACGTCCAGAAGAAGTAGGCATCACAGTCGAATACCTCAACCCCTCCTTTCTCATCAAGAAGTCAAATGGTGGCTTTCGATTAGTCACGGCCTTTGCCAATGTTGGCCGCTATAGCAAGCCACAGCCTGCCCTCATGCCTGATGTCAACTCCACCCTGCAACAAATCGCACAGTGGAAACACATTATTGCCACTGACCTCACCAACGTCTTGTACCAAATCCCCCTATCCCGCGACTCCATGAAGTACTGCGGAGTAGCCACCCCTTTCTGCGGAGTTCGTGTCTACACCAGGTCAGCAATGGGCATGCCGGGCTCAGAAACTGCACTTGAAGAGCTTATTTGCCGCGTGCTGGGTGACCAGCTGAAGGAGGGCATTGTAGCCAAGATCGCAGATGATCTGTATTGTGGTGGCAACACTCACAATGAGCTGTTACATAATTGGAGGCGGGTCCTGCATACCCTGTACAAATGCGATCTTCCCCTCTCTGCCAAAAAGACTGTCATCTGCCCAAAGACGACCACCATACTCGGATGGGTTTGGTCACTGGGAACACTCCGTGGGAGTCCTCATCGCGTCGCAACCCTTGCATCATGCTCCATCCCTGAGAAAGTCGCAGGCCTGCGTTCTTTCATCGGGGCATACAAAGTCCTTGCCTACGTCCTTCCTAACTGTGCCTCCATCATATCACCCCTAGATCGGTTGATCACCTTCAATGGACTGACGACACTCGCACCGCCTTCTCCAATGCTCAGGGTTCCCTCTCTAAAGCTCGTACGGTCACTTTACCTCGCCCAGATGACCAGTTATGGATTGTCACAGATGGAGCTGTCAAGAATCATGGCATTGGTGCAACTATGTATGTCACACGCCATGGTACGCTGCTCCTTGCCGGCTTCTTCAGTGCCAAACTCCGTGGGCCAACTTGGCTCCCGTGTGAAGTAGAGGCCCTGTCAATTGCTGCTGCCACTAAGCACTTCACCCCATACATCACTCAGGCTACACACAAAACATCCATCCTCACCGACAGCAAACCCTGTGTTCCAGCTTATATGCCATGGGGAATTTTCCACCAGCCCCCGTGTATCTACATTTCTGTCGACTGTCAGCCGCTTTCAAGCCACAGTCCGCCATCTCGTAGGGTCAGCAAATATCCCATCAGACTTTGCCAGTCGAAATGCCCCAGAGTGCACTGACTTTGCTTGCCAAATCTGCTCGTTCATGAAGCATACAGAGGATTCCATCGTCCAGCTCATCTCTACACAGGACATTGTCGCTTAGGCAAGGTGAAGCTGCCATTCACCAGTCGATCAGCCTGGGCAAACTTGCAGGCAGAGTGCACAGATTTGCGCCGTATGCATGCTTATCTTCTGCAAGGCACTCGTCCCTCCAAAAAGGTCACCAATGCCAAAGATGTCAAACGATACCTCAACGTCGCCACCATCGCCAAAGATGGGCTCCTGATCGTTTGCAGAGATGAGCCACTTGCTCCCACACAGGAGTGCATTGTAGTCCCATGACAGGTTTTGGATGGCCTCCTCACTGCCCTTCACATCCAGCTCAACCATCCATCATGCCACCAACTCAAGTGCATTGTCCATCGTTACTTCTACGCCCTCGACATGGACAAGTCCATTGAGAAAATTTCATCTAGTTGCCACCAATGCGCTGCTCTCCGCAATGCCCCCACTACCGTAAAGCCTCAAACCACTGAAGATCCACCAGATGCTGTCGACATATCCTTCGCGGCCGACGTTATCAGTGAGAGTGTCACGTCTTTCACAGCCACATGCTTCATAGAGGATGAACGACACACCAACCTTCGGGACGCAATTATTACCCTTTGCATTGAGTTATGCCAGTACCAGGCTTCAAGTCCCTTGTGACTGATGAGCTCCTGCAGCAGCACAGGTTGACCATTGAAATTAGCCGCATCAAGAATATCAACAAGAATCCAGTTGCCGAAAAAGCTGTCAGAGAGCTGGAAGACGAGCTCCTGCGCCAAGATCCCATGGGTGGCACCGCAACACCGCTGACTCTTGCATTAGCCACATCTTGCCTAAATTCCCGCATACGCTCCTGTGGTCTTTCCGCTCACGAGATGTGGTATCAATGGGATCAGTTCACAAACAACCAGATTCCCATCACAGATCCGTGACTGTGTGAACACTTGTAGTGTTTAGGACAAGATATATAATGCCTTCCTATGGAGTGGCACATGTGTGGCAGAATAATCCCCAGGGCTGGAAGGCAGTCTACCCCTATGAAGGCCCATTTTTCTTTCTTTATGTAGCAATAGATTAGATTTTGATATTACATGTTTAGCTTTTGTTTCTTGTTTCAATTGAGCGCAGCAACAAAAAGCCATATCTTCCGTTATCCTTCTAATATATTTTACTGTAAGAGGGACTCATTGTTTAGGTTCTTTGCCTTGTTTCAAAAGAGAAAAAAGAGGTAACGCCAGTAGTAATGATTACGCCCTCTTGCGTTCGTGACCTTCGACCTTTTTTGTCTTCGTTTATCGTTTATCGCTCAATGTGCGTTCTCGCCTTTGTTCATTAAAGTCTCCCATTATACCCGATAAGTCGATTACAGTTGCGGTTATTGTGTGTGTTGGATTGAACTCTTGTCCCTTCTGGCGCACGATGACGTCATCATGGGTCACGTGACGTCACGTTTAAGATTATTAGATTTAATCTTTGAAAATCACTATAAAATCTACAGAGAGCGACCTGAACTTGATGTTTGCTGGAATGGATAGAATAATCCAGGGTCTTCATTTTTATATTATGTGCAAAATCATGTGACCCTTCCTTCCGGTTGAAACCAGAAGTGGCTTGTAATTTATAATTGGTGAAAGATGTGAACTTGCTTTCAACAATGTATGCTCTGGCTAAGTTGTTCTTTACCATAAAATTATTGTTATACATAAAAATTGATGTGACGTCATCACGTGACATGTGACGTCATAATTCAAAGCCCTATGAGAATGTAATCACATATTATATGCCACCATTTATTATAAACAGAACTACACATCCTTCCTTGACGTAACTTATACTTGAAACTTTACATGTCACATGTCACAAAAAAATTACCGAAACAGCCCTGTGTGTGTCCACAAACATAAATCTAGGTTTATATGAATTTTTGAATTTTTGGACCTTTAAAAGCCATATCTCACGAACGCAACATGCTAAATTCAAAATTCTTTTTGTATTATGTTTGTTAGGTAATAGGTATACATGGGCGTCGCGAGGGGGGGGGGCAAGGGGGGGACTTGCCCCCCCTGGAAAAGCAAAAAAAAAAAAAAAAAAAAGGAAGAAAAAAAAGAAAAGAAAAAAAAAGAAAAAGAGGCGCGAAGACAAAGTGGTGTAAATTTAATGAGTTGGGGGGGGGGGGACAAAATGTCCCTGCCCCCCTCTAAAACTGATAAATCGAGAATGTGTTGAGAAATACAAGCATTTTTCGGCAAAATTTTTTTTTGCCCCCCTCTAGAAAAAATCCTGGCGACGCCCATGTAGGTATATAAACATGAAGAAAATCAAATACCGTTTCTTGATTCATTTTGAGAGAGATGACTTTTAGAACGCTGAGAGTAATTTATCTTAACAGTTAACACGTGAAACTATCTATCTGTATAAAAATAACGGTTGAGATTTCATTTAATTAATTTATGTGTTTTGGGACTACATGTTCATGTACGAGGAACATCACAGGTGTTGATAAAAAAGGTTTGAATCAATTGGATTTTGGCATCCGTAACTGTCTACATGGGGAATAGTTCAAAGTCGTTGCTGACTCAAGTCAGATTTACTTAGTTAGTCGATATGAAATCCTAAAAAAAAAAACCACTTATTTTACATCTTTCAAGAAGCGTGACAAATTTCCCCCCCACAGAAGTGTGGTGGGATGAAGGATGAAGCTCTTGTTATCGAACTAGTGGGGAGGAGGGAGGGATGCTCTACAGGTAAGTATCGCTCGTAGACTCCCACCACACTTCTGTGGGGAGAAAGTCTACTTCACTCACTTACCTGTAGAGCCACTACATTTGCATAGAGTAGCACCGCCTTAAGGTGGTGGGCAGTGAGATATGTGTATTGTAAGTTCTAGTTTAATTAGTATGGAAGTATATATATAGACAATATAAACTCCCTGTAAGCTCTATGTGTATATACATGTAATAGTCAACCCTTAAACATTAATTAGGGAACTACTATGAAAACTAGTAAAGAATTAAGCATTGGATGGGACTCACCAAGTCAAATCCAATGTTAAGGTCTTTCTTCTGTAGTTTTGACGGCAGATTTTCTGGCTGCCGTCAGGACTGTGCATCCAGGTCTTCCCTCAGACTGCAATACATCTTTCAGGTAGCAGGCCGAGAATGTGTTTGGAAACCCCTTTAAAGAAGGCCCAGGATGTTGCAACCGCTCGAACATCATGTGCCCGAATGTCCGATCGGGACTGACTTGGCCAGTGGTTTGCTGCCGACTTAATAGCTGTCACAATCCAACGTGTGATTGTGTCTTGAGATGCTGGTCGATGAGGTAATGTAGACGTAATAAATAGCTGTTTTGTCTGACCCCTTGAGTGTTTTGTTCGGTCAACATATCATTTCAGAGCTCGTACTGGACACCACATCTTGTCTGATGGGATGGAGGAAAGCGATTTTATTTTCTGGGAGAAATATATCCGGTGGTTGAAAGGAAGCGGATTGATTTTTTGTCAGGAATTCAGAATTGGGGATCAATCGCACCCAATTTGGTTCCCACCGCACGTGGCCATCTTCTACTGTGAGCTCATGTAGTTCACTGCGACGTCTGGCAGTTGCTACAGCTAGCAAAAATACCACTTTTATTAACAGGTGTAATAGTGAAGCCTGACTCAAGGGTTCATACGGGGCCTTTGAAAGACTAGCAAGAACATGAGTAAGGTCCCAGGAAGGTAAAAGTTTATGTGTGGGAGGTCTTGTTATAAACATCCCTCGTAACAGATGGCCAATGGCTGTATTGTTGGATACTGATGAACCGTTGGGAAAGCCTTTGTGGATCGCCGCAATAGCTGACCTATAATTTTTTTATTGTGGCTATCGTTATCTTAGACTCGAAGAGGTAAACCAGAAAATCCCCAATATTTGTTACAGAAGTATTGGTGGGATCGATAGAGTGCCGTTTACACCATTTATAGAAATGGTGTAATCTGCTATTATAGACAGTCCTTGTTGAGGGCCTTCGACTCTGTGCTGCAATGTCAGCAGCCTTTCCTGAAAGGCCCGCTGCTGTAAGGGATCTCTGGACAATGTCCAGCAAGTCAGGTGGAGATCTGTCGGGGCTGGATGAATGAATCCCGACACCGGCTGAAACAGCAGATCTGGTCTGTGAGGTAATACTACCGGCTGATGTATCAGAAGTTTCACAAGTCTTGTGAACCATGGCTGACGTGGCCAAAAAGGGCCATGAGGAGAAGTTTGCATTTCTCCTGCTCCACCTTGGCTAGAACTCGGGAGACCAGAGATATGGGAGGAAAGGCATAAGCCAGCATGCCGTCCCATCGGATTGACAGTGCATCTATGTGCCATGCTCGAGGACTGGGCGTTCGAGAACAGAACACTGGTACAGTACAGTGCAATTGAAAGTTAACCCTGAAAGGGGGAAACATTTTCACACTTTTTCCACTCTCAAGAACTGAATATTCATTACACAAAATGTGAAAAGTTTTCCCCTTAGTGTGAACAGTTTTCACACATTTTTCACCAAAGTGGGAAAAAAATTTGCACCTTTTTCACACAAGTGGGAAAAATTTTCACACCTTTTTCACACAAGTTGGAAATTTTTTTACACCTTTTTCACACAAGTGGGAAACATTTTTCACACCTTTGAAAACTGAAATTACATGTGCATGGATATGTTATCATGGTCCTCAAAATGCGTATCTCCCAGTATGGAAAACAGCGGATCATCAATCTAAAACAGAAATATGTTCTTTCGTTTGCTGAAATTCGAAGGAGATTGCTGGAGGAAGACGGCATAAAAATTTCAAGGCAATCCATTTCTAGGTTTTGGCAAAAATATGAGGCAACTGGCCAATTCAAGTCTGGCTATGGTGGCGGTCAGAAACCAGCATTGAACGCAGAACAGCTAAATTATCTTGATTCCAAATTGTTAATTTCCTTAATATGACGTGAAAGATACCAAAAGTTGTAAATCTGATGAAGAAACACTGATTTAGGAGGGGAAAAAATACAAGATTTTTTCTGTCTTTGTGCAGCAGGGCTGCGGTGGCGTCCGTACGTGGACTTGTTTCCCGAACTTGAAAGTCGCATCGTCGTACATTTTTATCTGTTGACGACTTATAATGGTGTTTAAACTTTAACTTTCAAAACTAGTGTCCAAACGCTGGCACTTAGCTGCCGCTTCAGCCATTTCTTCTTTGTGCTTTTTTTTAACTCTCTTGTTGGACGGCATGATGATGTATCGATATTACATGTACATGTATATCACTGACTGTTTGATGGTAAACGATATCTGAATTTGAAATCTGGGCACCGTAGTGGGAACATTGCAGTGGAACAATTTTTCACGACACATGTGTGATTAAACAGGGCTCGAATTTCATGGAAAAAAAGCACTAGACAGCAGGTCTAGTAACCGAAAAATGTTACTGGACCTGAACTATTTTTACAAGACCTGTGTCATAAATAAGTAAAAAAAAACAACAACATTTTGCACTACATGTATGTGACAGGAAGACAACAAAATACTACATGTATTTACGAGTCTCCCGTTTTGTTTGTGCACTTGGCTAGTTCCCTGGAAAATTAGTCTAATTCTCTTGCAGGGGCACAGCAGTCCTTCATGTAAAGAAACTCCAGGAGAGCTATAAATGCTTTTTTTTTCAAATCTTTGAGGAGAGCAAATTGATTAAAATCCATGGATAAACGACGGTAAACATTGTTTTTGTTTTGTTTTGAATATAAGGATTTATTCAAGGGGCTAAAATTATTATTAGTTTTTGCATAATATGCTCAAGTGGCTAAAATTTATATTAAAAAAAATATCTGAATGGAGATTAATAAAAGGTTTGAATTCTGCTACGCTTTCATTTTTCAATACAGTTGTCAGTTGGTTCATCAATTAATTAATCTTGGAAAATGGAGTTAATAAACGGCACATAAACATGATAAAGCAACTGAATACTTGTTTTCAGATGGATCCGTTAAAAATATATGAAAATGTTCAGCCTGAACTATTTCCATTGCACTACGAAAGCTATACAAAAAGGGCCTCAAAAATGACAAAAACTTGCCTTAAGTGTTAATGAAAATATCTGCCATCGATAATCTTAAAAATAATGGAAAATGCAGGTCATTTATACCATGTGCACAATGCTAGTTACGACGAGAAACTGGCTAACAATGTCTGAACTTTGCTTGGTACGAACATGCGATGATGCACTGTGTGTTGTGGACCGGCAGTGGGCCGGCATTGAGCTTCGTTTATCGGTATGTGATTTTGGTGAAACTCGCTACATCGTTTCACTTCATATACCAGTAGTATTTCCTCGAAATAAATTCACGAACACGGGAAATACATACACAGACAAGAGAGATCAAGTTCTGTGAGTATAAGCTTGCAAAGATCGTCTTTCTCCATCGATGTTTTCTTGGCATTTTCACGATGTCTGTTCCACGCCGTCCGGCCTACATGCAACTGCACTGCAGTGTACATGCGCGTACCGCGCACGACTATTGTATTGACTGGTTACCGCATTTCCATCTTGCCAGTGCGCGGCGCAGCGGGAGCCAGTCACTGCTGCAATAGCACGTACAGGCCCACGTGTTTTCATACATCAAGCAGCTCTGTATGTACGTTCTGTAACGTGCAACCATGGTGCAACACACCACGAGGTAGGTACCGGCAGCTACCGGCAGCTACATGTGTATACTTTCATCACAACGATTTCGCAACGTTTTCGCGTCCCCTTTCTCACGATTTTCGCACATTTTTCGCACATTGATTTTGTACTCGCCAATTAATTTTTCCCTCGGCGTTCACATTTTTGTTCGGACCGCTTTCGCAGTTTTTTTCGCAACGTGTTTGCACCGTTTTCGCAACCCGTTCGCAGTTTTTTCGCACCGCATTCGCGCCATTTTCGCACTGCATTCGCCGCGAATTCGCAAGGGGTAAAAGTCACTCTCAAAATGCGAAATCATACTGCGAATGCGAATTTTTTTCACAAATTTTCCCATTCCATTTCGCAGTGTTAGGTTTCAATTGCACTGTACTGTAGTTGGTTGTTCTTCGACGACGCAAAGAGATCTATGTGTGATCAATCTATCAATCTGAATAGAGTCTGGACCACTTCTGGTCGCAGAGTCCATTCTGTCGGGATGATGGTCCCCCGAGACAGAGCGTCTGCGATGACATTCTCCTTGCCCGGTACATGTGTTGCTGTGAGAGTGACTTTGTTCTGAATACAAAATCGGAACAGTTCCCAAGTTAGGAGGCAGAGTTGGGGTGATCGAGTGCTTCCTTGTCGGTTTATGTACGATGCTACTGTGATGTTGTCGCATTTGATTAGGATTGACTGTCCTATAATTGCTTGACGGAAATGCTGGAGGGCATTGAACACTGCTTGCATCTCGAGGATGTTGATATGAGATGATTGGTGTTCCGGGCCCCACGTGCCTGATACTTGGTGTGGTGGTAACGTGGCTCCCCAACCTAGTAGGGAAGCATCCGATAGTATCACTAGTGAGGGCTGTTTCCTATGGAAATTGAGGCCCTGTTGTAGGTTGGTCGGGTCCGACCACCTCAAGGTGTGGAGACAGAATTGTGGTTATACTTACAACATGGTGCAGTGGATGAATACTTGGGCGGAAAAACATTAGTAAATGAAGCTGGATGGGACGCATCCTGAGCCGGCAAAATGGCACTAGGTCCACCATACTGGCCATGAGTCCCAGAAGCTTGAGCCATGCTCTTGCTGGAGCAGATTTATTTTCTAAAAACAGCATTACGCACTGCTGGAGGTTCAGAATGCGGTCCATTGTTGGGCGTGCCACCCCATGTTTGAGATCCAGGACTGCACCCAAGAATGTTGGTGACTGGGTTGGGATTGGATGCGACTTTTTCTCATTGATTATAAACCCGAGGTCTGTAGCCAGACTCAAGCTTAACTGTACAGCTGTTTGCGTGTCCGTTCTCGACTGGTCTACGTACTATAAGCCAGCCGTCCAGGTACATAAACATGGTGATCCCCCGCCTGCAAAGTTCTGCTCCTATTGTCTTCACTATACTCTCGTAAATACTCGTGGGGATGTGGAAAACCCGAAGGGAAGACTTGTGAACTCGTATGTTGTCCCCATTCAGTGAAACCGGAGGTACTTGTAATGATCTGGATGTACCGGAACGTGAAGGTACGCGTCCTGTAGATCCAGTGATGCTGCCCATGAGTGAACTTGAATGGAGTCTAGCACTACCCGCAATGTTTCCATATGAAATCGTTTTGGGCGAATAAATTTGTTGAGAGGTTTCAAATTTAATATCGGTCGCCAAACGCGGGTCTCTTTCTTGGGAGTTAAGAAAAAAGTTGATGTAAACCCCTGTACCCCCTGGGCCGGGGACACAATATGGACTGCTTCTTTTGTTCGAAGTGAGTTTATCTCCTGTTCCAATGCCTCTCATTTTGATGGATTGAGAGGACCGGCGTTTGGCAAACAAAATTGTCCAATGGAGGGAAACTTGTAAATTCGATGAGATAACCCTGACTGATTGTTTTGAGTACCCAACTGTCGTTTGTAGTCTGGAACCAGGACCTTACGAATTTTTGTAAGCGTCCTCCTACCGGTCCTACCATAGGAGGCTGGTGGAGGTTGGGAATGTCATTTACGCCATCCCCCAGAGTATCGGGGGGGGGAGGAGGTTTGAACGTCTGACCACGGGTCTGAGGTCTACGGTTGGCTTGGGTAGGTCGTGCGCGAGCACCCTGTCTGTCCGAACCGGATTGAAATCGGCCTCGGGGTGAGTTCCGAAAGGCCTTAAAGGGTCGACGAGCAGGAATCTGGAAAGTGGGTTTTCCTTTCCGTGCTTTTGGGTTCTCCTGAGATGTTTTGGATGTAGGCTTCCGCATATTGATTTTGTTGGTGGCCTCTATGCGTTTAGCCTCTGCCTCCATTAGTTCTTGAAGCTTGCCAGCAAACAAGTCGTTGCCTGCCAGCGAAAGGTCGTCCAAGCGCTTGCGTGCTCCTTCGGTTGGTAGATATAATGCATCCAACACGTTAGCTCATTGGGATGACGTGGCAAGTGTTGAGATTCTTGCGAATTGTTTAAGGACAATGCGCAGAGTATTATCGAGGCAGTGAAAAGCTGCCGTCACCATATCCGCAGGGATGGTGGAATCTTCTTCACAGCCAAGGGCGGATCCAGAACACAATTTTTTGGGGGGGCCAAAAAAATTTTTGGTCCCCCAAAAAAGTGGGTAAAAAAAATTACGGCGTGGGGTTCGGGGCCCGCTTAAGGGCCCCGAAAATTTTTTGGATTCTAGATGCTCTGTGGTGCGATCTGAGGCAATTTCTGACCACTTTAACCAATGTTTTTTTGAGGAAAAGATGGTGGTGTACTCATTGCCTGCCTTTATTGCGATGTCACATAAAAAAAAAAAAAATTGGTTTCGTTTTGGGGGGGGGCCATGGCCCCCTTTGGCCCCCCCCTGGATCCGCCCTTGTTCACAGCCACAGGCTAGATATTCTGTGAGGAGGAGCATGAAGGATGATGAGCACAGTCCTAAACGAGACGCCTCGTCTAACTTCTTCAGAACAACTTCAAGTTTTCCTCGGGCCCGATCCATGAATGACCCTTTAACGGGAGTTGCTCCGCCATCAGCCGCTAGTTTGTCTTTAACTGATTGTGGCATAGACGGGACCGACAAAAAAGACTCAAAGTCCTCTTTTGGGAGCCGAAATAATTTGGAAGCCCGTTTATCGTAAGGTTTCCACTTCTTGGTCTCCATTACGCTCTTGATGTGTTCTACGCACATTTTTTCTGTGCACATCCGGACAAACACATTTAACAGCTAACCGTGAGTGGGTCTGTATATCGGTCTGACTGGACCTGGGCCAATTACGAACAATGAACCATTTGCCGTGTGGCCGTATTCGGAAATGCAAGTACTCGTACTCATACTCGTACCACAAATACTCGTACTCGTACTCAGAAGTACAAGTACTCATACTCGGAGAGCTAAACTTTTACTCGGAAGCACAAGTATTCATACTCGTACTTGGTAACCTTAGTACTTGGCATTACTCGGTATATACTCGGAAAAAAGTACTCGACTTCAGCACTGCGTTATAGGTTGCATAGCTCATATCTTGACCGCACAGTAGTAGCGTATGCAGTTCGCAGTACTGTACGGACTAACTGGCCGTGAACCTTTCTTGCAACCATGACTTTTTTAAAAACCAGTCGTGAATTTTGTTGCATGCAAATAGTCTGATTTACTTTAAGTCGGTATACATTTAGAAAGAAATCCTAAAAAAACAACCACTTATTTTACATCTTTCATTTCCCGTACCATTTTAACTTATAAGATCTTATAAGATTCTTATAAGAATCTTATAAGATTCTTGTAAATGAGTAAGAATCTTATAAGATTCTTACAAGTGAGTAAGAATATGGTAAGATTCTTATAACAAATTTTCAAGTCAGAATATCTTCTGATAACTTCTTATTGTTGCTGAGGAATTCTTATAAGAGACCAAAGTTTGAGTCAGAATGTTAAAGAATTCTAAACCCTTGAGTAAGAACTTGGTAGGGGGTCTCTATAAGAAACTTTGTCAGGAGGATTATGTTAATAAGCTGGCTGCTAGTGGGCCACAAGTAGGTCACATGACACAGTGACCTTGCATTCCAGAGATAAACAGTCAGTGAGTGTGGGAAATTTGAAATTTGCAGTCAGTATTAAGTGCAGCAGTGTTGAGTGCACAAGTACTGGCTTGCAACTGAGGACAAAAATTGTATAAAACTGGATCAAAATTGTGTATATATATTCCCTGACATGGCCTTTGGACATGATTTTGTGTTGATGTACACACTTAACCTGTACATTACATCCAAAATACATGTGTGCTGGACCAATGTCTGGATGGAAGTCTCTGGAAAGAATGCTGTCAAGAATTGTGAGTCAACACTCTCAAGCTGTTTGCATGATGTTGTGCACTGCAACTGGTAAGTCTTCATGTACATGTACATGTACATGGGCATGTTTTATACTTTGTGTACATACAACTTAGACACTACATGTATTTAATTCTTTATGTGTTAATATAACTGTACTGCTTTGACTGCATTTACATAATCAGGTGTCTTTCAAATGACAAATTAACTTAAGCATGGAAAGGGAATTGAAAAAATAGTACAACTTAATCGCTTAACGCTCAAAAGCTAATACTCTTAAAAAATACTCTTAAAAAATTCAAACCTTGTTTTTACATTACATTTGTATTAATTTTAAGTATTCTGTTTTTCATTTCAGATAGAGCAAAATTGCAATTACATGATTGTGGTGGACTACATCCTTAAGTCTGGATTCCATCCTCGATATTCAAGGTCTTTCTTGAACATCAAGCAGAAAAAAATCAAGTCGTCATCAAAGCCTGCATCTCACTGATCTTGACTATGCGGACAATCTGGCCCTCACGGCTGATCAACTGTGTGATGCTCAAGACCTGTTAACATCTCTTGAGAATGCTGCAGCCAAGCTCTGCCTGTTTCTTAATGCAAAGAAGACCGAGTACATGACCATCAATGAGGATGAAAACCACTACCCAATATACACCTGACGGCACCTAACTATGATTTCAGGTACCTTGGGTCCTATGTTGCCGACAGTAAGAAGGTCTTCACTCGCAAAGGAATAGCTTGGAATGCATGTAACAAGCTTCATAACATCTGGCAATCAAGTATAGCACAATCAACAAAGCTTGCCTTCTTCAGAGCCTGTGTGGAGAGCATTCTTCTCTATGGAGCTGAAACCTGGACCATGAAGAAGGAGCTTCAAGATCGCCTTGATGGCACATAACGCTAGGCTTCTTATGAGGGTGCAGAACATCTCATGGCGTGAGCACAGGACTAAAGAACAGAGTTACGAAGACATTCCACCTATGTCTGCTATTGTGTTGCTCAACGACGTGTTCGCTTTGCTGGCCACTGCTACTGTGCTGTAACCCGTCATATCTGATGTATTATTTTGGAGAATTCCATGCCCTCATAGAGGACAAAGACCTTTCAACTACATTGATGTGATTGGCAGAGAAATTGAAGACCTTCTGTACATAATGAGGGATAAAGACACCTGGGGTGGCGTTGTGGACGAGATCTCGGTTGCGACCGCTAGATGATGATGATGATGATGAATATGATATTTAATCTAAAAATTAATGTGGCCTGACGTTGCGAACTTAGCAAGTTCTTCTTCAGAGGCTAAAACAGAAATGACAGAGGTACATGTACATACATTAACATGGGGGTGCACACAAACATGCAGGGCTGAAAGAAGAAACACAAAAGGAGGATTAGGTGGGAAAGATGCAGGGGAGGGTGGATGAGAGAACTAAGAAACAAAGGGAGATGGCAAACCACAAGGGGTCTGGTATAAACAGGGGAGGGACCAGAAAGGGGAAGGATCAAAGGTCACAGGGAGTGGGAACAGACAAAAGAGTGTGAGAGTGAAGGGGGATGATGCCGGGGGGGGGGGGGGGGGGACAGTATGGAGGTGGAAAGGGATGAAAGATGGGGGAAGATGGGTAAACACAAACAAGGAAGACCAGGTGGATTATCTGTAACAGAAGACAATGGAGGAAGAAAAGGATTAATCATTTCCAAGTTGGATGTTGAGACCATGTGGTTGAATAGTTCGAAGACGATTCATCCACACTTTCTCTCTGCTGAGGCGAACTGAGTCCTTGCGATGGCCAAGAGATTCAATGCCCTGCAAAATCATATCAGAAATGGAGTGGTTAGGCAGGTTGAAGTGATGACCAACAGGGGTGTCTAGTTTCTTGGTGTTGACCGTTGACCGGTGGGCATAGAAACGCTTCTTGAGCGTATTCTTATTCTCACCTACATACTGCACTCCACAGACCCTGCAAGAAATGAGATATATGACATTAGAGGTGTTACAAGTGATGTTACCAATGGTTCTGTGGGTAGTGACAGAAGAGTGGCCAGAAAAGGAGTCAGTCTCCTGGATATGAATCTGGCAGACAACACATCTGGAACTGCACTTGAAAGTACCATGCTGGGTGGGAGGGGATGCATCTAAGGATGGGACTTCAGCTCGAACAATCAAGTCCCGTCGATTTCGAGGACGCCTGTAAGCCAATGTTGGCCCGTTGGGGATGGCGCGGGCAAGGCGATCTGAAGTATGGAGGATATGATGATCGTCATTAGTGATTTTGCAAAGGGGAGGGAGATTGGGGTGAAACGTGGTAACCAAGGGAATCATGGGTTTGGCCATGGCATCAGGGGCCTTTCCCGTGAGAGCTAGATTTCTGGGGATAGCTTTAGCTCTGGCAATGGCACGATGAACTTGGCGAGAGCTGTGACCCCTGGCCACCTAGTTGTTCCTCAGTATCTGTGTATGGTGGGAGAAATCGGAATCATTAGAACAAATTCTTCCGAGTCTGAGTGCCTGGCTAAACGCTATGCCAGTTTGATATTTAATCGTCAACACAAATCTACATGTACATGTACATGTACATACATTACAAGTGTGTATTTGCCTGCAATCGGGGACCCCTATTGTCTCTCTTTTGTTTGTACTCTTGACTTCATGTATATAGGAGAAGTACCTTTTTTTGGAATATTTATACATCAGATGACTGGTTTGGATCACTTTATTTAAACGAAAAGAATTATTGTATTCCAACTTTTCCTCTGCAAGCTGTTAATTATATGATCAGTTTCATGTGTTGTTTTGTCCTGAAACAAATTGTAAGTATTAAATTAACTCTTTTAGCCTACTTTTACTGTCCTGGCATCCATTAATTGTTGAGGTGTCATTTTATTTAAATATTTATTTCATCAGCAAAAAAACCCGTCCTTTTGTTAGTCATGGGTTTTCATAGATGTTTAGTAACGAGCATGTCTATTTATGATGTAGGTTTCTAAGAATATGTGACACCGGAAAATGTGACACGACAAGGATGGTGTACATTACTGTGTCTGGTTCATTTAATGGTGAACTGCATCTTTTAAGTGAAGCAAAACCAAAACAAAACCCTGAAAAGATACAAAATAGAATTTCCATATAAATACAATGCTTAAGGAAATACCAATCCAGCAAAGTAAATTATAAAAAGAACAATAATAATCCTCAGAGATATAAAATCGAACTCAGTAACACAATTTGCTTCTAACTGTAAAGTCAAGTTAAATTCCAAAATGAATTAATACAAGGCATGTGAATGCTTTAACTTGCAAAGACAAAATAGGAAACAACTAAAGCAAATGTGCAATGACCTCTAAATATGACTATGGACTCAGCAAACCATAGACTTAAATCAGTCCATTCATCATTATAGCCTAAGGATCCATAAAGAAACTAACTAACTAGTGTGCCAGTCTAATAAGACACTACTGGTATCTTAGGTCACACGCTCCAATAAACACTGGACAAAGAAATCTCTGCAGGGTAATAAACACTCTTGGCAAACTTCCTGCCTCCCTGTACTAAGGTATGGTGCCTTCCAAGAAACTGAGTGCACCTCATTATATATGCAGCAACTTAGGAGATTAAGGGTCTAAACAGTGGCTATACTACACTGCACTATGGACATCTACACAGGACAAAGGAACTATGAATTTATACTCTAAAAATATAAATCTCAGAATATGTTCATAAAAAAAGTGGAAAATAGATGATGAGGAATATAGTAAAATAAGGAAATCTATTCTTGAACTTTGTGTACTCAAGAAGTTAACTAAATGTGAACAAGAAATAAAGTGGATATACATGTAATCAAAGTAAGGGAAATCTAAATCCTTCAAATCCATGGAAAAAGATTATATTTCTAAACACAGAAAGTCATCAAAAGGATGATCTTTTCTCAATATGCAATAATAGATACAACACCACAGTGAATCTGGGCTTCCTAAAGACCATCAATGAATGAATCCACTTTAAATTCAGTAATCAGAGTAAAGTTTAAGAATACTCAAGCTAACTTCGGAATTAATCAAAAAGTGTTCACAAAGTCTCAATAAAAAGAAACTTAGGAACTTTAGCAATAAGAACAACTATTAAAACAATATAAATGAATTCTTACCCCAGTCGAGTCATCCACAAAATCTTGAGGCATTAACTAAAGTACATATGTAGAAGGAAGCAGGACACTGTGTGTGGTGTTAAGAGGACCAGTGCTAGTGGTGGAATGACTCACTCAAGGATAAGTGTGAGCTTTACCTTAAGGGTCAAGCGAGGGCGCTGCGCAGGAGAAATATGTAAATGAGCTGTCACATACTCCCCTGCTCTAAGGTTGGCGTCCCGACAACCTAAACCGATTAATACAAGAAAACAAAGTACAATTAACTATTTACAAAAAAATCATCTCGGCTGGACTCCGGCCAACATCTGCGCCAACAGCAGCTGCGTTTGGCTGATGTCCGCCAATACACGTGGGTCTATCGCAGGTGCAGGGACAGGCATTGCTGGAGTCTCCGACTGGATGACGGACTTCGGGAGGTGATGGGGATTGGAGTGTTGTCCCGCTCCAGCACGGCTGGTGTGGCGCAACTGCTCCGCTTTAGCAAGTGGGACCTCCTCCTCTGTAGTGGGTTCCGCTGAAGAATCTTCCACTTCTGATGGGGGTTGCGGGGCTAGATCGTCAGGGTGGTGCTCCCCTGCTTTGTATAAAACAGCGGGTGCTCTCTCTGGATCTTGCACATTTGAAGAAGATTTAGGGGCCTGGTCCTCGGGGTGGTGCTCTCTCTGGCTCTATGCTCTTGATGATGGCTGGTGTCTCTGGGGCCTCCTCCGGATGTGTCACTATGATAAGGTGTTCGTCGTCCTCCTCTTCTGCATCAGTGTGCGCTGGCAAAACTGGGTCTTATTGATGACGACATCCAGTAGCTGGCGGTTCATCCTCGTCCAGTACCAACGCTCTGCTGTCTAGGAGGTCCTTTCGATTCAGGGTCTTCTCCTTCCCCTCTCCTCAAGTGGAGCAACGATGTAGACGTGGCCGGTTGGGTTCGGCCTCCCTACAACTTTGTGGGGTCGGTTGTCCCACACATCTTGGATCTTGTTTCTCCCCTTGACAGAACGGTTTCGCAGAAAGACCTTTGCTCCAACATGGAGATCCTCATCTCTCGCTGCCTCATTGTAGCGTTGTTGTCTTCTGAGAGCCTCCTTCTCTATTGTGCCTGCAGCTTTCTGAAATGCTTGCTGCATTCGCACATGATGGTCCGCTACCCACTGGTCAAGTTCAGGATCGTCGTCTTCCTCTCTTCCGAACCCAAGAAGGTGGTCTACGGGTAATCTTGGTTCCCGTCCGAAGAAGAGATAGTAGGGGGAGTAACCTGTTGAGGAGTGGGGTGTCGCGTTGTATGCGTAGATCAGCTCTGGGAGATGTTCTGGCCATCTGCGCTTCTGGTCCGGGGGCAGCGTGCGTAAGCGATCGTGCATGGTAGGATTAAAACGCTCGCACTGCCCATTTCCTTCGGGGTGGTAAGGCGTCGTTCGGCTCTTGGTGACACCGTACATCTCACAGAGTTCCCGGATGACTTTGCTTTCGAAGTTCCTGCCCTGGTCACTGTGAAGTCTGCGAGGCACACCAAAACGGACGAACCAGTCTCTCACTAAGCATCGAGCCACCGTTCTTGCCTTTTGGTCCTTGCATGGTATGGCTTGTGTAAACTTTGTAAAGACATCAGTGAGAACCAGCACGTTTTCCACATTGTTTGTGCCAGGCTCCAGGACGGTGAAATCCATGGCGAGAACTTTGAGGGGTCTTTTGGCGATTAAGGAACCCATGGTAGGATGGAGCTTCTTCCCAGCTTTGGCTAACATACACCTCTGACAATTCCGGCAGTACTCTTCGATGTCGTGTATCATCCCTGGCCAGAAACATCTGCTACGGGCGAGTGCAAGGGTCCTTTCTACCCCTTGATGTCCAACCTGATCATGGACTGTGGCTAACAACTGCTCTCGTAGAACTTGAGGAAGTAGAAGTTGACTGATCTCGCCACTCGCTTCTTTTCTTTTCTTGTAGAGAATGTTGTCTCTGGCCTCCAGGTGGTTCCAGAACTTCAGCAACTTCCGCATTGGCTTGTCCTCCTTCATGAGCTTACTGATGTGTGGTTGTCGTCCACTCTCCCAGTAAGTCCACAATCTGCCTAGGTGTTTGTCGTTCCGTTGGAGTGTAGCCATGTCTTCAGTAGAGATGGTGGGAAGGGTTGACATCGCAGCAGGTGCTGTCACATCTGGTCTGATGCGGAGTTCATTTAGTCCAGCTTCAACCAGGGTGCCTCTTACTTGCGAAACAACTGTGGAGGGGATGGGAGTGGAAGAATAAGATGAAGAAATGGTCTCTTCAGTGGACATCTCTTCAGAGTGGGCAGTTTGCAGATCTTCACTGTGAGTGGTTTTCCTGCCGAGGGCATTGGCATATTTGATAGTGAACTGGAATTGTTCCAACTCTCCAGCCCATCTGGTCTCTGTCGCTCCCAACTTTGTGTTCGTCTGAAGATAGCTGAGGGGGTTATTATCAGTGTAAACGACAAAGTTTGCACCAAGAAGGATGTCCCTGAACTTCACAGTGATTGCCCAACGCAATGCTAACAGTTCCAACTTCATGCTGCTGTAGTTCTGCATGTTCCTTTCATTCTCTCTCAAGCCTCTACTGGCGTAACCCAGAACTACCAAACCTTGCTCTTGTTGTTGGGACAAAACTGTACCGAGACCTTGGTAGCTAGCATCAACCTCCAGGATGAATTGACGAGAGAAATCGGGGTAGCCCAGGAGAGGAGCAGTCGTCCGAAGTTGCTTCAAGTCAGTGAACGACTTGTCACAAGACTCATCCCATGCATCTGATATGGGTTTGATGGGACTGACCTTTCTGTGCTTCTTCTTCCCTGTTCCTTCCAAGAGTGCGTGGAGTGGAGCCGCGACTTTAGCAAACCCTGGTACAAAACGGCGGTAGTACCCAGCTAGACCAAGAAACCCGCGGAGTTCACGTTGTGTGGCTGGCTTCTTCCATTCTCTCACTGCGCTAATCTTCTCAGGATCTGGAGATATCCCTCCATCAGATATGGAATGGCCCAAGTACTTCAGTTGTTCCGTGAACAGGTTGCACTTCTCTGGTTTAACCTTCAAGCCAAATTCAGTGAGGCAGTCCAGCACTAACCGTAGTCGTTCAAGCGTCTCCTCGAAGGTACGTCCAAAGACTAAGATGTCATCTAAGTAGAACGTGAGAGACTGGAAGTTTTTGTCCATCAAGCGCATGAATGTGGCTGGCGCATTGCAGAGGCTGAAGGGCATACGGGTGAACTCGTACAGACCTCCAGTCCCTACTCGGAAGGCTGTCTTCTCAACATCTTTTGCAGCCACGGGAATTTGGTGGAACCCATGGGCGAGATCTAGGCTGCAAAAGAACTTCGCTCCACCGAGTGCATCGAGGGCTTCGTCGATGCGGGGAAGTGGATAGGCATCTCTGTGAGTCTTGGCATTCAGGGCCCTGTAATCAACGCAAAGCCTCAGCTTTCCATCTCGCTTCCTCACAAGTACGATCGGTGAAGCATACGGACTGAACGACTCCCTGATTACGCCCCTTTCGAGAGATTTCTGCAGGTATTCTCGAACTTCAGCCCATTGGTGAGGTGGTATGCGCCGGTGAGGTACTCGAACTGGAACATTGTCAGTAGTGTTGATAGCATGAGGTATTTTGTCACAGAGTCCGATGTCGTCTTCATCTCTGCTAAATGTGCTGGCATGGCTGGAAATTAGTTGGTGGAGTTGATGTTGCTGATCGTCACTTAGCCCACTACCGACTTTCATCCGTGACATCAGGCTCCTGGCTTCATCAGCGCAGTCGTTTTTAACTTCACCTGCCTGCATTTCCTGCCAAGTTGCTTCAAAAGCTCTGCTGTGATGTTCGGCGACCGCACTGCTCACTGTGGCTACTGGGGTTCTCTGGGGTAAATAGAGGTCATCATTTGTGAAGTTAGCAACTTGAACCGGTATTCTACCACTGCTGTCGACGGAGACTAGTGTAGGAGCTACAGCTAACCCATTTGGTATGTGGGTCACATCTACATCCAGCTGTTCTATTATGGCCTCGTAAGTCACATCAGTTGCAGCAGGTTTCACTGAACATTCCATCAGAAGGAGAGAGTTGGCGGGACTAGGATGGGCTTGGAACCCACAGTTCGGACTTTACCTGCAATATCTGGCTGATGTACAGTGCCACTTCGCACTTCCTCATAGAGAGCGAGTACATGAGCCCATTCAGGTCCATCACTTCGTCTGTTCAACACCTCCAGGTAGTTTTGGCCGCTTGCATCTTGCCTTAACTTCTCTCGGATGTCCCTGAAGATGTTTGACCCAATCACTCCTGGTACTCTCTTCTTCCTCTCTGCAATTGATGTGCCTGTAGGGTCCTTGACCACCAGAAAACCCATGTTGATGAAAGAGTGGCCCAGCACTGTTAGTGGCAATTCAACATAGCCGAAGTAGGGAATGGCCAGACCTTGAGCACCGGAGATGCTGATGAACGCAGTCACATCTACTAATTCTGTCTCAGGAAAGTGTTCTCTGAAGAAAGATTCAGTAATCGTTGAAACTTGCGCTCCTGTGTCAAGTAGACAACGCACCCCGTTGCACCAAGCTGGACGAGAGATTCTGGACACTGCCCTACCACTTTTCTGTAGATTGAGCCGCTATTAGTTGATTCTTGTGGGCCTGCCGTGTGGCTCTCAATGACAGGCCGTTCTAGTTTAACTGAGGGCCAGGCTTCTGGGGGACGAACTGCTGTGCTGGGGACTGCTGGGGGACAAAATGCTGTACTGGGGACTGCTGGGGGACAAACTGCTGTACTGGGGACTGCTGAGGAATGAACTGTTGTGCCGTGGACTGCTGGGGGACAAAGTGCTGTGCCATAGACTGCTGGGGGACAAACTGCTGGGGATCCCTGGTACCCTGACTCGTTCCTCCTGACGACGGGGATGACGGGGCATGGGGACAGTCTCGCTTGAGATGACCTGTGGACTGGCAATTGTAGCAACGTCTAGGACCCTGACTCCAACGGCGAGCAGGTCGCTGCATGGCCTGTAAGAGTGCCTCAATCTGCTGCTGTTGCCGCTGCAGTTGTTCATCCTGCCTCTCAAGAAGTGCCTTCATGCCATGTGCCCCGTCTTCAGCCTTGACCTCCTGTACTGCTACTGCCTTCTGGGTTTTGACACGGCTGGTGCCAAGCCACTCGATGGCACGGTCTCTGGCATCGAAGAAACTCAGCTCTGGCGAATCAATATTCATGCGCCGCAGTTCTCTCCGTAGACCCTCATCATAAACTGCCTCGGCTAGCCTTCCCTTCAGCGTTTTATCTCTTGTAGCATTGAAGGAGACATCCAGGCGAGCCATGACATTAAACAATTCCATGAGCTCGAGGGAGAAACTCAGTAGATCTTCTCCTTGGCCTTGTCGGAAAGAGAAAAACTTTTGCTGGATCTGGGGAAGCGTCTCACCATCACCAAAGACTTTCAGCAATACACACTAGATTTCCTCTGGACTCTTTACGGTGTCACCTCTGCCAAGGATTTCTTGCCTAGCTCTGCCGGCAAGATGGTCGATGATAAACGCAGCACCGTCCTCCCCTCCGATCTGTCGTGCAGTCAACTGACCTTTGACATCACTGACCCACTCTTGGACAGAGGGATCACTCGGTTTCTCCGGCTTCCCCCTGAAGCGTTCCAGCCGTCTCCCTGCCGCTTCGTATATTTGCTTCGCTGGTGGGGTAGTGGAGCTGACGCCTGCTGTGGCTTTCTCACGCTCCTCCTTCTCCGCCTGAAGAGCTACCTTCATCGCCTCAAGCTCGGCCCGCAGTTGCTCCATTCCCTCCATTCTTGATAAATGTAGCAGCTCGTCTCGGGGTCAGTTGTCTGCCGTTAGTTTCGCCTCATCCTCGACTGGGGGTAGATGCAGTATTAGTACACCATCCTGTCTACGACGCCAAATGTGACACCGGAAAATGTGACACGACAAGGATGGTGTACATTACTGTGTCTGGTTCATTTAATGGTGAACTGCATCTTTTAAGTGAAGCAAAACCAAAACAAAACCCTGAAAAGATACAAAATAGAATTTCCATATAAATACAATGCTTTAGGAAATACCAATCCAGCAAAGTAAATTATAAAAAGAACAATAATGATCCTCAGAGATATAAAATCGAACTCGGTAACACAATTTGCTTCTAACTGTAAAGTCAAGTTAAATTCCAAAAATGAATTAATACAAGGCATGTGAATGCTTTAACTTGCACAGACAAAATAGGAAATAACTAAAGCAAATGTGCAATGACCTCTAAATATGACTATGGACTCAGCAAACCATAGACTTAAATCAGTCCACTCATCATTATAACCTAAGGATCCATAAAGAAACTAACTTAGGAAAAATGAATTAATATCGTAAAAAAGGACTATGGGGAAATAACATAACTAAATATTCTCCTAAACAAATATGCAGATGGCATGCTTAATCAAGTATAAAAAGAGAAATATGAGTGATACATGTATATGCTGCATCACATAAACGTAAGGACTAGTGTGCCAGTCTAATAAGACACTACTGGTATCTTAGGTCACACGCTCCAATAAACACTGGACAAAAGAAATCTATGCAGGGTAATAAACACTCTTGGCAAACTTCCTGCCTCCCTGTACTAAGGTATGGTGCCTTCCAAGAAACTGAGTGCACCTCATTATATATGCAGTAACTTGGGGGATTAAGGGTCTAAACAGTGGCTATACTACACTGCACTATGGACATCTACACAGGACAAAGGAACTATGAATTTATACACTAAAAATATAAATCTAAGTATATGTTCATAAAAAAAGTGGAAAATAGATGATGAGGAATATATAGTAAAATAAGGAAATCTATTCTTGAACTTTGTGTACTCAAGAAGTTAACTAAATGTGAACAAGAAATAAAGTGGATATACATGTAATCAAAGTAAGGGAAATCTAAATCCTTCAAATCCATGGAAATAGATTATATTTCTAAACACAGAAAGTCATCAAAAGGATGATATTTTCTCAATATGCAATAATAGATACAACAACACAGTGAATCTGGGCTTCCTAAAGACCATCAATGAATGAATCCACTTTAAATTCAGTAATCAGAGTAAAGTTTAAGAATACTCAAGCTAACTTCGGAATTAATCAAAAAGTGTTCACATAGTCTCAATAAAAAGAAACTTAGGAACTTTAGCAATAAGAACAACTATTAAAACAATATAAATGAATTCTTACCCCAGTCGAGTCATCCACAAAATCTTGAGGCATTAACTAAAGTACATATGTAGAAGGAAGCAGGACACTGTGTGTGGTGTTAAGAGGACCAGTGCTAGTGGTGGAATGACTCACTCAAGGATAAGTGTGAGCTTTACCTTAAGGGTCAAGCGAGGGCGCTGCGCAGGAGAAATATGTAAATGAGCTGTCACAAATAGTTTTACAATTCTTTTTAAATTTTATAAAATGTTTAACAATCTTGTAAGATTTAAAAAAATGTGTAAGATTTTGTATATAAGATTCTGTGACTATTCTTATAAGATTGTTATAAGATTCTTATAAGATTCTTATAAGAGTATTTTGTAGGCCGCGCCGGGATTCTTATAAGAATCTGATAAGAATCTTATAAGAATCTTATAAGATCTTACTAATTTGCATATAAAATACTTAAAAGAATCTGATAAGATTCTTATAAGATTCTTATAAGAAGGTTCTCAGATTCTTATAAGATTCTCACAACATTCTTATAAGATTCTTATAAGATTCTTATAAGAGTATTTCGTAGTTCAAGAAGCGCGACAAATTACACTCATTAAAAAGACGTAGTACACAGTGACGCATAAACATGCGTGCACACTGTAAATAGCACACATATGCGTGTACATGTTGCACATTTATATGTGTACAAGTGTACATGTACATGTGTAGAAGAAGTGGGTACATGTGTAGAAGAAGTGGATACATGCGATTTCGAACAGTTAGAAAATCTGAAATCAGAGGGGGGGGGGGGGGATCTACCCCCCCCAATATTTATATTTTGTAAAGACTGCCTTTTTTCATTCAAATGCCCTTTTTTTTTTTACGGGCTTAACCCCCCCCCCCCCCACCCAATAATTTGTAGAGTGCTCTTTTTTTTAACGAAGTGCCCTTTTGTTCTGAACAAGTACCCTTGTTAAAAAAAGAAGTGGTGCCCTTTTTTGTGGCATCTGCCCTTTTTGAGAATTTCACACGTGTATCTCCCTGAAAAGCACCATATACATGTATTGGCCCTTTATGTGCATAATCGTCGGTTTTGAACAGCGCCCCCTTTGACAGATGGTACCATACCCCTCCCCCCCCCCCACGCTTCTTTTTTTTTTTACGGAGGCCAAGTGTCCGGATAAAAAAAACCTGTCTACATTTCACCACGGATGTGCAAGTGCCCTTTTCAAAATTTTTTACCCCCCCCCAATAAAAATGATCGTGCTACGCCTCTGAGTCCGCTTAATGATTAATTAAGAATAGATCTCTCTGGCAGTTAAAGGGGAAAAACAATCAGATATGAGCACGAATTGAAGGCAATATTTACTGTCAAGATGTATTAATAAAACTTAATCTTATTTGAGTGAATTGAAGACAATTGGTGAGGGAAGTTAATAAATTAAAAGTTGTCAGGAGTAAAACAGAGTACAAATATACACCTACAGTAGACGACGCCAGAAAAGTTGTCTAGGTATAATGGCACTGAACCCTGATCACATACACGTAGAATGCTCAATACTTGTAAGCACTATCACCATTACAAATATTCAACTTGTGAGGATGAACTACAATATTTCACATCAGCTTAATATGACAGTGAGATAACATTACGACTCTTTTTGTCTTCCAATGATTTCAGTAAATCTCAATGTTCTAGTAATAGTCTAGGTTACATGCATCTCAAATAATAAAGGTATGGTATAGACTAGTATTTAATGGGCTATGGTATATCTGTAGTATACTAGTATTGAGCATGAGTTCTGAGCTTGTGAGCTTAATTATGAGTAAAATCTCAATTATGAGCTATGAGCTTAATGAGCAACACATCTCTGAGCACTGTGCAGACCCGCTCTCTCCACGTTTAGAATCAACTTCCTTACGAAGTCTATTCCAGCGAGAGAGAGGATGGCTAGCGCCATGCAGTACACCGAAGCACGTCGCGTAAGGTTAAAGCACTGGGCCTTCACTTGGCATAATACAACAATTTACAGACATTGTTTCGTAATTATTTTGACAGAAATATTCAAGTGTAATGACCATGATTATACACAAATATTAATTATGTTTGATATTTTGTATGGAGTTAAAACAACTACATGTACATCATTATGTAGTTGTTTTAACCTATTTCCCCCAAGCGCATGCACGGCATGGTCGCAGCATTGGAGACGCTGTAAACAGTAAACAATAGGCTTGTCTCAAGGCAGCATTTGAGTCTCGTGTTGAGTCGGATCGCCACAGTAATAATGTGCTGCGATTTTATAACTTACATTGTAAGTTATCCCGCGAGCGTGAGTGGAACACGGAGTAATGGAGTGCGTCTGTGTCCCACATACCACGAGGCCGAATATGTGGGACACAGACGCACTACATTTTCCGTGTTCCACGAGCGCGAGCGCGATAACGAATTTATCTTCAAGCAAACTTGACATGACGGATCCAGCTCTTTAGGAGCCGACCAAACCTACCAACTGGTCGGGTCCTCATGCATACTTTTGGAGCTTTTCTAAAGGAAGAGTGCATGTGTGCCCCAGGGGATTAAGATTGTTATCACCACTAATCCTATTATGAGTGTGATAAGAGATCCTGCCTGAACGATTCAGCTTACAATTTTGCAACTAAATACCTTGATATAAATTCATATAAATATCTTATTATTTACGTGTGTGAAATGTTATTTTGTTTTCTTTTTTGAACGGTTAAATTCCATAAAGTAATGACAGAGAACGATTATTACATACAGATGCACATACAGTGTATGTAAATGTACATGTACATGTACATGTCCATGTGGTCATATTGAAAGTAGTTCCAACACTCACCCAGCCAGCTGTGTTGTCCACAGGAGGTTGTTTATTTAAGTGATTAGGGGGATTATCTTGCTGGACATGGGTGAAGTGTGTTTACTCAAGGACTCCCCACTGGGGTTGAAAAGTATGTGTGAATCCATCTAGGTTTTCTAAAGGGCTGTTCACGTAATGACGCACTAAAAAGATTGAACACGGACGCTGTACACAAACCTTTCAGCAGTTATCCTATTACACGTGCGTGTTTGTACGGAATGGCGCACGCATCTTGGAATAGCGCAATACGTGGAGTGCGGTATGGACCGTGGCCGTGCTACATGGTATGTAGCATGGCTTGTTGCCATGGATCGACCAATCGGGATCGAGGATTCAAGTTTACTTGAAGATTTTTAATTTTGCAAACAAAGTAAACCATACTTCAATAGCCTATGTGAAAAGTAGATATCAAGGAATCCCTGGATTAATTTTCCTTCTATTAAATATGAAAGAATGTACACCACAACATGTGTAAGCAAGCTTCCAAACCGGAAATCAACTTACAAGACATTAAGCAGATCGTCAGATTGAAAAAAAATGCTATACATTTTCCACAGGTGATAGGGGCTAAAGATACACATACATGTACCCATAGTCGGTAATTGGGAAGAATTTCATACATAGACATCAAAAGTAATTGTTTTCTTTAGTGACATACATCATAAAAGCGATGAACATGTCCTGATAAATCAAATTTAGCAATTTTGAAACCGGAAGTGGCTTGTAATTTAAAACTGGTAAAAGATGTGAACTTGCTTTCAATGATGTATATGCTCTGGCTAAGTTGTTCTTTACAAATTTTTTTAAAGTTGACACCATAAATGTTAGAGCGCCCTCTAGTGACAGGTTGAAAAATGTTTAAAATTAATAATCAGTTGATGAGTGTGAAGAAGTTTGCTGAAATCATTGTTATGACAGATGTATAACCAGCTTCATGCTAACAACATGTTGGGGGGGGGGAAGATTGATATCACCAGACCGGAAGTTACAATGAAAATACCTTTATTAAACCCTTAAAAATTGTTGAAATATCAACCGCAAGAGATTTAATCCAGATGTTTGCTTCAAATTTCACAGTTAACATAGCTCTCAAGCTTTTTGGTAATGGCGTCACGATGACGTCATCAAGTATCAGATTACAAGCAACCAAAGGTTTGAAAATCAATATAAATCAATTCTGAGAGATCTGATTTTGCTTTTCAAGGGAGTTGATAGAACAATCCAGGATTTTCATTTTTGATATTACGTGCAAAATCATGTGACCCTTCCTTCCGGTTGAAACCAGAAGTGCATTGTAATTTGAACTGCAGGTCAGATTGGGTTGAAAAATATATGTACCTAGACCGGGATGTGTTATGGGTGAAAATTGAAGTGACGCCATCACATGACATGTGACGTCACATTAAATGTGCAGTTTTCTACGGCCCACATGTCTGCATTAATTTGTCCCTATCACTCTGCAATTTCCTACTGCACATATATCAGGGGTGTGAGTGACCATTGATACAAATAGCTGAAAAAAGGTGCAAAAAAGCTGAACTTTGGAAATCTCCTATACTTCTCCTAAATCTCCTATAGACTGTAAACAGCAAGTGAGGGAAAAAAGCTGAAATCCAAAACAAAAAACGCTGAAATCAGCTTTAAAGCTGAGATTGCACACCCCTGATATATGGATATGATTTGGTTGTAACTTGGTGTTTACTTAAACCGGGATGTGTTATAGATGAAAATTGATGAGAATGTTATCACATATTATGTGCCACCATTTATTATAAACAGAAAGAACTACACATCCATTGGATGGAACTTATATTTGAAACTTCACGTCACATGTCACAAAAAAAGTTGCTGAAACAGTGTTTGTCCACAAACATAAGTCTAGTTTAAATTTTTTTTGGGGGGGCGCCTTAGCCACAGTGTATCCACAATGCCTGTAAGCAGTGCAAAGTGTTTTGAAGGTTTTATTTTGAAAAGATATTATTTTGAAAAGGATGTGATGATTTGCTATGTACTTGAAATTCATTTGGAATCTTTGTGGTACTTTTCAGGAATGGAGGCATGTGGCCTCCATGAGACCAGTTACAACAGCATCATGAAGTGTGATGTGGATATTCGTAAAGATCTCTACGCTAATGTAGTGCTATCTGGTGGCTCTACGATGTACCCTGGCATTGCTGACAGGATGCAAAAGGAAATCACTGGCCTTGCTCCAAGCACCATGAAGATCAAAATTATTGCTCCTCCTGAAAGGAAATACTCTGTATGGATTGGTGGCTCTATTCTAGCATCACTTTCCACCTTCCAGCAGATGTGGATAAGTAAACAGGAGTATGATGAATCTGGCCCTGGCATTGTCCACCGAAAATGCTTCTAAAATGTTCAGACAAGATACCATTTTATTAGCTTTTGCATTAATACAGTGTTCCTATTCAAGTTTTTAACTGTTCATGTTTGTTATTTGGACAGAAACTTAAAGATGAGTATGAGGAAGCATATCTTGGAGAGTTAATCACTTCACTGGTTAAAAGAACGTCAACATTGAAAATTTCATGCAAGGGTTTATACCCTGTACAATGTATGTACTGTATTCACAAGTTAAATGGAAGTTGAAGTATTGAAACCACTATAAATGTTATCGTTGTTTAAAGTGTTATGAAGAGGAATTATTTGGAGCGCAAGAATAACATAAAATCCAGGTGTTTTAATGACTTTGTATTTGTCTCAGAAACCCCTCCCCATGTATAAATGAGCTCTTATTTGTATATGCTTGATAACTTCATTTTGGTCACTTAATGAACAGAAACCACAAGTTTTGAAAACTTTTCATATCTGAAGATTATTCATATTGCAATACATAATGCATTGATTACAAGTAATTTGTATGGTTCCTAATACAAACTTGGGCACTTAAAAACCTCATGCAGTATATAATGCTAATGACTGGTTCTCGGCTGGTTCATGCTCAGCACAAACATGATTTGATTCATATTTTAAGATTTGTAGTTGGAGATGAAACTTGTTTGATATTCCATATGATTTTGCAGTTAAACGTTCTTGGCAAATTCTTGACATGGTGCAAAAAATATTAAAACAGAAGCATCAGGAAATTAGGAATAGCAATTTTAATAAATGTGTTAATGAAACTGTTTTCTTGTGTACGACTCCAAAGCCATCTGTCTTTTTGTTTTGTTTTGTTTTGTGTTTGTTTTGTTAGCGATCATATTAACTTGCCTGCCAGCTCACTCACCCATGCTTGCAATACGTTTGCAAATGTTGCACATACCTTTCATGGGTGCAGGTCAGCTACTGACCTCGCGTTTTTTTTTAACAGGTACTGTTTACCCAAGACACAGCTTGCACTCAGTCAATGGACAAATGACTTTCAGCAGGTGAAATTTGCTATAAATTACAAGCCCCGAATTCAGTCCTTTTCATAAAATTATGACAAATGCACATGTTGTGTACTACATGTGCTACATTCAAAGGAGAATATTTCCAAAACACACTCTAGAGGTTTTCCTGTCCAATTTTACTGGGGGGGGGGGGGCTCACAATAATTTTTTTTTTCAATTTTTGTTTAGAAGTTTGAATTTTTTTCCAAAAAATGGACTATTTGACGTTGGTGGCGCCATTTACACCCCTATTATACTACTTGAAAACAGGCCACATATATAATCACCACGGTCAAATCATGGGTGCGCCACTGAATTAATGTTTTGCTTTGTTGGGGGGGTCCCATGTGGATACGGCATACTCTAAGAGCGGCCTCACTAAACTCAAATAGGCAGTTGCTTTCACTTGAAGCTATAGTCCATCATTTGCAGCCATCCAAAAAAGTAACTGGCGTATTATTGTTGAAAAACATACTTGGTTGAAAGATAGTGGACTAAACTCCCTTTGAAATTAATCTTTCTGGCAAGCTATCATTTTGAAGTAATCAACGAAAGAAGGCCTTTCCAACGGTGCGTCTTAAGACGCACCGTAGGAAAATTTAAATTAGTAGTTCGTTTTGTTATTCGGCGCAGCGCGCACAAGCATTGGCACGTCGCACAGGCGCGCGCGGTTGCTATAATTCGTCGGATCAGTGCGCGACATCGTGTATAGCTGCAATTCAAAACAATTCAAAACATGATTCAGCAACTTTTGATTTGAAATTGAGATCCTAGAATGCTGTTTTTCTCGGAATATACAGCTGAAGCTGAGCTGAAACTTCATCAGGTTAGTTGTTCAGTATCCTTCATTAGATTTTGAACACTTTTGTTGCTTCAAACGAACAAAATGCACAAATTACAAATGATGGACTATATCTTTAACTATTACAGCTCCACAAATTCCTGGAGATAATTCTGCATTCTTTGAGCTTTCTTGATTGTCTCTTGAATATTGGTGCTGCAACTGAGTGTATTTGATATGTGCACTCCAAGGTATGTTTGAAATGAAACGCTGTCCAAAACTGAGGTGGGTTTCTCTTGCCAGTAGTCATGGTACAACAATTGCTTGGATTAAAGTGATTACAATGCTCCTCTACGCTTGTGAATCGTGGACTGTCTCTCTACAGCAGTCATGCGAGACGGCTGAACAACTTCCACACAGTCTGCCTCCGCAAACTGATGAGGATCAGGTGGCGGGACAAGATCCCTGGGCCAGCCAGGCGTATGGATGACCAGAGGCTCCCAAAGCTACTGACTGATGGCAAGATGGCAAGTGTGAAGACCACCTTGAAGAGCTGGGGACAACATGCCTTAAAAACCACTGAAGTGAGTGAAACAGGATGGTAGTTTGCTGCACAAGTACAGCTCCCCATTTTTACCCATCAGCCAAGAGGCTCGAGCAGTATTGTCATCGCCTACGGCATTCGTTCGTCCATCCGTATTATGTCCATATGTCTGTCCAGGCAGCTTAATTTCCGGATAACTTGAGTTAGAAATGTTGTTTGGGATTGTAACTTCGATAGGGGGTTGCCCTTAGGAGTAAGCAAGTTGGGATTGGTTTTTAGGTCAAAAGGTCAAAGGTCAAGCTCATGGTGAGTTAAAGGTAAATGGTTTCCAGATGATAACTTGAGTTAGAAATGAGATTTTGGTGTCTAACTTTGGTAGGGGGTTGCACTTGGGTACAGGCAAGTTGGGATTGGGTATTTGGGGTCAAAAGGTCAAAGGTCACCGTGGTGAGTTAAAGGTAAATGGTTTCCGGATGATAACTGAGTTGGAAATGAGATTTTGGTGTCTAACTTCGGTAGGGGGTTGCCCATTGGTACAGGCATGTTGGGATTGGTTCTGGGGTCAAGGGTCAAAGGTCAAGGTCACCATGTTGAGTTAAAGGTTAATATAGGTTTTCCTGGACAATTTTCGGAAAATGTGTACACAAATTTGTAAAAGAAGCATTCGTTTTCGTGCGAAATAGAATGAACGTTCCAAATCTCTGATTCTATTTAACAAATGATAATTCTTTTTCCGTGAAGGTGCATTCGGTCTTAAAAAATCAGCGTACGATTTCCCGAATGTGCACTGCATTTAGTGTATTGACATTTCATTTAGCGCGAAATCGAAGGCACATCCGCAATCCTATTTTCCTTTTAATTTGTCATCAATCTTTTTCGCTAAATGTGCAGCCAATTTCCCTCGCAGTGTTATTTAACGTATGCCTTGTCAAGCTTTGGAATTCATTTATGTGTTAAAGTAACATTTGAGGAATGCTTGATTGAATGATTGAATTTTTGAATACTCATGATGATTGAGCTAAAACCAAGAGGTGTAGTCTTTTGAAACATACCAACTATTGTAATAATAAATCCTATATAAAAACCTAACCGTAAGAAAAATGTTCTTTTTCTGCTCAGCATTTGCCACAATCGCATCATATAGCCAAGAGTCTCAGTTCACATAGTCCTAAAATATCCAATAATGGCTGCAAGAGGGAAACACCGACGAATCTCGGACGTTGACCGAAATCGCCTCATCGATGCCTTTGAGGCTGACGACGCTATATCTGCAGGTAGCAGATACGCTGAGCATCAAGCACTCAACGGCCAGATCAATCGTTGGCGTATATCTTCGGGATGGTCGTCGTAACAAGCTGCCGAAAGGAGGACCCATAAACCAGACGGTTGACGACGACATGAGAGATGCCCTTCAAGGATATCTAGACGACAACCCCCTTCTAACTTTGCGTCAACTCTATACTCAACTGCGAGCTGATCTTCCCAATAAGCCCTTCGTGACCACTAGTACCATCACTAGAACTCTAAATGGTATGCTTATAACTCTTAAACTAGCGGAAGATGTTCCAGAACAGAGGAATGAGCCACACATATTAGATGCACGAGTCATATTTGGAAATTGGTTTCTTCAGGTTGGTGTCCTTGGCCACACTGTGTACATTGACGAGACTGGGTATAACATATGGACCCGTCGGTCTTATGGTTGCGCTCCTCGTAGAGAGCCAGCAAGGCGTGTCGTCCATGGCCAGAGAGGCAAGCAAGTCAACATCACGTTTGCCATTTCTGGTGAGGTTGGACTTGTGGCTCACAGAATATCATCAGAGACTGTGACGAGAGCGACTTTTGAGGATTTCTTAGCGATGACTGTACAAGAATGCGGTATGTTATTCCCGGCAGGCGAACGCATATATCTGATACATGACCACGCTCGTCCTCATATCTGAGCCCAACTACCCCCTGATGCCAGCAATTTCACCATCAAGCTGCTGCCCCCATACTCGCCATTCTTAAATCCTATGGAAATGGCGCACTCAGCTTTCAGGGCGGGAGTAAAGTGCACGCTGGGGTTTCCTGAATGGCAGGACAGATTTGGAGACCAAGACGCAAGAGTCCAAGCTGGTGTGAACCTGCAAGTCTGGAGATCCCTTCGTCTCCAGGAGGTGGCTGCACTCAACATTGGAGAGGTGACACCTGCGAAATGCACCGCCTGGTACAACCATTCTCAGACATATCTCCCTCGATGTCTTGGTAGACGGGTCATTGAAGGATAGACAATCGAACTGATAAAACGAGAGAGAACCTTAAGAAATACATAAAGAAATTAAAATACAATTAAGATAATGAACCAACAAAAAGTCCCCATGCAGATCCCATGTAACTGGCACGTGATGTGTCCCTTTACCGTTTCAATAATATGGCTACAGGATTATTTTTATTGATTTCATATTGGTCATATTTATATCATTTTCACATTTCATTTGCCTACATTTCACATAGGCCTTTGTGTATATAAGAACAAACACATTAATGATCAATAAGGCATACATTGATTAATTAATGAATCAAAGTTGTATCATGATTTGTATAGGCCTGTAAAATTTATTTAAATTGAATGCAGAAAATGCAAATTTAAATTGGAACAAATGAAAAAGAATGTTCAATTCAGCCCGTGTCACAATAGACAATCGATTTTCTGCGAATTGGATTGCACATTCGTAATAATCGGCAACGCATACGTCAAACCGAAAACCTAATCACGTATTTGTAATCCCTTAAATGAAACGTTATGCACATTCATTCATTTGATTGATGCAAAATGAAATTGAATGCTAGTTATTGCGAAAATGAAACTTGGCGCCAAATTGAATTTATGTTTTTCAAATTCAAACGCACATTTTCCGAAATTGTCCGGGAAAACCTATAGTTTCCGGATGATAACTTGACTTCTGGCCAAGGGGTTTCAACAGCAACGCTGTTATTTTAAATATTGATGCAATATTTGCTTCCTTCTGGTCTCGTGGTACTTCACCCATGTTGATTGAACATTTGAACAGGTCCTGTAGAGGCGAGGCTTTTCTATGCCACCAATTATTAAAATTTATGGTAATTTACCTTGTTGCCATATACTATAGGATATTTTCTTGAAAAAAATCAAGAAATTGAAGATTATTTTTCTGCCCAATTCGTTGGTTACAAATAAATCACTTTGTGGTCAATAAATCATTTGTTTCAGGGAAAGTCTTTGCATAAACAGGTCTATAATTGCAACAAGGCCGTGCCATGATGTACACAAAGGGATCCATTTAAAGTTAAAATTTATGTGTCTATGCCAATTGACCTATCGCGGTAGAATCGCGTCAATGCAGCTTGTGGAATATTGTCCAATTACAAAATATACAAAATGGTGGCGGAACGCACAAAATCTGAAACAAACCAAACTTAGTGTCTAAAATGCCATACGGTTGTCTAAGGGGCATGGCTAACTCGCAAACGGCGATAGGTCAATAGGCCGGAGTCAAATTTTAAATATTAGGTAAAACATCCAAAATCCAAGATTTGTGTGTTCGTTTTGTGATGAATTTAGGTCATTGGCATAACTTATAAGTAACGTTTAAGTAAAAAAAAATAATGATGTATACTAAAAAAAACTTAATGAAGACAAACTAACTGGATTAAAATCTTGAAGTAAAAATTAAACTGAATTCTGGGCTTTAGAGAAAAGAAATTAGGCAGTGTGACAGGTGTATTGCCTCTAAAAAATAATGCCCACAGATTGAAGCCTTAGGCCGGGGGAGGGGTTGTGGACCATGCCATTGAGATCATTTTTTTTAAAAGTAATAACAACGCGAGGTCTGTTCCATCGAAAGAATCATTTTGTCGGGACTCCAGTATGCTTTTCTGGAATAGGCCTAGTGCACGTCACTCTTGACAGTACAAGCAGATGTCTCAATGAATGTTTATATCGATCAGGACCTTCACAATTTAGCTGTTTAAATTACAAAATGTACTTATGAAAAAGTGTGTGGCGTACATGCAAAGCTCATGTACAAGACTACATCTGTTTCTCATCAACCTCATAGACATTTTTGTTTTAATTGTGATCAAAGTGTTTTGAAATGTTTTGTTTCATATTTTCATGCACTAACAAATGTACTGTTAAGCACACGACCCAAGCCCAGTACTTCAAATCTTCAAATCCATGCACAAATCATTTTCAAGCGCTCAATCAATAATCTTTTTCAACTGTTTTCCATCTGTGTATGATCAACATGATTTTTAGACATTCTTTTCTTGCAAATAATCGTATCTCATCTGTGGACTTATTGCGCCCTTTAGGCGGAAAATCATCCACTCTATCCGTAGTGCCTTGTATAAAATTATGACTTGAAACAGAAATATCCTCGTCAAAAGTAGAAGTTTGAGCCAAGTTACAAACATGTACTGCTCTTAATATAAACCTCACTGTAAACATTTATGTAAAAAGCAAAACTAAATTGTATGACACACGTAAAAACCTCCTTTTTAAAAAATGTTTCTGATGAAATGTCGTCTGCTGTACTTGCATGTGGTCATGAATCCTAAACACTAGCTTATACAGGCATGCAAATCGAAGCAAGTCACCAGGCGAATTGTTCGAGGACAAAATGTCCAAAATTTTAATCTAAAAAATGCTTGAAAAAAAAAAAAACACCCTTCCACTCCATAGAAACAATTAGATTTTTCACATGTTGTATGTGTATTTATTTGAAGTTATTTGACGCTTGAAAGGTTTCTATTGCAATTTCTTCTAGGTCTTAACTTAAATTGACCGGACTAGTAATGGTGCGGCCTTCGTCCTAAAAAGGCCTCTGTGTATATGCCCCCAGAGGGGGATCCAGGAATTTTTGCAGGTCTGTTTTGGGGTGTTTTTTTTTAACCCCCCCCCCCCTGGATCCGCGCCTGGCCCCTCTGGGGTGCTTGCTGTTCGTGCTGTTTGTCGTTGCACGTCCTGGGGCTGAGGAGCCTTAGTTGCATTTTAGGTACTTGTCCCGACGCAGTTGGCAGCTGATGGTTTCAGTCTCTGTTATGTCCTTAATGCTTATTCTTCATCATCAAGTCGACTCTCGTCGGGCTGCAACAAAGGCATGCCACACATCACGGTCTCCCATAGCCATCCTGATCTCGGCTACGGAGGCTAGTCCACGTAGGCTAGCGTCTGCCCACCTCGAGAGGCTACTCCATGAGTGGGTTCCCATAAGATGAGTTGGCTTGCAGCTATCTCTGGATTCCGAACGCAGTGACCAGCCAATTGCAGACGCGTAAGTCTGATAGTTGTAGAGATCCTTGGCAGGTTGCCATAGAGCACCTCATTCCTGACTTTGTCTCTCCAACTCGCGTCTAGAGCCATCCTCAGCATGCAAGTGTAACAGCCATCAAGTCGAGCCTCTTGCTTTGTAGTAAGGGTCCATGCCTCAGAGCCGTAGAGTAGGATGGACTCCATGGATGCACGGAATAGAGCTCGTTTTGAGTTTATCGGGCATCATAGACCTCCAGATCTTCTTGAGGTTTTGGCAAGCCTTCCAAGCCTGTGCCTTCCTCACTCGGATGTCCTTGTCTGTTGAGCTGATGTGGGAGCCCAGGTATATGAAGTCTACTCTCACAGCCAGGGTAGTGCTGTCGTAGGTATTGGTCTTTATTAGATCTTCACTAAACAACCACTCACGTCCGACGGGTACATCCCACACACAAAGTTAAGTGTGGGGGTCTTGAAGATCCAAATGGATAACTTCTTTGCAAGACTGGCAAATCTGGACAAACAAGGACGACATCATCCTGACAGCATCAGTGAGACGCGGCAAGACAGTAGCAACAGTTTACTGGTTTAGCATTCAAGCCACTTGACCCTGTATCTTGAATGAGCAGGACGATGGGGCCAAGGCTTTTAGGAGAAGTGTTTGTTGCTTCTGCATAGCCTAGCCCCATCAATGAACTGCAACTCCTTGCGCAGCTTCTCAAAAACTACCTTGATTTTGTGCACATTTTCTGGGAAGGGGTATTTGGTAGTAGTTTTGTCCAGATTGGTCATTTTTAGACGTCTGCGTAGTCTGTGATCCAAAATTTCAGCAATGTTCTTTTTGAATAGCTGGGCCTCTGGACTCATCTGCCTCAAAAAAGTCTTGCAATTCTGCAAGTTCAGCATGCAAAGATGCATCTTTGGCAGCGTCAGACCCGGCGGCGGAGGGAAGGTTTGATCCCAAGGCCGGTTGTTCTTCGTCACTATCGCCATGTTCATCTGCAAATTCCCCGTATTCGGAGCAGTAATCTTCGAAATCATCGGCGTATACAACTTCCTAAAGCACCCCGGTATCTCTTTGGAATTTAGCTTTTTCGGTGGAACCACTTTATCGCCGGGTCAATCTGAAAGTTTGTCAAGACGGGCGAGAATTTACCCCAACACGTCAAACGTGCTTGGTTGTTGGGCGCCATCTTGGCTGCTTCATTTGGGAGCTGGAGGCATGACCTTTGCCCTCGCCTTAAATGCAGGCTCTTTTTCAGGGCGCTTTTCAGCTATGGATTTATGTTTTCCTGTCGGTAAAACCCTCATCAGAACTCGTGGGTTTGTCAGATTTTTTAGTGCTAACAGGCCCTGATGAACTTTTGCCATGTCCTTTACTGGATCTGCCATCGCGGCAAAGTTTTCTGGTGCTGCATTCAAGCTCGGGATTGAGGGCGTTAATACAATAACGGAAATACATGGTTATCAAGTGAAGATCAGAAGAAACTTTAAAAGGTTGTAAAAGCAAGAGTACATTTTAAACCAAAGAAAAAAATCCTTATAATCTTAAAACATTTTGCTCAAACAACTCGGGGGAAGAGGGGCCAGGAATCGCCTCAGATTGCACCACAGAGCGTCTAGAATCCAAAATTTCTTAGAGCAAAATCACTCCAAAGGTGTGCCCCCCGTCTAAAAAAAATTCTGGATCCGCACCTGCTTTTCACAAAATATAATCTGCCCCCCCCCCCCCCCCCGTTAAAACCATCTTCCTACGTGTCTGGTATGTATTAGCAAAGTGAAATTAGGATGGTGAACACAATTTATACCCCCTCTTGGTCCATAGAAAATCCCTCCTACAAGGGGCTGAAACATGGGGAAAAACGGACTCCCCGGTGTTCAGGGGCCATATTCATGAAACCTTAGCAGCCAACTAGGCCTTAGTAGGAATCAGGATACTATGAAGTTGACAACTAAATTGTTATTCATGAAACCTTACTAAGAACCTTGCTAACTACTGTAGTTACATGCTAGGGGAATTTAGATGCATACCTGAGTAACTGGAATTGGGTGCTTTGGATGGAGAGGGCATGTATGAAATACATACAGGCAGACCTAGTACAAGCTTCGGCTTCTTGTCTGGCCTCCCCATACTATTATTTCAAAGTTTCGTTAAAATGTTTACCTGGTGTATATTATTCAACTGAATTACCTTATAGTATGGAAATAAACCTGAAACCTGAAACCTGAAATGTGATGACAACAGATACAACAGTGTGACAGGTTATGTCCAGCACTTGCGTGGATTAGCAAAAAAAAGAAGGAAAAAGTGACCATGGTCTATATGTGGTATTGTGTACTACAAGTAAGTGAATCAACATCAAATTCTCTAGCAATTGCATATTAGTAAAAAGGGCAAGGAAGGCAAATTGTTCTCAAGAAGAGTTCTAACTCTTTATGGTAGACAAGTATGGGGAATTAAAATAAATTATTGATGCTAAGCATAAGGATGCAAACACTAAAAAGAAAAAGAAAGATGCATGGGCAGCTATTCTCAGCCAACACCGTGCAAGATTTCCACAGGTTGAAAGATCATTGAATGATTTAAATTTAGATTATCCAAATTAACATCAGAATGTATGAGAAAGTCCAAGAAAGCAACCGGAGGGGGAAAACCACCTAAATTGCCAAGTCTGGCACAACAAAAAATTATATAGTTGCTAACTAGTGCCTTAGAGTTGCCCTGGATCTACACTTACTTTAGTAAGAAACTTTGAATTTCATGAATATCAATTAGTTTCCAACTAGGCCTTTAAGCAACTACATGCCTATTTAGTAACCAACTAGGCTTAGTAAGGTTTCATGAATATGGCCTCTGGACTTTCCCCTCAGAGAACCCACCAGACTTTCTATATGTCATACAGGATACCTTCATAGTATCAAAGCAAGTACAAGTGTTTCTGTTGCAATTTGTTCAAGGTTATGGCACATAATGCCTGAACTACATTACATTTCCTTTCAAAATTTTGCATCCCAATGAATATTGATAGAATGCTAGACTTTTGCAACTGCTAGCGTACCTCGGGCCTCCTTCAATGTCCATAAAAGCTCAAACCAGCCATTTTTGAAGAGCTTGGAGGGAGCCAATGAATTCCACCTCCTTCAAGTATGATTCGATTCTGTTTTGTTAAGCCCGCCTCAGGTGGACCCTGCAACAGAATCCCCCTGTAGTGACATGTACATGTGTATATAATTAATTGTTTGTACTTTAAGCTCCAACAGGCGTTCCATACAAATAAGTATGTTAATAAGTTTTGGTTGCCATAGGCACCGGAGTTCACTCTCGCTGTGCTGCATTTGCGCAGTGTGACATGTTGGTGACCTCTGACTTATCGTTTTCATTCTGCTTTGTGCAAGTCTTATTCCAACGTTGAAAGTTTCCTCAACCAAGTTTTATTCAGTCAATTGATGTGTGTTAAAGCCTACTGACGTTCCAGAAGTTTGTTAATCATTGGATAGCAGGTGCACGACGAACTTGTGAGTTTTGAGAGCATTAAAACTTGTAAACAACCAACATTTTGTGTGCCGTTTTTCACGACTTGTAAGAACAGACACGAGGCTTGATAAACAGTAGTAGAACTCATTTCGGGAGAAAACATGAATTACTACACCCCCACAGAAGAGTGGTTGGGGTCTACGAGTGAATACAATACACTTATGCATATTCCCTATACTGGCAGGTATTTTCCGCTAAGAGTTTTATACAATAGCGCCCTCTGGCGCCCTACCCATAATACACATAATAAGCATGCATGCCTCGTGAGCGTCCTCTTTTCTCGAGCATTAAGTTGGAATACTCATGGCATCGAGAAGAGAGGGGTAGGAGGGAGGGATGCTGTACAGGTAAGTTTTCGCTTGTAGACCCCAACCACACTTTTGTGGGGGGAGTCAACTTACCTGTAGAGCAATCTACTTATGCATAGACTAGCACCGTCAAGGCAGTGGGTCATACGAGATGCTATTGTGCTTTCACAGGGGAACGTAACAATACGCGGAAACCCTCGATGGGCCTGTCGCTCCACATGTGGGTGGACAAGGCAGCCCAAAAAGGTCTGCATGATAAGGATATTAATTATATGGCAGCCTTAACATGCTGATCAAGACGCTGTCCCCGATATGGGGAATTGCGCGTAATGAATTACAGCCCACCGGTACATAAACATAATAGTTCGGTGGGGCAAAAAAAATTATCATGAAAGGCAAAACATCATGACATGGTACATATAGACACTATTACATGTGTATACGTACAGAGTTCAAAGAATCAGAGTCAGGAGATACCAATTCTGGGGAGGTCTCCAGTCTGAAAATGTCTTGAGAACATGGTGGGGCTCAGTCAGTTGCCCTCAACACTGCTCTCCCATGCTCTGCCTTAACTTGTGCATGCGGACTGATCACACGGACTCTGCCGTTGATACGTCCATGGTATCATGGATGGCCATAACCAACCTTCAGGCAATCTTGTCGTGAAAAGCCTGCAGGTATGGTGGGGTCGTCATGATAAATACATGTCGTGAAAGGCCTGCTTGTATGGCAGGGTTGTCATGACAAATACGTGTCGTGAGAAGCCTGTCGGTATGGCAGGGTTGTCATGACAAATAAATATACATTTGTAACTGCAAGTGACCAATTCAAAGCATCCCTGTGCAGCTAATGTACGTCATTCAAGTCATGATTGGCACCAAAATTCTCTGTCTGGAGCGGACAAGAATCATTTGATGCCCAGAACAAAGACGTCCGGAGGCAAAGAGGACTCCGACAGGGGGGCTGGTACCATATTTCAATAGGGGGCGCTGTCCAAATTCGACGATTATTAACACTAGATTACAGAATGGTGTACCGTATTTTGAACAGGCGGACATTATACCAGTATAATTTTTTGGGGGTGTCACAGGGGGGAGGGACTTATTTTTTAGGAATTTGTACGATAATTTTTTTTTTTTGGACAGCTGTTTTTTTTTTGTTTTTTTTTTTACCCCCAAACCCCCCCCCCCCCCTCTAGATCCGCGCCTGGGCGCTGCACAAGTCAGGGCATGGCCTGCACTGGATGCAGTGATGGCTGGGCCGGTACAAGGAAAATAGGTGAATGCCACCAATCTTTGTTTCCACAGCGCAGCCCAATCGCCTTTACTATCTGAGTAGAGGCCAGGAGTCGGGCGGAAAAAGGCTGGATGGGGCCACCATGAAGTTGCAGCAAGAATCTTTGTTTGAAAACTGCGAAATTGTCAGTGCTCTGGCCTGATAGGAAGTTGCAATTGTGTACCCTTCAGGTCAGGCTCATTCCCCATGCTGATGTGTATGAAAGTCAACTAAATCTCATAAACATCTCCCCAAGGGAAATACGCGAGGGGCGCAACGTTGGCCCGATGGTATTGATGTAAGCCTCCAAGTCTCTCTGACAAGCTCCCACAAGACAGATGGGTGGAGGTCGTCATGAGTCAGGTAGGTCACTTATGGAAGTCATCAAAACAACTTAAGCCGAATCAAAATCGTTGTTACCAGTGAAGGCCTTAACCTAGGTGGCGTGGCACACAGAAAATATTGCTAGCGCAGCTACACAAAATCACCACGGCAAAACTTCAAGAGGTATGCAGCTGAGAAAACAAACAACAGTTGGTTCTTCACCTGCGCTGGCCTGACCATGGGGTTGATGGCTTTCTGAGATTGACCATCTGAGTACAGTCGAACCCTGATAAGAAGAGCACTGTTAATACAAGGTACCTGTTATAACAAGGTAATTCATAAAGTCCAAAGGACCTTGTTATAAAGGTGTTCGACTGTACATGTAGTTGTCATCGACCAATTTGGGTGTAAACATCGATATCCCTCGCAAAAAAATGATTTTTGTCCGTTAGAAGGTGGGACTCAAATCTTTTGCGGGCGCCCTTCGATGGGAGAAACAGTTCATCAAGCATGTTACCCCAGTGGGCTGAGGATGTAAACTAATAGACTACCGAGTGCAGACCGTGGAATTGACAGTAGAAATAGCGGTTAACACGTCCGCTGAGACTGTCGAGTTAAGATTAAAACATTAAACCTAATTTACTTCATGAGGGTAAAGAGGGAGGCTGAACGCGTATCGCCGTGTCCACTTTCATTCTGTTGCAAAGTGTATTCAAGCTTTTCGCGAGTATTATCTACGAAAGGCCGCTTGAATGATGGGGTCCCTCTACCGCTGGCAGCTTGTGCTTAGCTGCATTGGAGAGGGAAGGTGTGGCAAAAAAGTTACCGAATTTTGCTAACGGAAAGGGTATTGATCACATTATTGCTTGAAGAGCAGCAGGCATTTTGGATGCAGGCACAAATCTTGTCTGAGGTTATGCTCAGGCTGGGGTTCATTGTGAAGAGCAGCTGCCATCTGATGAACCATCGTAATGCAAGTTACGAATGGACCTCATAAACGAGAACCGTCTAGCATACCTGGAGGGACAAGTTGCACATGGCCACAGTCAGTTGTTGAACAAATCCCCCGGAGACAAATGGACAGTGTACATACACATGTACTGTATACTTTACAATGTACATGTGCATGAAAAATGTAGCGATTTCAGTGCAGCAAGAAACACCGGCGCACGGCTAAGCACTGCGCAGGGTGTCCCTTTGTCCTCGAGTCACCCAACCGTGACTAATGTAGAGTGCTACAGAGCACGGCTCGCAACTGAACTCAGACAGGCCGTTTCATCAACGTGACCACCAGGCAATACGTGTATAAATGTATATGACCGACAATAAAGTCGATAATGAAGCCGAGAACAATTGCAAGGCTTGTAATGAGTGGGCTAAAAAACCGAGTCCTCATCCCGGTAGCGTTTGCCGCGGTGGGATCGGTGCAATAAATTCGCCCGGATTAGAAAAATAATGAAGCCGTTCCCGCCTGAGAAATGGACACCATTTGTCCGTTGACATAATGTTGTCGGTGTGTTCCACACACAATTGATCCAACGGAAGTGTTGGGAACACTTTGTCCTTGTTAGATGTGGAGCCCATCCTACGCTCGATTTGAAAGATTTATGATTGGGCGGAGGGGGCTCATTGGCGGATGGTAATTCAAGTACCCGTATCATGTCCCTCTGCAGCAAACGGAGTTCCGTTTCTGCGATGGACAGCCGTTGTAAATGGCCTGGTTCTTCGTCATCATCGGATGAATCAGCCGATTGCGAAGGCTGAGTTGACCCCGGAAAATGAGAGCCGTCTGGAGGGGCTAGTTGCACAGAACCACGCGGCGGTGGCTGGGCAACACCCTCCGAGATAATAGACATAGATGGGTGAAGACTAAACACAGGCAGGGATCCTGGCGCACGGCTAACTGTGTGCGGTAGGTCCCGTTGTCTCTGGTCCACCCAACCGTGGCCCACGGCTGGCGAATATGAAGTTTCGTTCGCCGTAGGCCGGGCCACCGGTGCATGCAACCGTGAGTGCTATACATGTATATGAACATAATATACGAACATAATATACACATACACTGTACATGTACACGTACATGTATCTCGTTGTGCTTGGGCCACGCAACCGTGACCAATGAATGACGACTGTGAAGCATTCACTACAGGTAGGGACTGCGGAGCATGGCTAACTGTGTTCACAGGCCACCCAACCGTGACCGGTGACTGAAGACTGTGAGATCAACCTTTTGGGGGGGGGGGGGGGGGGGGCGCGTAGCTCGCCGCTTCAGGGGGGCCACCAATAGGGCCCGCCTGGCGGCCTGCAGACATAGCCGATAGCGTAGCTCGAGATCGAGTCCTCACCTCGAGATCGAGTCCTCACCCCAGGAGCGTTTGCCCAGGTGGGACCAGTCAGAGGAGCCGTCAAAGTCCGAAGATCGGCGATCACCCTTCTTTTTCTTGTTGTTGTTCTTTGAAGAACGGCCCTGCGTTGTGACAGAGGAAAAGTCGGAAGAACCTGGGGCACGGAAAAAATCTGATAACGAGAATGGTCCCTCAGAGCGAGATAGAACAGGGGCCGTTGGTCCGGGGTCCCCCCAGGCGACCGGCTCCGCATTGCTCATAGCATACCCGGCCGACAGCGCTTCAGGCCCTGTGGGCTGAGCGAGCACTGGTCGGTCCAATGCATTAGCCCGTCCCGGCAACCAGTGGTACTCGGCACTGTGTCGGGAGGGCACGGGTGACTGAGCCCACTGAATTGTGGCTGTTAGTCCCCTCGGGCTGCCCCGTGCTCGGGGAAGGACCGGGCGGTATAGTGGTGTTCATACCTGAGCCACGCTTGCCCCAATGACGACCCTTTTTAGGCTTTGCTCTGGCACAGGAGGTATGTTTTGGAGGAACCTTGCCGGAGCGTGCCCTTTGTTTGGGTGTTCTGCTTGAATTGATTGGAGGAGACCGAGTTCCCATTAACTGGTCAGTGGAACTGCCAACGCCCCCAGCCGTCAGTGGCTGAGGGTGCTGGACGAGGGACTGCTGCCCTAGAACTCGGTCCATCCCGTGGGAGAGGAATTGCCCCGGTTTGTGACAGATCAGTTCTCCCCAAACGCTTCATAATAATCGAATAAATATAACAACTAAATCAAGAAGAAGATGAGAAACTCTACAAACTGTTGTTAATAACTTTTGTTATCAATAAACTTCTCTTAAGCAAAAAAAAGGGTAGAAAAATGACAAGGAAAACAGGAGCTATTTTACACACGTCCTACCCGACCTGCCGCTAAGAGAAAAGAGGACGGCTCACGAGGCAAGCATGCCACAGTGTACTATGGGTAGGGCGCCAGAGGGCACTATTGTATAAAACTCTTAGTGGAAAATACGGTATAGGGAATATGCATAAGTAAATTGCTCTACAGGTAAGTTGAGCGAAGTAGACCTGTCATTGGTCAAGGCCAATGGTACCAGGGAAAAAAAAACAGCTGTTTGTTTTCAACCATTAAAGTGTACCTTGCTTACCTTGCAAAAGAAAACATTGAGTGAATGGTCACATATTGTGCCTGGGTGCCAGCACAATCTGTACCTACATGAATGAGTGTATAGACAAGGGCATTTTGTAATAATCTGTCAGTTTGAAAGCAAGGTGTTTGAAATTAAAAAAAAACGAAACAAATCTATCCATATTTTACATCTTGTTTTAAGCTAACTTTAAGCATTGTCTTTTATTTTACGTTAAGCATTGTCGTTTCGTAAACCCTAAATAATGTGATAATATTTAAATAGCATTTGTTTCTTAATCTATGATGCAACTGTATATGAGCATAAATAATAGCAAATGAATTAAAACACATAATAAAAAAAAACATCTTCAATTTAAGATTCTCTTTTTATGACATTTAGGATTGATGTGGTATGTCTTTTAATGTATTGTAAAGAATAATTGGTCCAGCTGATGCTGCATCTCATTCAACATGCTGATTATTCAAGTCAAACCTACATGTATAATAGGTTCGTTTTTAAGAGGTGTGCACAGAGGCATTTGTAATGTGTTAGTAAATTAGTAAAAATGAGTTTCTACTAAGAAAGTAAATAACTATGTGCAAGCATTAATACAACATGAACCTAGGTAATTAGAAAAATGAGCATTTACAGGGTTTCATCTGTACCAAGACATTTTGATGTGTCTATATGAAGAGTTTATTTCCAAAATGCATATCCATTTAAAAAAAAAAACTTTAAAGAATCATAATTGCATAACAGCTGTTTCTCAACTTCACTCAACTTCATAATTCTGCATTTATTGTATTCCCCAATTGTGTTTAACTTTATAACAGCTGTGGAAACTGACTTTGGGTAGCCAGGCGAGGGCGGGATTACTCTTCATATTCTTCACTGCTATTTTTCTAGTATCTGCTTCACCCGAGATCCCCATTACAACAAGATCAGTCCAGGTGCACAATAGTGACATTTAACTTGTAACAACTGAGGCATTTTAAACGGCACTTGACCCAAACATATCATCACCCACCTAACCCAGCTAAATTTATGCAACTTTTTTTTGATGATCACAGACACAAAAGTAGTATCAAAATAATCAGAACAACCAAGCAGGTAAGTTGTTATGAACTGTGCTCAAATAAACAAAAACCTGACAACATGAACTGGAAATCGATCAGTTTACCAATGATATGTAAATAGTATATGAACTTGCTGAAGTGCAAAACCGCTGCTTTTTTAAACATACATGCTTACCCCTTCAAAACAATGACCTGATTTACAAATATAATACGGACCAACTGCATCCAAAAATAATTTAATTGTGCGACCTTGCATTGCCATTCCGATGCTCTACCAGCTCTATGCTGGCTGTCAATGACTTTGTTCACAGGATTCTAGTCAGAAGCTATAAACCCTTATATGCCAGGTAGCCAGTGCAAACCTGAGAAATAGCGAATGGGGATCACTCAAAGGAGATACAGCTTTTTATTAAAACTTTGTAATTATAGAGTTTATAGCTCAGTTGGTAGAGCACCAGAACGGCAATACAAAGGTCGCAGGTTCAAACCCCGCTGCAGTCAATTTCTTTGTTCAATTAAAAAAAAAACATTATAAGGCCAAAAAAAATAAATAATCGGTCTCTGGTCAGACCGAAGTTCCAGAATTGATGCGGCGACGCGGCTTTTTTTTTTTTTTTTTTTTTCCAATCTTGAATTGTACAGACAAGGTGGGTACCATTTTGCTTTTTTGTGTCCCCATTATACATTGGTGTCCTCCAAAATTTGCCTTGGTGCCCTTTATCATTTGCCATGGTGCAATTTCCCCATTCCTTGGTGCTCCTTGGTACAAAAAGTTGAGGAGGTGCGGCAATAGAGGGCACTGTTGTAGCTTCTGTGTTAATTTGAAGAAAAAAAAAAGTTGACGCGCATGATTAAAATCGATGCGCGTGCTGACCAGAGACCGAGTTATTATTTTTTTTGGCCTAATGCACCTAGTCAGTTTGTTCAGAAATAATATAAATTATCAACAGTCTCTGATTTTTAGGAAACAACTATACAAACCAAGTTTCACTCCATGACATCAGTGGCGTACCCGGGGGGGGGGGGGGGGGGGGGGGGGGGCTTTTTTGTTTGTACTTTTTTTGTATTTTTTTTCTTAGTCCCACGATTTGGCCTTGGTGATATGAATGTGGCCTGTTTTCCAGTAGTATATTAGGGGTGTAAGTGGCGCCACCAATGACAAAATAGGCCGCCCCTCAAAAAAACAAACATTTTTTTTTATGCGGCCAAATATTTTGGGCGAAAGTTTTTGAAAAAAATTCAAATTTAAACAAATTTGTAAAAAAAAATTTTTTGAGCCCCCCCCAAAACCAAATCCTGGGTGCGCCACTGCATGACATAGGAAGAAAGAAGAAATGTAACTTGAACAACACCCCCCCCCCCACTTGACGTTCAAATCATCGCAGTCCGAGGGAAACATTACTCCAGACACTGTGCACCATCTTAAAATAGAAACTGAGTGCTAGTAGAATAAACCACAACTGGCATTTGCAAAATTCGAACATTTTCATGTCGAGGCAAACAGTCTGCCATATGCCTGCCAAATCAAAAAAGGTAAAAGTACCAATATATGTGAAGATTTATTGTTACCCTCAATATATCAAGATTGTGTTCAAACAATGAAACTAGTTACATTCTTTCACTGAAAAATTGGCAGCAAGCTGACAGCGCCCTCTGTTCCTATTTACCATTTGTCTTGGGGCCTTCGAAATATCAGGAGTGTTCAGTTTCCTACCCACAACATCATTCTCTGGTTTCTCTGGTGGTGTTAGATTCTCTTCCCTGTTGAAATTAAGAGATGTTCCTGATGCTGGTCGTGTCTTCACAGCTGGTAGAGTAACTGCAGCATCTATGCCAGACATAAAAATGAAGAAGAAGTTCAGACATCTGTCCATTTCAAGTATTAAACCAGAATGCATTTTCTCTTAAGGAGAAACATTTTGAGTCGTTTTTCCGATTTAAACTACATCCCTTTCACACCCATTGTCAAGATATTGTGGCAACAAAAGTGTCCATTCTTTCCAATGCTGAGGTACGAGATGAATTAACTGAATTAAGTCCATTGTTCAAAGGTGAGCAAGCTGCGTGAAAGCTTTGCCCTGTCTGGTCCCCGTGCTGCCTAACGAAACAATAGAATAGAATAGTCAGGTTCACAATGTATTTTCGTTGGGGTTTTATGGGGATTAGCAAAACTATACATTTTTAAAAACGTTATGATCTACTGAATCCAAAAGCCAATGTTTCTATTTTTTTCGATGCCATATTATGCCGGCCATTTTGTGGGGACAGGATAAAAGGGGGTGGATCCAACCCCCCACTCTAAGATCTTGGCCATGCCATGACAGATTTGATTGAAATTTAAAAATTAATGTGGCCTGACATTGCGAACTTAGCAAGTTCTTCTTCAGAGGCTAAAACAGAAATGACAGAGGTACATACATTAACATGGGGGTGCACACAAACATGCAGGGCTGAAAGAAGAAACACAAAAGGAGGATTAGGTGGGAAAGGTGTGGAAAGATGCAGGGAAGGGTGGATGAGAGAACAAAGAAACAAGGGAGATGGCAAACCACAAGGGGTCTGGTGTAAACAGGGGAGGGACCAGAAAGGGGAAGGATCAAAGGTCACAGGGAGTGGGAACGGACAAAAGAGTGTGAGAGTGAAGGGGGATGATGCGGGGGGGGGGGGGGGGGGGGGGGAAACAGTATGGAGGTGGAAAGGGATGAAAGATGGCGGAAGATGGGTAAACACAAACAAGGAAGACCAGGTGGATAATCTGTAACAGAAGACAATGGAGGAAGAAAAGGATTAATCATTTCCAAGTTGGATGTTGAGACCATGTGGTTGAATAGTTCGAAGACGATTCATCCACACTTTCTCTCTGCTGAGGCAAACTGAGTCCTTGCGATGGCCAAGAGATTCAATGCCCTGCAAAATCATATCAGAAATGGAGTGGTTAGGCAGGTTGAAGTGATGACCAACAGGGGTGTCTAGTTTCTTGGTGTTGACCGTTGACCGGTGGGCATAGAAACGCTTCTTGAGCGTATTCTTAGTCTCACCTACATACTGCACTCCACAGACCCTGCAAGAAATGAGATATATGACATTAGAGGTGTTACAAGTGATGTTACCAATGGTTCTGTGGGTAGTGACAGAAGAGTGGCCAGAAAAGGAGTCAGTCTCCTGGATATGAATCTGGCAGACAACACATCTGGAACTGCACTTGAAAGTACCATGCTGGGTGGGAGGGGATGCATCTAAGGATGGGACTTCAGCTCGAACAATCAAGTCCCGTAGATTTCGAGGACGCCTGTAAGCCAATGTTGGCCCGTTGGGGATGGCGCGGGCAAGGCGATCTGAAGTATGGAGGATATGATGATCATCATTAGTGATTTTGCAAAGGGGAGGGAGATTGGGGTGAAACGTGGTAACCAAGGGAATCATGGGTTTGGCCATGGCATCAGGGGCCTTTCCCGTGAGAGCTAGATTTCTGGGGATAGCTTTAGCTCTGGCAATGGCACGATGAACTTGGCGAGAACTGTGACCCCTGGCCACCAAGTTGTTCCTCAGTATCTGTGTATGGCGGGAGAAATCGGAATCATTAGAACAAATTCTTCTGAGTCTGAGTGCCTGGCTAAACGCTATGCCAGTTTTGCAGTGCCTGGGGTGACAGCTGGAGGACTGGAGGTACTGGTGGGTGTCTGTGGGTTTGGAATACAGGTCAGTGGTAAGTGAGTTGCCTTGCTTGCGGACGGTGACATCCAGAAAGTGGGTTTGGTGAGCCAAGAACTCCGATGTGAATTTGATGGTTCTGTGGAAGGAATTGCTGTGGTTAGTGAAGGTCAAGAGACTGTCCTCATCACTGGTCCAGATGAAAAAACATCATCAATATATCTCCACCAGATCCAAGGGCGACATGGGGCCGAGGCAAGAATGAGTTCTTCGAGGTCACCCATGAAGAGGCAAGCCATGGAAGGGGCCATGCGAGTGCCCATTGCAGTGCCGTGTACCTGTAGATAGTGTTCACCAAGGAAGGAAAAATTGTTCTTCGTTAGTATAAGCCTCATGAGGGTGCCAACATCACTGATGGGAGGAGTCGTGTGTCCTGCCTTGGCCAGAGCCAAGGAGCAAGCACGAACACCCTCCTCATGTGGGATGTTGGTGTACAGAGATGAGACGTCGAAAGTCCCAATGATGGCTGTGCTGGGAATCTGGTCCTTGATTCCTTCAAGCTTGCGTAGGAAGTCTGGGGTGTCGTGAATGTATGACGAAATCTGTGGGACAAGGGGTTTGAGAAAACTGTCAATGAACAGGGAGATGCGTTCCGTGGGTGAGCCATTACCGGAGATGATGGGTCTACCAGGGTTGCCAGCCTTGTGAATCTTGGGTAGAAGGTAAAATCTGGCAGTCCTACAATCACAGGGAGAAAGAAATTTGTGAGCTTTCTTGGACAACTGGTCACGTGATCGCATATCGTCAAGTACCTGTTGTGTATCTCGACAGAAAGTGCCTGTGGGGTCAGAGTCAAGGCGGGTATAGTTAGTGCGATTGATTGAAATTTGGTATGCTTGTGAAGATATGACTGCTAAGCACATGTGTAGAGTTTCAGTTCAATAGAACAAAGCATGCTGTAATTATCTTTGTTTATAATTCACACTACAAATTATTGCGGACGGTGACATCCAGAAAGTGGGTTTGGTGAGCCGAGAACTCCGATGTGAATTTGATGGTTCTGTGGAAGGAATTGCTGTGGTTAGTGAAGGTCAAGAGACTGTCCTCATCACTGGTCCAGATGAAAAAAACATCATCAATATATCTCCACCAGATCCAAGGGCGACATGGGGCCGAGGCAAGAATGAGTTCTTCGAGGTCACCCATGAAGAGGCAAGCCATGGAAGGGGCCATGCGAGTGCCCATTGCAGTGCCGTGTACCTGTAGATAGTGTTCACCAAGGAAGGAAAAATTGTTCTTCGTTAGTATAAGCCTCATGAGGGTGCCAACATCACTGATGGGAGGAGTCGTGTGTCCTGCCTTGGCCAGAGCCAAGGAGCAAGCACGAACACCCTCCTCATGTGGGATGTTGGTGTACAGAGATGAGACGTCGAACAAGGGGTTTGAGAAAACTGTCAATGCACAGGGAGATGCGTTCCGTGGGTGAGCCATTACCGGAGATGATGGGTCTACCGGGGTTGCCAGCCTTGTGAATCTTGGGTAGAAGGTAAAATCTGGCAGTCCTACAATCACAGGGAGAAAGAAATTTGTGAGCTTTCTTGGACAACTGGTCACGTGATCGCATATCGTCAAGTACCTGTTGTATATCTCGACAGAAAGTGCCTGTGGGGTCAGAGTCAAGGTGGGTATAGTTAGTGCGATTGATTGAAATTTGGTATGCTTGTGAAGATATGACTGCTAAGCACATGTGTAGAGTTTCAGTTCAATAGAACAAAGCATGCTGTAATTATCTTTGTTTATAATTCACACTACAAATTATCCCTTTATCCTATATATATTCAATGAAAAAAGTTACCATTTCACGATACCCTACGTTTGAAATTTCGCAATAACGGTCCAAATTTTGTAAAATAAAGTGTCCCCTTCTGCACATCACATCGGCCTAAAATTTAGTTTCATTTAGACTGCGGGCGACATTTAAAAAGGCACAATTATTGGGAGAAAAGGGGGGCGGGGCGGGGGATTCCACAGTTCTTGTTAAACATGGGTAATCCTATACTTTACTAATTTATTCTTTGTAGCCTGCACAGGTACATATTAAAGGACATGGACACAAATACATTGTAACACTTCATAAAATAATCAACACCAAATAGGAGGGCATGTACATTAACACATAAAATTGTACTTTCAACATCTTGTAGCTAAATTCAAAACTGAGCAGAATACCTAGACCACGATGGCCCAGCGCCTGAATTCCCGCACTTGCAATAATGAGTGCTTCAGCACGGGGTGTACCCTCGGGGTCCACTTGATAGTTAAACAGTCCAAAAAATTCCCATACCATTTGCACCATTTGATGGAATTGTGCCACAGGCGACAGTGTCTAAATAACTTGGAATAGGCCATCAGTACTAGCAATGGGGTTGGACGAGGAGGCTCTGAAGAAGGCGCCATCAGTAGCTCAAAGGATTATATTTGAAAGTTAATATATCATTGGGGCTGTACAGCTCTGCTTCGATTTCGGATAAAGACTAATGTAGGTTAATAATGTATAGTGTTCTGTCCAAGTGCAGGAGGAAATATAGGAGGAAACAGCTGGTACAAATGCAGGTACATTCGCTAGATTTTATAAGAAAGATGTTACAACCTAATCAGCTATGGGGGAACATATCTTGGCAAGTGTATTGCAAATAAACAGACAATTGCTGGTTAGTAGGACATCTGTTTTCTGGGTTATGTGCCATTGTTGATAATTCAGGTTTTTTTGAGAAGAGAGTAATTCCCCCCCCCCCCCCCCACAGAAGTGTGGTTGGGGTCTACGAACGAATACTTACCTGTAGAGCAATACTACTTATGCATATTCCCCCTACCGGCAGGTATTTTCGCTAAGAGTTATATACAATAGCGCCCTCTGGCGCCCTACCCATAATACCCCGCGGCATGCGTGCCTCGTGAGCGTCCTCTTTTCTCGAGCGCTAAGTCGGAATACAACAAAGTACCCAAGGCATCGAGAAGAGTGGTGTAGGGGGGAGGGATGCTCTACAGGTAAGTATTCGTTCGTAGACCCCAACCACACTTCTGTGGGGGGGGGGGGGGGGGGGGGAGTCTACTTCACTCTACTTACCTGTAGAGCAATACTACTTATGCATAGACTAGCACCGTCAAGGAGGTGGGTCACTATGCGAGATGCTATTGCTTACTCACAGGGGCACGAAACATGGAAATGTAACCCCAGATGGCTCCCACTGTTCCGACCAAAGGCGGACAGGGGCAAAAACCAATAAATCTACATGTAAAGGATATTAATTACCCTCGCATGTTAACCGAGACGTCAGCCCTTGTAAGGGGGGACGCCCCACAATGTAAAGTATTATGATATAATACAGTTGAATCCTGCAAAGAAGAGTACTGTTAGTACACGACACTTCTTAAAGCAAGTTCTAAAACACTTCAAATCAAGCCCATGCACAAGGTAAACTGATACAAAAAAGGTAACTTGTCCAAGACCAATGACCTTGCTACAAGAGTGTTTAGCTATACATTTATATTCAATACAGTGTAATGTATTAATGTAAATAGACAGGATGAGGAGACTCACCTATTCTAGGGAAGTCCCGGGTAGGAGAGGATCCTGTGGGCCCGATGATGCTCGGCTCGCCGCCTTCAGCACCACTCTCCCGGCTCTGCCTTCCGTCTGGAGGACATCCTTCAAATAGCACTCTGTGAAGGTGTTGGGGGTTTTCCAACACGCTGCCTGTGTAATATCTTTAACAGAAACACCCTTAAAAAAGGCCCAGGAAGTAGAAGTTGCCCTGACCTCATGTGCATGGACTGACCCAACGGAATCTGTTGTTGGTGAGTCTATTGCTGATTTGATGGCCGTAACCAACCAGCGGGAAATTGTATCACGCGAGGCCGGTCGGTATGGTGGAGTCGTTGTAATAAACAGCTGTGAATGGCCGCTTCGGAGCGATTTAGTTCTATCAACGTACCATTTCAGGGCCCTGACCGGACACCAAAGCTTGTCACGAGAGACAGACGAAAAAGATTTTATGTCCGGCAGGGTGAAAATGATTCCGACTGATTTTTAGTCAGAAAACCTGTTCTAGGAACCAGGCGTACACCCCCTGGTTCCCACCGGATATGCCCTGTCTCCACCGTAAGCGAATACAGTTCGCTACGTCGTCTAGACGTAGCCACTGCTAACAGAAATGACACTTTAACCGACAGCTGCAACAAGGTTGAGCTGCCCATTGGTTCAAATGGGGGTCTCGATAAGGTTGATAAAACGGCAAAGAGATCCCATGATGGTAATAGCCTACGTGTCGGGGGGCGCGACACAAACATCCCCTTGACAAGTTGGCTAAGACTCTGATTATCTGACACCGAGGAACCGTCAGAGAATCCTCCATGAATAGCTGCTATAGCCGACCGATAATTTTTAACTGTGGCTGTAGCAAGATCACTTTCAAAGAGACCTACCAGGAAGTCTGCAACCTCTCCTATAGAAGTATCGGAGGGACGCAGAGACCTGGTTCTACAACATTTGTAAAAATGGTGTAATCTACTGTTGTAAACTTTCCTTGTAGATTCCCGTCGGCTGCAGGCTGCAATGGCCGCAGCTCGTTCAGAAAGGCCCGCCGTGCGGAGGGATTGCGTGATAATACCCAGCACGTCAGGTGGAGATCCTCCGGGGCCGGGTGAAGAAAACCCGAGCTGGGCTGGAACAGTATGTCCGCCCTCTGCGGAAGAATCACCGGGCGGTGAACCAAGAGCTTGGTGAGTCTCGGGAACCACGGTTGGCGTGGCCAAAAAGGAGCTATGAGGAGGATCTTGCAGTCCTCCTGTTCCACTTTGGCCAGTACTCGAGGTATGAGGGAGAACGGGGGAAAGGCATATGCCAGAAGCCTGTCCCACCGTATCGCCAGCGCATCTGTCTGCCAAGCGCAAGGGTCGTTGTGTCTTGCGCAGTATACCGGTAACTGGTGGTTGTTTCGAGAGGCAAACAGGTCGACATGAGGTCGATCGATCAGTAGGAAGAGGGACTGGACAACCTGCGGACGCAGTGTCCATTCCGTCGGAACGACCCACCCCCTGGAGAGAGCGTCGGCTGTGACGTTCTCCTCGCCTGGGAGATGAGTTGCCACGAGTGATACTCTGTGGCTCATACACCAATGGAAGAGATTCCACGTGAGCGCGCATAGTTGGGCGGATCGCGTGCCTCCTTGTCGATTGATGTAGGCCACTACTGTGGCATTGTCGCATCGAATGTTGACTACCTGGTTTGTCACTGATGTTTGAAAACGTTGGAGAGCATTGATGACTGCCAACATCTCCAGCACATTTATGTGCTTCGAGCACTCTTCGGGCCCCCACCGACCCGCTACTTGGCGCGGGTGGAGGGTGGCCCCCCAGCCAAAAAGTGACGCGTCTGTCGTGATGGTCACTGACGGCTTGGGATTGCGAAACGCGCGCCCCTCCGTGAGATTGGCATTGTCGAGCCACCAACGGAGGTGCGGTATTAGCCAAGGTGTGGTCGGCACCAGATGACGTATGTGGTGACGACTGGGCCGATAGAAGGACAGCAGATGTAATTGGATGGGACGCATCCTTAGTCTGCAAAAGTTCACCACATCCACCATACTGGCCATAAGACCGAGCAACCTTAGCCAGGCTTGCGCTGGGGCCATGGTCGTCGGGAGAAACAGAGACACACACTGTTGGAGATTTACAATTCGTTCCTCCGTAGGCCGAACCAATCCCTTCTGGAGATCGAGCGACGCTCCCAGAAAGATTGGGAATTGGGATGGATGTGGATGGGATTTCTCGGCGTTGATAATAAACCCGAGATCCGCCGCTAGACGCCAAGTCAGATTGAGTGCCGCCGATGCGGCCGTCTGAGATTGAGCAATAATGATCCAATCGTCGAGATACATGAAGATCATCAAACCTTGTTTTCTTAATGCGGCCCCGATTGTCTTCACCACACGCGTGAAGACCGGGGTGAGGTGGCTAGACCAAATGAAGAACCATGAACTCGTACTGGACGTTCTCGTACTGAAAACGAAGAAACTTCCAGTGGTCTGGTCTGACAGGAATGTGTAGATACGCATCTTTCAGATCTAGACTGGCTCCCCACGCAGGAGTACGAATCGATTGGAGTATGATGTTGAGCGTATCCATGCGAAAACGTCTTGGCCGAATAAATTTGTTGAGGGGTTTTAGATTTAAAATCGGGCGCCACATGCCGGCCTCCTTCTTGGGTACCAGGAAGAAGGTCGACATGAAGCCCGACCGTGTCTCCCCCGGAGGGAGCGGGCGAATTGCCCGTTTCCCGAGGAGGGAACTGATCTCCCCTTCGAGGGAGAGACGTTTAGTAGGATCGGACGGAACTACCGTCGGTCGAACGATCATGTCCGACGGGGGTGTGCTCGAGAACTCGAGTGTGTAGCCGCACCCGATCGTGTCAAGCACCCACCGGTCGAATGTAATTTAACCCCAGGACCCCGCAAAGTCTCGGAGACGGCCTCCCACAGGTCCGACGGCGGGAGGCCGCCACGAGTCTACTAAGTCACTTGCGCCAGCCCCCGGGATAGCGGGGGGCCGGTGCCCGGAAACCACGACCGGATTGGGGCCGTTGTTGTCCAGAGAACGTGCGGGCCTGCGTGGCGCGCGCACCAAGTATTGTCCGTGCGGCCACGAAAACCACCGCGACCAGATTTCAGAGGTTTGCGGCGGGGAATGACAAATGTTTTGCCCTTACCCCGCTGTTGTTTGGGCGCCGGTGCTGGAGGCTTCTTGAAGTTGATTTTCTCCGTAGCCTTCAGACGTTTGGCCTCATCTCGCATCTGATCCTCGAATTTACCGGCAAATAGATCCGGGCCCGTTAAGGGGAGATCTTCAAGTCTTTTGCGAGCACCCTGCGACGGGAGGAAAAGTGCATCGAGCACGTTACCCCAGCGGGTGGACGTTGATAGGGTCGACACGCGTGCGAATTGATCAAGCACTGAGCGTAGACCATGGTCGAGGCAATGAAGGGCCGCAGTCAGCATATCTGCTGGAATCGGCGAATCCTCTTCATAGCCCACGGCCAAATATTCCGTGAGAAGAAGTAAGAAAGACGCTGATTTCAAACCGAAGCGTGAAGCTGCGTCCATCTTCTTCAAAACATCTTCAAGTTTACCCCGTGCTTTGTCCACAAAGGGCCGCTTGGAAGATGAACCACTCTCATCGGCTGCAAGTTTATCTTTTGCGGCGTCGGGGATGGCAGGCGGAGTGAAGAACTTCACATGATCTTCAGCCGGGAAACGAAAATAATCCCGTTCCCGACTGAGAAACGGCCGCCATTTATCAGTTGACATGATGCTGTCGATACGTTCCACGCATACTTGATCTAAAGGAAGTACGGGGAATATCTTATCGCTGCTAGATGCGGAGCCCGTCCTTCGCTTGAAAGATTGATGATCGGGCGGAGGGGGCTCATCAGCGGAGGGTAAATGAAGTACTCTTATCATATCCCTCTGTACTAAACGGAGCTCCGTTTCAGAAATAGACAGCCGCTGTAAACGGTCTGGTTCCTCGTCGTCATCGGATGACTCAGCCGATTGTGAGGGCCGAGTTGACTCCGGTGAACAAACGCCGCCCGGAGGCGAGTTGTACCGAACCACGCGGTAGTGGCTGGACAACTTCCTCCGAGTCAAACTGCATAGATGGATGAATACTCAATACAGGCGGGGATCCCAGCGTACGCGGTAGGTCCCGCGGCCTCTGATCCACCCAACCGTGGCCCACGGCCGATGCATGCGAGACGCTCGCTGCAGGCCGGGCCTCCGGTGTACGGTCAACCAAGTGCGGCATGTCCCGCTGTGCTTGGGCCACCCAACCGTGACCAACGCACGACGACTGTGAAGTCCTCACCGCAGGCGGGGACGCCGGAGCACGACTAATTGTGTGCGGTATGTCCCTCTGTTCCCGGGCCACCCAAGCGTGACCGGTGACTGAAGACTGTGATGTGGGCCCAACGACCGATGGCTGTGGGCCGTAGTCCACCGCTGCAGGGGGCCCCCAATAGGGCCCGCCCGGCGGCCTGCCGACATAGCCGATAGCGTATCGGAAATTGACTGAAAAGCCAGCAGGAAATCTGCTCTAGAAACCGCGTCCTCCCCCCGGGAGCGTTTGCCCCGGCGGGACTGGTCAGAGGAGTCGTCCGAACCCGAAGAAGAACGGTGCGATCGACGTGCAGCCTTCTTCTTCTTATTCTTCTTTTTAGAAGAACGGCCCGAGGTGTGTCCGAGGAAAAATCGGAAGACACCTGGGGCACCGGGACCCCCGAACAACGGAAAAAATCCGATGACGAGAGTAGTCCCTCTGAGCGAGCTAGCACGGGAACCGTCGGCCCGGGATCCCCCGGGGCGACCGGCTCCGTATCGCTCATAATGCACCCGGCCGACAGCGCCTCAGGCCCCGTGGGCTGAGCGAGCGCTGGACGGACCGGTAGCCCGTGCAATAGCCCATCCCGACAACCAGTGGTGTTCGGTACTGTGTCGGGAGGGCACGGGTGACTAGAGCCCACCGAAGTGTGACGGCTAGTCCCCTCGGGCTGCCCCGTGATCGGGGGAGGGCTAGGTGCCAAAGCGGCGCTCGTTGCCGAGCCACGCTTGCCCTGACGGCCCTTCTTAGGCTTTGCTCCGGCACAGGAGATATGTTTTAGGGGAACCTTGCCGGAGTGAGCCTTTAGTTTGGGTGTTCCGCCCGAGTTGACCGGAGAAGGTGACCGAGGTCCCCTTAACTGATCGGCGGAACTGCCAACTCCCTCAGCCGACTGTGGCTGAGGGTGCCGGACGAGAGACTGCTGCCGCGGTAACGTCGGAGCGTTAACGGCAGAGTCCCCCGAGAACTCGGTCCGTCCCGTGGGAGAGCTATCCCTTACGGTTAGTGACAGATCAGCCCTCCCCAAACGCTTCATATTTATGAAATAAATTAAACCAAGAAGATGATGAAACTCTACAAACTAATGATTACTAATCTTTTATTAAATACTTCTCTTAAACGCAAAAAAGGGTAGTAAATGACGAGGCAAACAGCGAGCTATTTCACGCACGTCCTACCCGACCTGCCGCTAAGAGAAAAGAGGACGCTCACGAGGCACGCATGTCGCGGGGTATTATGGGTAGGGCGCCAGAGGGCGCTATTGTATATAACTCTTAGCGAAAATACCTGCCGGTAGGGGGAATATGCATAAGTAGTATTGCTCTACAGGTAAGTAGAGTGAAGTAGACTTGAACAGGCAAGTGTTTTGCATTTGCATTAAGTAGTTATACAGTTCCTGTTTGCCCACGGTTTGGTATATACTGCAGTTTATAGTTGTTGCTATGTATTTTTCAACCACGTTGAAAGGAGAAAAAAAAAATTAGAATTAAAGTCATTTTGTAATTGTCCTGTTTGATGTTCAAGCAAGTTTTTTTTTTTCCTGTACAGACAAAGGAGCTTAAGTTTAAGGACTTGTTAGTTGCTCCAAAAGACCATGGTTCTTACAAATAAAATGGACCAAACCGAAGTGAATGAAAGACATGATTATCCTTCGTTTCATTTCTTTACAGTTAGAGCGGTGGTGTTTTTTTTACGGGACAGTTCCAGTTTCGCTCGTACCCACCGCCCTGCGCCAGTAGGGACAAGAGTTCAATCCAACACACACAATAACCGCAACTGTAATCGACTTATCGGGTATAATGGGAGACTTTAATGAACAAAGGCGAGAACGCACATTGAGCGATAACGATAGAACGGAGACAAACAGGTCGAAGGTCACGAACGCAAGAGGGCGTTATCATTACTACTGGCGTGGCCTCTTTTTTCTCTTTTGAAACAAGGCAAAGAACTTAAACGTTGCCACCATGCCAGTAGGGACAAGAGTTCAATCCAACACACACAATAACCGCAACTGTAATCGACTTATCGGGTATAATGGAATCGACTTATCGGGTATAATGGGAGACTTTAATGAACAAAGGCGAGAACGCACATTGAGCGATAACGATAGAACGGAGACAAACAGGTCGAAGGTCACGAACGCAAGAGGGCGTTATCATTACTACTGGCGTGACCTCTTTTTTCTCTTTGAAACAAGGCAAAAAACCTAAACAATGAGTCCCTCTTACAGTAAAATATATTAGAAGGAGAACGAAGAATATGTTTTTTTTGTTGCTGCGCTCAATTGAAACAAGAAACAAAAGCTAAACATGTAATATCAAAATCTAATCTAATGCTACATAAAGAAAGAAAAATGGGCCTTCATAGGGGTACACTGCCTTCCAGCCCTGGGGATTATTCTGCCACACATGTGCCACTCCATAGGAAGGCATTATATATCTTGTCCTAAACACTACCAGTGTTCACACAGTCACGGATCAGTGTCAATAATCAGTCAAGTAGTCATCAAGGTATGCGGGTGGTTTGCGTAGGCGGGATGAGCGTCTTGCGGGTGAGCGTGGGCAAGAGATGCTCATGTCTCCAGGGCTGTCTGTAGGAATCGTGGGCTGTGGAGTAGGCAACACGTGAATAGGTACCTCTGCTACTTGTGGTGCATGCTCAGCTTCCAGAGAGGGGGATCCAGTAGCTTGCTTAGCAGGTGTCGAGAGTATGATTGGTATGGCAGGTGGTGTGGGTGGAGCTGGTGCTATGTCAGCGTCTGCTTCATCAGCACTGTCATGAAGATCGGGCCATTCTGATGGAAATGGTGGATCGATATCAGAGTGGGAAGGTACCTTGAAACACTCTGAGCGTTTAACACGGTAGAATGTGCTCTGGAGTTGGTTCCCGATGAATTTACGGACACTGCACCACAACCCATCAATGGCTGTCACAAGGTAGCGGTTTCGTCTTTTTGTTTTGTTGCGGTCACCATGGAGATATACTAAGTCCCCGATGGCAACAACAGTGTCAGATGCAATTCTGCCTGATGGTGTCTTCGCCTTTTCACTGTGGGGATGATTAGCGATGCGAAGGTCCTGCTGGTCAAAAATCAACTGCCGGTCGGTGATGGGAATCTGGCTGTTTGTGAACTGATCCCGTTGATACCACATCTCGTGAGTGGAAAGACCACGGGAGCGTATGTGGGAATTCAGGCAAGATGTGGCTAATGCAAGAGTCAGTGGTGATACGGCGCCGCCCATGGGATCTTGGTGCAGGAGCTCGTCTTCCAGCTCTTATACAGCTTTTTCGGCAACTGGATTCTTGTCGATATTCTTGATGCGGCCAATTTCAATGGTCAACCTGTGCTGCTGCAGGAGCTCATCAGTCACAAGGGACCTGAAGCCTGGTACTGGGTCTCACAGAACTCACAGAACTCACAGCCATCACGGGAGAGTGTGAGGGGTGTCTTGCCCATTACCATGAGTGGGGATGAGCCATCTGCTTGATGTGCAGACTGGAGCTTTCCTTTATTGTAGCCCCTAGGCGCTTTGCAGTGGAGGCATGGATCATGTTTCCTGTGGCTCCACTATCGATGGTTATGCGGATGGTGTGATAGCCACAAAACGTGTCCAAGTACGGGGAATGTCGTGTCTGGACTCTGAAGGCGGAGGGATTGTCCCTGTCGTTCGTGTCAGGGCTCTCCTCATCCTCATTGACTACTTGGGGCTCGTCTCCTGCTCGGGGAGGTGAGGGCACTCGCTCAGGAAGTGATTGGAACTGTTCCATCCAACCTGTTTGGGGGCGAGAGGGGCGTCGTTGTGGTTGACATAGTTCGGACCTGGGTTGCGAGCCGAAAGACGGGCGTGAAGGGGGAGGGCGCGAGGTTACTGTACGCATCGCCTTCGGGTCATCGGAGCGAGTCAAGGGCTTGTGATATCTCAGGCTTGATGGAGGCGAGTGTGCGTGACCGGAGCTCTGTACCGTATTGCTGCTTCACTAACTTTGGCAGACTGGTATGTATGTTAGGACGATAAAGTTCTCTAGGGAGGGAGACAGTTCCTCATCCTCAGTAACTGGCTGGCCATGATGGGAAATTCCGCTGTCCGAGCGGAGTAAATTGTCCTCTGCAAATGCCATGAGGCGCTGGTACAGGTCTACTGGTCGCTCAGGGCTGAGGTGGATGTCAGAAAAGTCAATAAAGTGGGCGCCAGTTGATTGAAAGCCAAAGTGTAGGCGTATGACTTGCCATATGGTCTGTACTGAGGTTGAGTTCTTGATAATGGTATTTCTGGATATCACAGGGCAATAATTGGCGATTTGCCCCAACATTAGCTAAGCATAGTATTTTTTTTGCTAAGCAGTTTTGCGTTTGTCCACTGGGACTGTGTCATTGTCATCCTGGAAACCTCGTAGGGAGGCCGTTTTAATTTTCTTCCCCACTGACAGCCCTCCACTAAGAATGGAGCAAAGTTGGAATCAAGTGAGAGTGTATATTGAAGGTTTTGCCGCCAGTTCTCGAAAGTGTTTACTGTTTCTACCTTGCTCAAGCACCACTGCTTCGGTGCGCGGTGCATGGACGCCATAGTGCACTCCGAAAATAACCACTGGATGACAAGACGATGTACTCAATTGTATGTATAACTGTACAGTCACTCACTGTGTACGTGAATGGCTATGTACCGTATGTGTCCGGTATGTCCGAGGTTTGAAGCACTTTTTCCACACTTTCTACGGTGAAGATTCGTCTCAAAACGCTGCCCCCATGCCAGTAGGGACAAGAGTTCATCCAACACACACAATAACCGCAACTGTAATCGACTTATTGGGTATAATGGAAGACTTTAATGAACAAAGGCGGGAAAGCACATTGAGCAATATAAACGATAGAACGGAGACAAATAGGTCGAAGGTCACGAACGCAAGAGGGCGTAATCATTACTACTGGCGCTGCAAACAGGATGCTGGGATACGCTGATGAGCTTCACAGAATCTTGTGATGGAAGTGGCCTATGACCTACATGTATGTATAAAGCATCTGGCTGCAGCTGTTCAAGACCGCAGTTAGACAATGTGCGCAAATGCTATCCGAAAACTTCCCATAGAAATGCACACGTTCCATACTGGATGTGATTTCTGTTTCATTACGGACCACGAGGACAAAATTTAAATGTGTCAGTACAACTGACATGTATGCTGTACATATATGTAACCACACATAATAAAAAAAGAAAATGAAGAACTCGATTGACAAACAAAATATATAGATTGAACTTGAAAACATCCACAACGTTTCTAACATTTTATGTGCATGATTCATTAGTGAGATATTTTAAGAAGCATATTTATATGAAATGGCTATGTAGGTTAAGGGTGCACTTACCTGCGTAGGTGGATGATTTTCTATCACTATATTCATAGGATGGTCCTGTGGCCTCCACTGTAATAAACAATATATAGAGAAACATTATGATATCGCTCACTGGTACTTTAACATTAACAAATATTGCTGATCAATTCAGACACTCATCAATAAGCACATTCTTTATTTCTCTAGTTAGCATGGAAGGAGCTCCATACTTGATACGCTACTAATGAGACATCTGCATCTAGATTTCAGTGAACAGCTGTACAAGAAATAAATTCTGATACAGTCAACCATAGTGAAATTGCCCAAAACAACTTTCAGCTGAACAAATATCTCTTGTATTATTACTTGTAATGACAAGTATAACTCTGTGATTTCTTTATATAGTACCTTTCATGAAGGATATTCTCTGATCACTCAGTCGTCTCAATGAGTGTGTCTTGCCTGTATCTGTCTGCACACCAGGAACTGTTAATAAAACAGACAATTCAGGAGTAAAACCATACTTTTTTGTTTTAGGGGGGGGGGGCAAATGAAGCCAGTGAAATCCACAAGTTCTTTGGAAAGAATGAAGTTACTTAAGGTTACTTCTTTCCATGCGCACATTTTACTCATAATCAACTCTAGTACTTATGAAAAGGCTCATACTAGATTATGTTAACATGCACAGTCTGTTTTAAGTTTTGTATGACTCATACCATACTTTCAATGGGGAGCACTGTTCAAATTTGACAATTATTAACACTATATTACAAAATAGTTTACAAATACCCCCTAACCAAGCTGGCTCTGTCCGTATTTTGTGCACAGGCGGACATTATTACCAGTATAATTTTTTTGGGTGTCGGAGGGGGGGGGGGGGCATATTATTATTACTAGGAATTTCTTCTTCTTTTTTTGGACAGAGCTTCTTTTTTTTGACCCCCCCCCCATCCCTGGATCCACACCTGAACAACTTGTCCAAAGGCAAAATGTTTACTTTTGCACGATGCCATCGCTAGAAAAAAAGAGGAAGTATAATGACGGATTCATGACGTGGCATGACGGGTAGGCCCCGAGAGGAAGCTCCTTGGTTGATTAAATCTGTTAGTGTTTGAGTCTGTCGGCTGAATAAATATAGCTATTTGGGCAAATGAATGAAGTACACTGGTTGTTTAGGTTCAAGGAACCAGCAGGACAAGTGGCTGGCTGGCTTGGTGGCTTCATGTTTTGGCCGAATACAACTTTGACATCAAACAACGACCTGGACGTCAGCACGAGAATGCAGATCATATGTCATGGATGCCATGCCGACAGTGTGAAATGTCAATGGAGAGGACAACAGACAGGACGGGGCAAATCACCAAGATTTGACACCTGACCAAGTTTCATTTACAGTCCTGCCACAGGAACTTGTAGACCAAGTAACAACCAACTATCAGACAAGGAACCAGTCAGTCAAATTGGCCTTAACAAGCCCAACACAAGACCCAACTGGAACCAGAAGTTCCTGCAACACCTGGGAGAAACCTAAACTTCTTAAGTCTGCATCCAGACAAAGCTGACCATCGGGTCCGAGTCTCGTAACCCGTCCCCTCCTCCTGCGCAAACAGTGACAAAGATGCTGGCAATGACAGTGGCACCGAGGATGGAGCATCACGAAACAAAAAGCCAAATAGAGCTGGTGGGCAGAGGTTGAATCGTGGAGCGCAGCACCCACGAGGTATATGATGGCAGCCAGATGGTAGAATTAGGGATCCAGTATGATCAAAGATGGCTGCCCCACGGACCGCCTACCTGCCCAACATTCAACGCCAAACATTACAAACTGTAAGTGTTGATAATGTGCCAGCTAGTTGTAATTCTACCATGAATGAACACAAGAACAACTTGATGGAATTAATGACACTGTTTGAGATTGTTGGTGCGCCATATATCGGCAACAAGTTTGCACATATTTATAACGGCAATCTGAGACCGAGTCTGTCCTTTTCCTCTACATGTGATGGGAGGATTCAAAAGAACCATCGACAGATCATGTGCACTGTTTGCACTGAAGTCTTTCATATGAAATGTACTGGAATGACTCTTCGTACATACAAGCACTACAAAGCAAATGATGAATTGTACATATGTGGTACATGTGCCCTTCCTCAGCTGAATGATTCCTTTTTTGAGACTCTATATCTGAGTGACCGTCAAGACTGTAATACGTTACTGCCATGTAATTATGATAGCACCATCGACAACGACAAGTGTACCTTCAGCGGTCTACCCATAAAGGGCATCCGAATTGGCAGCTGGAATCTGAACAGAATATCCAATAAATTTGAGCAACTCAAGCTGGCTCTTTGCAAAGATCCGCACCCCCTGGATGTGATTGGTTTATCTGAATCATTTCTTGGACCAAAGACTGATACCACATCATTACATATTGATGGCTATCATCAGCCAGAGAGGCGCGACAGACCCAACAAACATGGAGGCAGTCTATTGGCATATGCCATTAGTTACACCTGCAGGGTGGATCTTAAAACTGATCATGCTGAAATCATGTGGCTCCAGATCGAGCCCTCTAGAGCCAAGAAGTTCCTTGTCGGCTACATCTACAGACCACCAAGTGCCAAGGCTGAGACAGATTGTGTCATCAAGCAAAATTTTGAGATTGCCATCAGTCAAACATGGATGTGCTCATTTTTGGTGACATTAATTTGAGCTTCTTCAAGCAACCTCACCAGCCTACTTGATATAGGCTACACTCAATTGGTCTTGGAAGTAACCTGATATGTATCCGGAACTTGTTTGGACCATATTTATGTCAGCAATCCATCGACAATTCATTCTGTGATGGTCCCCCATGTTGGGTTATCTGATCATTTTCCTGTGGTTGTTACTAAAATGCACAACGGATCATTTTCCAAAATGTCATCTCATCGCAATATTAAGTACAGGAAGACCAAAAACATAAATGTGAATGAATTTAGGTCTGACATGATGAATGCACCATAGCATTTTTTAGATGGAATAGACAATCCCAATGAGCTTCTCCTTCTCTGGAACCATATATATTCCAGCGTTGTCAATAAACATGCCGTGTTAAGATAAACATGTTACGATACTCCAGCAAACACCATGGTGGAATGACATCATCAACTCAGCAATGCGTACAAGAGACAAACTCTTACAACGCTTCAACCAAGTCAAATCTGAAGCATTGTTAACTGCCTATAGAAAGGCCAGAAACAGAGTCAACTATTTAATCAGAGCAGTGAAGCGGGACTTTACACACAAAACTTTTCAAGACAATTTAAATGACCCCAAGGCAATGTGGAACACTATAAATCAGCTATGAATACAGCCAAATCTGTTTGCCCGAGGCTTAACAAGAGAACCGATGATTCGTCTACTAAAATTGAT
>NW_024037067.1:2597383-2599883 GCF_015706575.1 Patiria miniata
CCTAACCTAACCCTAACCCTACCCTAACCCTAACCCTAACCTAACCCTAACCCCTAACCCTAACCCTAACCCTACCCTAACCCTAACCCTAACCCTAACCCTAACCCTAACCCCTAACCCCTAACCCTACCCTAACCCTAACCCTAACCCTAACCCTAACCCTAACCCTAACCCTAACCCTAACCCTAACCCTAACCCTAACCCTACCCTAACCCTAACCCTAACCCTAACCCTAACCCTAACCCTAACCCTAACCCTAACCCTAACCCTAACCCTAACCCTAACCCTAACCCTAACCCTAACCCTAACCCTAACCCTAACCCTAACCCTAACCTAACCTAACCCTAACCCTAACCCTAACCCTAACCCTAACCCTAACCCTAACCCTAACCCTAACCCTAACCCTAACCCTAACCCTAACCCTAACCCTAACCCTAACCCTAACCCTAACCTAACCCTAACCCTAACCCTAACCCTAACCCTAACCCTAACCCTAACCCTAACCCTAACCCTAACCCTAACCCTAACCCTAACCCTAACCCTAACCCTAACCCTAACCCTAACCCTAACCCTAACCCTAACCCTAACCTAACCCTAACCCTAACCCTAACCCTAACCCTAACCCTAACCCTAACCCTAACCCTAACCCTAACCCTAACCCTAACCCTAACCCTAACCCTAACCCTAACCCTAACCCTAACCCTAACCCTAACCCTAACCCTAACCCTAACCCTAACCCTAACCCTAACCCTAACCCTAACCCTAACCCTAACCTAACCCTAACCCTAACCCTAACCCTAACCCTAACCCTAACCCTAACCCTAACCCTAACCCTAACCCTAACCCTAACCCTAACCCTAACCCTAACCCTAACCCTAACCCTAACCCTAACCCTAACCCTAACCCTAACCCTAACCCTAACCCTAACCCTAACCCTAACCCTAACCCTAACCCTAACCCTAACCCTAACCCTAACCCTAACCCTAACCCTAACCCTAACCCTAACCCTAACCCTAACCCTAACCCTAACCCTAACCCTAACCCTAACCCTAACCCTAACCCTAACCCTAACCCTAACCCTAACCCTAACCCTAACCCTAACCCTAACCCTAACCCTAACCCTAACCCTAACCCTAACCCTAACCCTAACCCTAACCCTAACCCTAACCCTAACCCTAACCCTAACCCTAACCCTAACCCTAACCCTAACCCTAACCCTAACCCTAACCCTAACCCTAACCCTAACCCTAACCCTAACCCTAACCCTAACCCTAACCCTAACCCTAACCCTAACCCTAACCCTAACCCTAACCCTAACCCTAACCCTAACCCTAACCCTAACCCTAACCCTAACCCTAACCCTAACCCTAACCCTAACCCTAACCCTAACCCTAACCCTAACCCTAACCCTAACCCTAACCCTAACCCTAACCCTAACCCTAACCCTAACCCTAACCCTAACCCTAACCCTAACCCTAACCCTAACCCTAACCCTAACCCTAACCCTAACCCTAACCCTAACCCTAACCCTAACCCTAACCCTAACCCTAACCCTAACCCTAACCCTAACCCTAACCCTAACCCTAACCCTAACCCTAACCCTAACCCTAACCCTAACCCTAACCCTAACCCTAACCCTAACCCTAACCCTAACCCTAACCCTAACCCTAACCCTAACCCTAACCCTAACCCTAACCCTAACCCTAACCCTAACCCTAACCCTAACCCTAACCCTAACCCTAACCCTAACCCTAACCCTAACCCTAACCCTAACCCTAACCCTAACCCTAACCCTAACCCTAACCCTAACCCTAACCCTAACCCTAACCCTAACCCTAACCCTAACCCTAACCCTAACCCTAACCCTAACCCTAACCCTAACCCTAACCCTAACCCTAACCCTAACCCTAACCCTAACCCTAACCCTAACCCTAACCCTAACCCTAACCCTAACCCTAACCCTAACCCTAACCCTAACCCTAACCCTAACCCTAACCCTAACCCTAACCCTAACCCTAACCCTAACCCTAACCCTAACCCTAACCCTAACCCTAACCCTAACCCTAACCCTAACCCTAACCCTAACCCTAACCCTAACCCTAACCCTAACCCTAACCCTAACCCTAACCCTAACCCTAACCCTAACCCTAACCCTAACCCTAACCCTAACCCTAACCCTAACCCTAACCCTAACCCTAACCCTAACCCTAACCCTAACCCTAACCCTAACCCTAACCCTAACCCTAACCCTAACCCTAACCCTAACCCTAACCCTAACCCTAACCCTAACCCTAACCCTAACCCTAACCCTAACCCTAACCCTAACCCTAACCCTAACCCTAACCCTAACCCTAACCCTAACCCTAACCCTAACCCTAACCCTAACCCTAACCCTAACCCTAACCCTAACCCTAACCCTAACCCTAACCCTAACCCTAACCCTAACCCTAACCCTAACCCTAACCCTAACCCTAACCCTAACCCTAACCCTAACCCTAAC